>NC_083896.1:6545281-6868035 GCF_032452875.1 Bos javanicus | reverse complement strand
TTTAAGAGTGATTCAAAAAGTTGTATTCTGAATCTCTTAACCCTGAGGAATTAGTCAAATAAGGTTATAAGCCTTTTGCCTACTACTATTATCAAAGCAAAACTTATTATGCAAAACACCCTTCAGAAGTTAACAACTCTCTGCCACACTAATTAACAGATTTATGGCACTGAATACATTACAGGATAGATCTGCACACTACCAGGGCAATGATGAGCATCACCCACCTTGACTTCCCATTGTCTAGTAAGGAACAGTCAGAGAGGAATACGGTTGGACTGACCCATAAAGGATGCTACCACAGGAAACATGCTATTTTGCACTTACAAAGTTGAAAGTAAATTTTTATGTTGTCTCACTATCTACTTTATTCTTGTCAGATGATCAGATTCTGCTTAAATACTTAAAGCATTGCTACCCTACGACCTCTCATTCCAAGTTTTGTTATTTTACCTGCTCAAAGATCTCAATAGTTTACATCTAAACACAGTTTCTCTGAAGGTTCCCATCATCAGGTAAAACACACAAAAGATGTGCACAGGTTGAGATAACGGTAGTAAAAGGATAGTGTCTAGGAAAGGCTTTGCTCTGGGCATCTGGAAGACAGTGTAGCTGGAGCCAAGAGTGGAGGCCAACTAAGGAACACAGGTCTGATGAGGATCACAAGTGTAAAGCTGCCAGGGGTCACATCAGAAAAAGTACTCAAGAACTGGGAGAGCTGGCTCATTCTAGATCTAGTGGAGTGACAAGCTTCAGGGTCTCACAAGGAAAGGGAGTTAGTAAACGTGCTGGAAGAAATGCTAAGCAAAGCTGACCGTAACTCGGTAGCTGTTTGCCTTCACTTGCCTCCTCAACTTTTATGCTGCTTGAAGGAACTTCTGTTTTGTTGTGGTTTAGTCACCAAGTCATGTCTGATTCTTTGTGACCCCATGGACTGTAGCCCACCAGGCTCCTCTGTCCACGGGATTTCCTAGGCAAGGACACTGGAGTGGATTTCCATTTCCTTCTTCAAGGAACCTTCCTGACTCAGGGATCAAACTCACGTCTCCTGCGTCTCCTACACTGCAGGCAGAGTCTTTACCACTGAGCCACCAGAGAAGCCCCCTGAAGAAACTGAGGGTAAAGCTAATATTAGAGAAATGCTAAAAGGTCTGATGGGTGAAGTCTGCCATTCCTTAAGGCAGGGACCTTAAGAATGACTAATGATCACAAGATTATTAGTATTAATGATCACTGATGATTACAAGATTACTAATGACCCCTTTGAAGGACAAGTTATTGAGTCAATACTGCTGGCCCCAAGGGTACCACACTCATCACATGTAATCTAGGAAGTTTCCTAAAATTTTTTGTTTTATGAGATTCAGTCACAGCCACTACTTCGGCTTTGGCTTTTTTGTTTCAAGGATAAATATGTTCTTTAATAACCTGTATATAAAATTTACAGTATTAGATTACCCTTATGCCTCAGTTGAGGTTTCGAAATGAGTTTTACCAAGATTTCAAAGTGAATATATTTTAGTTTTAAAATATAGAAGGGATTGCTGTGCAAAATTTGTATTTTAGTAATTCACTGTTATCCCCCATAATCTCAAGCTGGTCAAACACTACAATTTTATTCTAGACATACTCCTAGTATGTGTATTTGTGTGCACATGTGACTATACATGTGTGGTAATGTAAATGCTGTATGTAAATGTGTATAAATTTTCAGAGAGAAAGTAACAGGAAGTAAGGCCATCTCTCCAATGTTTATTTATCCTCAAACTTTTCCTATATTTTTGACAGTCATCTGCTATGTGCCTGAATGTTTCCAGTAACGAGAAGCTCAGGACCTCATGAGACAGTTTATTCCAATTCTCCAGACTTTCTTTCTAATCTTGAACTGAATTAACTTACTAATGTTTGTGAGTCTCTCTCACAGCTCTATACGTATCTTATGATACCCATTAATCAAGTCTTCTTTAAGCCAAATATCTCTAATTTCTTCAATCTTACCTAAGTGGCATAGTATTGAAACCTGTCAAGTTGCTCTTTTGTGAGACATTATCAGCTTATTTGAGTCCTTCTTAACTAAGAGTCCCTGAACTCAAAATGAAATACAATTACACTGGCTGCTCAGGGCAAAAAACCATCATCATTATCAACATCACTACCATTTATTAATTGTCTCCCATGAACCCAGGCATAAGGTGGACAGATCCTTTACAGAATACATCCATTATATTATCACTCCTAGAGCCTTCTGTGGTTATCATGAAATGACCACCATATTATTGATTCATGTTTAATTTCCAATAAATTAAAGTCTTTATGATTGTTTTAATGAGAACTTTAGGAAGTCACAGATACCTTATTCTGTTCTTATTCAAGCATAGTATGTTTTAACCTAAAATTAAAAATAAATTATTTATACTTGTAAAATTCCATCTCATTAGGGACAGTAAAATGTAACAGAAAGACCTGAGCTTTGGTGTGAAGTAGATGAAGCAGATCTGGGCCTTTGTTCCCAGGACTGCTATGACCTGGCTGTTTGACTGAAGGTCATTTTCTTGACCCTGTGTGTGTACTCACTAAGTCACTTCAGTTGTGTCTGACTTTTGGTGACCCTATGACCCCATCAGGCTCTTCTGTCCAAGGGATTCTCGAGGCAAGAATACTGGAGTAGGTTGCTATGCTCTCCTCCAGGGGATCTTTCCAATCCAGGGATCGATGGATCCCGAGTCTCTCATGTCTCCTGCACCTACAGGCAGGTTCTTTACCATTAGCACCACCTGGGAAAGACTGAAGGAGGAGAAGGGGACGGCAGACGGTGAGATGGCATCACTGATTCAATGGACATGAGTTTGAGCAAACTCCGGGAGATGGTGAAGAACAGGGAAGCCTAGCGTGGCTGCAGTCCAGAGTATCACAAAGAGTCAGACACGATTGAGCAACTAAACAACAGCACCACCTGGGAAGCCCCAAGCCTCTCAGTGCCTGAAATCCTCTGTGGGTAAAGGGAGGAAAATGATGCATAGCCTTCTAGGTGACTCTGATGATTACAGGCAATGCATGAGAAGCATCTGACATATACTTGGCGCTCAGCAAATGATACTATACTTTCATCTTTTTTGTTAGTATTGTGTCTAATCTGTCAGTGACAATATCCCAAAGGTTGGAATGATTTCAAGTTTCATCAGTACTCTATCTCTGCCAGTATTCAAATCAATAATGCATATGTCCAGCAGGACATGCCTGACATTACAGTTGATGATAAAGAATTTGATAACTTCTGGGTTGTCCTAGATTATTTACTCTATCATAGTAAAATCTAAGACAAATGTGTGACAGCTGTTCAATAAGGGAGGCACCATAATGACTGCACAAAGAAACTGAGGCACAGTAAGGAAGGCAGATATGAATCTAGAACCCAAACTCTGAACCACCACAGAATCTACATGCTTATTAGCATCAGCAAACAAGTTATAAATCTACCAGAACCGTCCATCTCACATTAGATGTCAGACTACTTTATCTTATTAAATTCCTTGCCAAAATCCAGATATAACGTGCCTATAGATTCTCATAGCTTTGTATTTCTTTTTTTAATTTAAATTTATTTATTTTAATTGGAGGCTAATTACTTTACAATATTGTATTGGTTTTGCCATACATCAACATAAACCCACCACAGGTATACACATGTTCCCCATCCTGACCTCCCCGCCCACCCCATACCATCCCTCCGGGTCATAACTTTGTATTTCTAAACTTTCCATTAAAAAAAGGATATGAGCTTTATTGAAACTTTATTATTGTTTCATTACTGTTTCCCTTTCAGAGTTCTCAGAATGTCTCCAATAATAAGCTCTAAATCCCTGTTGAAATGTAATTCAGTCTTATGAGTCTTATGAATCTACTATTACCTCTCTTTTCTTAAACTCAGTTTTTTTTTTTTTTTAAATAGGACTTGGCTAACCTGAATCTTATTTTTCAAAGACTTGGTTTCTTTATCTAATAAATTGGGATAATCACATCTAATAAATTAGGTTATTACAAGAAGTACACTTGAAAATCCAAGGGCTGAACACCAGGTTTGGCACAAAAGGAATCAATGATAGCTGTTATTATATAAATCTTACCCACAATAGATCTGTAAGGAAGTTGATGATGCTAAGTTTTCAACACTATGTTCTTTAAGATTAGCAGCACTCTATTATCCATAGAAGCAACCCAATAATTGTTTGCTGACTCTTAATTCAGAGTAAGTTTTTATATTGCACCAGTGCAATTTAGCAGTAAATTGAAAAACATAAATTTCCCTTTATTCAGACATAAAAATGGAAGTTCCTTTAGTGAACTGCAAGTGAAGACTTCTTCTCACTGAAGTTTTTCTACAAATACATTTAAAACATTTAGGTATTCTAATTTTTCCTCTAGGCTTAGCATATTTTTCTTGACTTATCCTGTTTAGAAGAGTAAATGTACAATTGCATCTCTAGTAAAGCAGTTGCTGTTGGAGCACTCTTATCTTAATTTTCTCATAGATTGAATGAAATATTATTTCTGGGGTGTTGAAAAGGAGAGCCCAGCAAAACTGTATTTTCAAACAACAGATCCATCTGAAAATGTTAAAAATTCCCTGTGGCTCAGATGGTGAAGTATCTGCCTGCAATTCAGGAGACATGGATCCGATCTCTGGGTCGGGAAGATCCTCTGGAGAAGGGAAAGTCTACCCGCTCCAGTATCTTTGCCTGGAGAATCCCATGGACAGAGGAGCCTGGTGGGCTACAGTCCATGGGGTCCCAAAGAGTCAGACACGAAGGAGCGACTAACACTTTCACTTTCTTTGCCAAGTGAAGGAACATTTAAAAAAAATAAATGATCTGGAGAAATTCATCCCAGATGCTTGCATTGTAAGACACCCTTGAATATCTGATAATTAATGATAGCTTAAGTCTTTTAAAAAAACTGGCCCTTTTTTTTTTTTTTTTTTAGTAAGTTCAACCCAGAATGTCCAAGTTTCAATTTCAAGGGTATTATCTCCTTGTTATCAGATATGAAGGTCTTGACTATCTGAAATAGTGTTGGAGGTTGGTACTAGCTCTAGTAAAGGACCACAGCAGGCAAGAAGGACACTTTCTGCAGGTGCAAGATGGAGATATTAATTTAAGCTATCACACTGTGTCACCTTCAGAGTTTAAGGATAGGCCATTTGTTATGGAGAAAAATATTGAACAGGATGACATTTAATATGCATAGAATTCCCTCAACTCTTAGGTTCTGTATCAGCATTTGATAGGAGTGTTATTTGACTTCAAAATGCCCTGGTAATGACGGATGGAGAGAAGGCTTGCTTTCTCTTGCCCATCGACATAACTCCACTGCCAAGGCATTCAATCTCACAGAAATCTTGCAAATAATTTTTAACTTCCCCTGACATTTATCATTTCTGCTTATAAATCCTTAGATTTATAACAATTTAGATCTGCTTTATCTATCGCCATACAGAAAATTCTGCACATTTTCATTTGTAGAAGCTCTTTTTATTTGCACATATTTGCATAAATTTATTTGCATATTATTGGGACTTCCCCATTGGCTCAGATGGTAAAGAAACCTCCTGCAATGTGGAAAACCCAGGTTTGATCCCTGGGTTGGGAAGATCCCCTGGAGAAAGGAATGGCTACCCACTCCAGTATGCTTGCCTAGAGAATCCCACATACAGAGGAACCTGGCGGGCTATAGTCAATGGGGTCGCAAAGAGTCTGACAAGACTGAGCGACTAACAAACACATGTTATTATTACAGTTGATATGAAAGCTTCAGATATTTTCTTTTTTGTTTGTTTTAAATTTTTATTGGAGTATAGTTAATTCATAATGCCGTGTTAGTTTCAGGTACACAGCAAAGTGAATCAGGTAAACATATGCATATATCCACCCTTTTTTAGATTATTTTTCCATATAGGCCATTACAGAGTATGAGCAGAGTTCCCCGTGGTGCACAGTAGGTCCTCATTAGTTCCTTTTACACAGAGTAATGTGTATGTCAATCCCAAGTTCACAATTTACCCCTCCCTGCCTCTTTTCCTCCTGTAACCATCATGTGTTTTCTACATCTGTGATTCTGTTTTGTAAATAGGTTCATTTCTATCCTCTTATTAGGTTCCACATATAAGCACTATCGTGTGGTATCTGTCTTTCTCTGTCTTACTTCGCTCAGTATGACAATCTCTAGATACATCCATGTTACTGCAATGACATTATTCCATTCTTTTAATGGCTAATAGTTCATTGTGCACATGTACCATATATGCTTTATCCATTCCTCTGGAGTTGGATATTTAGGTTACCTACATGTCCTGGCTATTGTAAACAGCACAGCAATGAACATCGTGGTGCATGTATCTTTTTTAAAAATCATTTTTATCTGAGCATGGTTGCTTTACAATGTTGTGTTGGTTTCCACTGTATGGCAAAGGGAATCAGTTAAATGGAACACATGTCCCCTCTTACTCTACTCAGTTAAGTTCCTTCATTTATAGCAGATCAATCTTCTTCAGCGTTAGTCTGCCCTAAAAGACTGACGGTGGAGAGAACGAAGAGCTAATACTTTGAGTGTCTCGTATGTGTCAGCTGCCACATGAGGAACTGCAAAGCTGTTATATCCTGGAATTCTCTCATCCTCTATTAGGAGTATATTATCTCCATTTTACTGGTGAGAAAACCGAGGCACAGAATGAGTAAACAACTTGCCAAAAGCTGCCAAACCAGCAAGTGGAAGTTGAGATTCAACGTGTGATTCCTAACTTCAATTTAAAGGCCTTTAAAACTACAAGACCTTTACTGCTTTAAAGAAGGCATAACCTTAATAGGGTGTCTCAAGGTCCTTCATGCATCTCCAGCCTCCTTCTCTAAAAGAGTCCCAGTTTTAATAAAAATCCATTTTGGAAAGACCCAAAAGAAATTCATTTTCTTGCTCAGCAATGCAATTTCATCCCCGATGTAGCTAGTAACTCTTACATAATCTAAACCTAATGAATGGCATTCCTAAGGTGGCAGGAGTCATAGGCAGGTGACAACAGGAAGGCCCTGGAGTTCTGTGATGAATGCTCAGCTAACCCTGAGAGCAAACCGACTGCTAAAGCAAGAGAAGCTGCCAATGTCATGAGAGTCAAACATCCCACCACTGTGTCGGCACAGCACCTGAAGGATCTAACTCTTGATTCCAACAAATAAACTGAATAATTTCTTGAGATACAGGGACCAACCATTTGCTGGAATAAGGAGCTAAACACTTATTCTTTAACTTCATTATGAATATACACATCAAACATAAATGTTCTGGGAGTCTGATATAAATTTCCAAACCATTTCCTTATAGATATTTGAAAAAATGATAATCCTTGCTAGGATATATTTTTATTGGGTTGACCTTCATTTGTATACATGTCTGATCATTGCCAGTGATCTCTTGAGGTCCCCGTGCCATTTATACTGTCTGAGGGACTTTCCTACCATTGCAGAAGGCCTTCAAGTTTGCTAAGAGTTGTCTCTGGTTCATCTGCTAAACACTCTGCCTCTGCCCTTCTTTGTTTTCAACTCTGATGCTTCTGTGTATTCCTGTCTGTTTCTCTCATGCACTACAGTATAGAGGAGGAATTTTAAACTCCTTTTGTGGCAAAACACACTTCCTGATAGGAGTCTGGGGTGAAACTGATGGGTAACCAAGCAGACACACAGAGGTTTGTAACAAATATGAATGTATTTTCCAATCCAACATCTTGCCGTGGGGCCCATATCAGCTTCAGCTCAGTTCAGTTGCTCAGTCTTGTCTGACTCTTTGCAACCCCATGAACAGCAGCATGCCAGGCCTCCCTGTCCATCACCAACTCTCAGAGTCCACCCAAACCCATGTCCATTGAGTCGGTGATGCCATCCAACCATCTCATCCTCTATCATCTCCTTCTCCTCCTGCCTTCAATCTTTCCCAGTATCAGGGTCTTTTCAAATGAGTCAGCTCTTCAGGTGGCCAAAGTATTGGAGTTTCAGCTTCAACATCAAACCTTCCAATAAATACCCAGGACTTATCTCCTTTAGGATGGACTGGTTGGATCTCCTTGCAGTCCAGGGGACTCTCAAGAGTCTTTTCCAACATCACAGTTCAAAAGCATCAATTCTTCAGCGCTCAGCTTTCTTTATAGTCCAACTCTCACATCCATACATGACCACTGGAAAAACCATAGCCTTGACTAGACGGACCTTTGTTGGCAAAGTAATGTCTCTGCTTTTGAATATGCTATCTAGGTTGGTCATAACTTTCCTTCCAAGGAGTAAGTGTCTGAATTTCATGGCTGCAGTCACCATCTGCAGTGATTTTGGTCCATGGCAAAAAGCTCAAAAATTAAAGGCATTCTACTGTATGAGCTACAGCGTAGAGAGATGTTCCTCCTGTGTAGAGGTGAGTCCTGCACACCTGTTATTCTATCCACTAACTAAAGCTTCTGTGCACATTTTGATAATTACCTCCTGCTTTATATGTTAAAAAAAAAAAACAACTAAAAAACATTGGAAACATTAATGACAAATATAATATCTCAATTGCCCACTCAATTGGGATAGTTAAAAGCAAAAATTTAAATTAAGGTAAATATTGTCTGGTTAACTAACTAGATCTTAATTATATTTAGATAAGTGATGTAATTGAGAGGATTCTTACTGAATTTGTTTTCTGAGCATTGAGTGGGACAGAAAAGTCTTGACTAAACTGAAATGGCTGCTGGATGTGGATGAAAAATGAAAGTCTATAAAACATATCCCCAAAGAGTTATGTTGATAAAAGTAAAGCGTTCTTGCCTTTCCTAGTAGTTCCTACATTATAAAAAGGATATGACCAGTAGTAGTTTAGTTAAAAATCCTGTACAATGCTCTTTCATTGTTTTGACAAATGGAAGATGCTAATAATAGGGGAAACTGGGTGAAGAGTATACCAGAATTTTATGTACTATCTTTGCAAGTCTTTATGTAAATCTGAAACTATTGCCAAATAAATGAGTTTTATTTTTCTTAATCTATGAGTAGTAACTATCCCTTACCCCTATCCTTTCCTCAAAGATTAAGCTTTTTTTTTTTTTTCAGAATACAAAGTAATCTGGGCTTCCCTGGTGGCTCAGAAGGTAAAGAATCTGACCACAATGTTGGAGACCTGGGTTCAATCCCTTGGTCGGGAAGATCCCTTGGAGAAGGGAATGGCAACTGACTCCAGTATTCTTGCCTGGAGAATTCTATGGATAGAGGAGACTGCTGAGCTACAGTCCATGAGATCACAAAGAGTTGGACATGACTGAGCAACTCACACACACCCCCACCCACCTCGGTATCCAGCTTATACTTTCTTTTCAGCTCCATATCGCATCAGAGGCTGCATGCTTTTTTTCCTAGTCAATGTCATGCAAGTGTGGATTCTATGCCCCTCACTTCATTAATATTTTAGATATATCATCTCATTAAAAATTTATAAGAACCTTGTTATTAGCTGTGTTTTACAGATATATTCAGTAAAGCATTAACATGTGTAAGTCTATATGAGTTCAAATCCTAGATTTGAAACTGTCCTTCTTGAAATGGTAATGAACCAGCATATCTTAAAGTTAAATTTTAAAAATGGCATATATTTCATATGAAAGATTATTCTAGTTAATAATGATCTTTTACCATTTACAGACAAAACACTGAAATACATTATCAAAGGGTTGCTTTCCAATGATGAATCAAGATAGTCATTTGTTCCAAGTGATTTAGACATTTATTATTCTCAGTATGTGAACTAAAAACTTTCTCAAGTCACCGTGCCACCATATCCACACCAAGTTATTTGAAGATTACAGAAAGAAGTTAGAGAAGCTCTTATTTCCTAAGTGGATATGAAGGTTAAATGAGATAAGGCAGGTGAAATGTTTAGAGAGAAACTCGTACCTGAAGGGCTTCCCAGATAGTGCTAGTGATAAAGAATCTGGCCTGTCTATGCAGGAGACACAAGAGACATGAGTTCGATCCCTGGGTCAGAAAGATCCCCTGAGAAGGAAATGGCAACTGCTCCAGTATACTTGCCTGGAGAATTCCATGAACAGAGGAGCCTGGTGGGCTACAGTCCATGGGGCCGTGAAGAGTCAGACACAACTGAGCGACTGGCATCTGGAAGGTCAAATTAAGTCTAAAAATGAGCTACATTCTACTATTGATCAGCCATGCTGGTTTCTTCTTCTCCATAGTACACTTAAAATGCAAGACACACAGCATTTTCTCTCCTAAATTTACCATGATATATTGCCCCAAGATGTGAAGCCTTGGGGAAAGCAAATAAAATAGCATTTCAAAATCGTGGCAGTGGTATTGGGAAACCAGTACTTTGGCAAATCAAATGGATTATAATTCTCTGCTTTTATCAAAACTGAAGGAGGATTTATCAGGTCAGTTGGTCATTAAATACTTCCTTATGTTCATGATGTGGTTTTGGCAGATAATTCAGAAGGAGTTCAAAGAATTTACTGTCATTTGAATAACAGAACTGCTCTGAGCCCATCTCTTTATTTATGTAAAGAGTATTTCATAGTCCATATATTTATAAAATTAAAAAATAAGAAAAAAAATGACATATAAATCTTTTGCTAACCTAAGCTCAATCCTAACATTAAGTAATATTTAGCCCTGGGTTTGTGAATAATAAGGGGGAAAAGCTTCATCCACCTTATAAAAAATTAACATTTCCAATAAATAACTCTTTTATATGTGTAATAATTATATTTCACAATTTATATCATATTTATGTTTTATAACATTTTGATAAATTGAATAGTAAAATATTTATGAGAATAACTCAAACCTGGATACTTTTAATCACAGGAAACACACACATAATTTGTCTGCATTTCCTGTTGTTGTTTTAGGAACATACAATAGATTACAAATAAAAATATATTAAGATAAAACTAAAAATACATTATGTTAAGACAAAATTTTGTGAAGGAAATAGAATGGAAATACAAATTCAAGAGGAACTAAGAGCAATATTAATTTTATGGACATTAATAAAAATATATACTTGTATTTTTAAATGGCTCAATGCTGTATATTAAATCACTATATGTTTTAGATTTCACTGATTACATTTAAATCAAGGACATTACGGTTTATTTTTTTATCATTATAGATGAGCTTCTTTCTTTTTTAACTTTTTTATTTTATATTGGGGTATAGGCTATTAACAATGTAATAGTTTCAGATGAACAGTGAAGGGACTCAGCCATATATGTATACATGTATCCATTCTCCCCAGACTCCCCTCCTATCCAGACTGCCACATGGTTATGGTTTATTTCATAATGTAAATACAATGTAGTAGGAATTGCATCCTTTGCAACTCTGAAAATTTATAATTAAACATTTTAGAGAATAACATCAACATGTTCAAAAGTGTGTATGTATATATATACATAAACATATATATTGTGTGTGCGTGTAATTCTTTTAGCATCTATGTGAGCAAGAGTTTGAAAATAAATGAGATAGCACTCGACTGGTGCAATATGCTGGTTTTAAGTAACTAGTTCTGGGGCAATTTGGAAGAGTAAAGACTCATGAGCCTACAAGGGAAGGACTCTGGAGAAAGAAACTAAATCCATCTTACTTGTTGTTCTATCCCTTGAAAAATGCCTAGAACACAGTAGGTACTCAATAAATCACTTTAGAATGAATGAATAATTTATTGTAGAGTTCATGTTAATCCACACTGCTTTAGGACATACTTCTTCACTATCTTTCTCTGCTGATTTTCTTCTTCCAGAGAAGTAAAACTGTAGCTAACCTACAGTTAGCTACATGGTTATCCTTCTTTTTCTTTTTTGGTTATCCTTCTTTTTCAATGATTCTTTTGCAAGGCATTCATATCTACATTTTTAAGGGTATGCTGTTAACAGTAACTCTGCATCCAAATGGGTACATCTTTCCTTTTCTCCTTTGCCTTTAGCTTCTCTTCTTTTCTCAGCAATTTGTAAGACATCTTCAGATAATCATTTTGCCTTTTTGCATTTCTTTTTCTTGGGGATGGTCTTGATCCTTATCTCCTGCACAATGTCATGAACCTCCGTCTATAGTTCTTCAGGCACTCTATCAGATCTAATCCCTTGAATATATTTGTCACTTCCACTGTATAAACATAAGGGATTTAATTTAGGTCATACCTGAATGGTCTAGTGGTTTTCCCGACTTTCTTCAATTTAAGTCAGAAAATGGTAATGAGGAGTTCATGATCTGAGCCACAGTCAGTTCCCAGTGTTGTTTTTGCTGACTGTCTAGAGCTTCTCCATCTTAGGCTACAAAGAATATAATCAATCTGATTTCGGTGTTGACCATCTGGTGATGTCCATGGGTAGAGTCTTCTCTTGCGTTGTTAGAAGAGGGTGTTTGCTATGACCAATGCATTCTCTTGGCAAAACTCTGTTAGCCTTGGACCTGCTTCATTCTGAACTCCAAGGGCAAATTTGCTTGTTACTCCAGGTGTTTCCTGACTTCCTACTTTTGCATTCCAGTCCCCTATAGTGAAAAGGACATCTTTTTTGGGTGTTAGTTCTATAAGGTCTTGTAGGTTTCATAGAACCATTCAACTTCAGTTTCTTCAGCATTACTGGTCAGGGCCTAGACTTCGATTACTGTGATATTGAATGGTTTGCCTTGGAAACAAACAGATCATTCTGTCATTTTTGAGACTGCATCCAAGTACTGCATTTCGGACTCTTCTGTTGACTATGATGGCTACTCCATTTCTTCTAAGGGATTCTTGCCCACAGTAGTAGATATAATGGTCATGTGATTTAAATTCACCCATTCCAGTCCATTTTAGTTCGCTGATTCCTAAAATGTCGATATTCACTCTTGCCATCTCCTGTTTGACCACTTCCAATTTGCCTCGATTCCAGGTTCCTATGCAATATTGCTCTTTACAGCATCGGATATTACTTCCATCACCAGTCACATCCACAACTGGGTGTTGTTTTTTGCTTTGACTCTGTCTCTTCATTCTTTCTGGAGTTTTGTCTCCATTCTTTTCCAGTAGCAACCTGGGGAGTTCCTCTTTCAGTGTCCTATCTTTTTGCCTTTTCATACAGTTCATGGGGTTCTCAAGGTAAGAACACTGAAGTGGTTTGCCATTCCCTTCTCCAGTGGACCACATTTTGTCGGGACTCTCCACCATGAACCGTCTGTCTTGGGTGGCCCTACACGGCATGGTTCATAGTTTCATTGAGTTAGTCAAAGCTGAAGTCCATGTGATCAGATTGGTTAGTTTTCTGTGATTGTGGTTTTCAGTCTGTCTGCTCTCTAATGGAGAAGGGTAAGAGGCTTATGGAAGCTTCCTGATGGGAGATACTGACTGAGGGGGAAACTGGGTTTTGTTCTCATGGGCAGGGCCATGCTCAGTAAATCTTTAATCCAATTTTTTTGTTGATGGGTGGAGCTGTGTTCCCTCCTGTTGCTTGACCTGAGGCCAAACTATGGTGGAGGTAATGAAAATAATAGTGACCTCCTTCCAAAAGTGCCAATGGCTCACTCAGTGCCCCTGACCGTGCAGCAGGCCACTGCTGACCCATGCCACCACCGGAGATTCCTGGACACTCACAGGCAAGTCTGGGTGAGTCTCTTGTGGGGTCACTGCTCCGTTCTCCTGGGTCCTGGTGCACACAAGGTTTTGTTTGTGCCCCTCAGAGTCTATTTCCCAGTCCTGTGTAAGTTCTGGTCATTCTATGATGGGGTTAATGGTGACTTCCTCCAAGAGGGCTTATGCCACACCCAGTCCACTGCTGACCGGAACCTCCACAGGAGACACTCAGACACAGTTGTGTCTCAGTCTCTGTGGGTTGGGTGGCGTTTTGTGCCCTTCCCAGGTCCAAGCATCTCCGGCGACCAGGTGCTTGGCGAGCGCACTGTCCCAGGTGGTCTGTGTGTCTTAATCACCTCCCTGCTCCCGCTGCTGTTTCCCGGGTGCCCCGCAGCTCTCCTCCGGGGAGCTGATCTCAGGCTGTGGTCTTCCTGGCAGATGTCAACCATCCAGGATCCCAGGAAGACCTGGTTAGCATCTGGGAGCCTGCTCATAGTTTGGTGGAGGATGTCATCTCAGGGCTGAGATTGCAGCAGCCCCTTGCCTGCAGGCTCTGGCTGTCTCAAGCCTGCTTCTGTGCCTCCAGGCAGGGAGGGGCTGGTACACAGCCTGCTAGTTCTCCTTTGGTATTCTCTCAATCCTTCCTTCTGTAAGCCAGCCAGGCTGTGCCTTAGGTTGTTAAGTTGGAGTCTTTCACGGGAAGGTTCTCTTTTCTGCAGTTGCAGTTGGGCATGTATTCTGGATTTAGAAAAGGCAAAGGAACCAGAGATCATATTGCCAACATCTGCTGGATCATCGAAATAGCAAGACAGTTCTGATAGCTTATGGCGAATGATGTTGGATTCGTGATCTCTGAAGAAGATTTAGCTTTGGGACGAGCGACCAGCCTTCATCATTCAAGAGCTTCTGTGTAGCAGTTTTATTAAAATAAGAAAAGGGCCAGAAAAAGCTTCTGACATAGACATCAGAAGGGGGACAGAGAATGACCCCTTGCTGGTGTTAGCAAGGGAGTTATACACTTTTTAAATTGGTTATCACAATTAATCAAAAGAATGTCTCAAGGTTGTAAAAATTTTACCAGACCCACTCCCCCAATTTACATTTTAGGATAACAGGATTAGAACTTAACATTAGAAAGATCCTACCAGACCCACTCCCATAATATACATTCTAAAATATCAGGATTAGTCAGGTTTTCAGGAAGGAGAAACTGTCCTTAAGCAGGATACACTGTTGTTATATGATCCCCAGCACAGAGTTTAAACTGAGTTATTTCTCCTTTCCTCCTCCTTGAGAACCCCAACCCCTCTCTCCTCCTCGGGGACCCTGAACTTCTAATCAACCTGCCTAGGAATTGACTCTCTCAGTTACAGAAAAGCATCTACTTTTGCTTTATTGACTATGCCAAAGCCTTTGCGTTGATTACAACAAACTGTGGAAAATTCTGAAAGAGACAGGAATCCCAGACCACCTGACTTGCCTCCTGAGAAATTTGTATCCAGCTCAAGAAGCATCAGCTAGAACCAGACATGGGACAACAAGCTGGCTCCAAATCGGGAAAGGAGTACGTCAAGGCTGTATATTGTCACCCTACTTATTTAACTTATACGCAGAGTACATCATGTGAAATGTCAGGCTGGATGAAGCACAAGCTGGAATCAAGACTGCCGGGAGAAATATCATTAACCTCAGATATTAGATGACATCACCCTTATGGCAGAAAGCGAAGAACTTAAAGAGCCTCCTGATGAAAGTGAAAGAGGAGAGTGAAAAAGTTGGCTTGAAGCTCAACATTCAGAAAACTAAGATTATAGCATCCAATCCCATCACTTCATGGCAAATAGATAGGGAAACAATAGAAACAGTGACTGACTTTATTTTTCTGGACTCCAAATTCACTGCAGATAGTGACTACAGCCATGAATTTAAAAGACGCTTACTCCTTGGAAGCAAAGTTATGACCAACCTAGACAGCATTTTAAAAAGCAGAGACATTACTTTGTCAACAAAGGTCCATCTAGTCAAAGCTATGGTTTTTCCAATAGTCATGTATGGATGTGAGTGTTGGACTGCGAAGCAAGCTGAGCACTGAAGAATTGATGCTTTTGAACTGTGGTGTTGGAGAAGACTCTTGAGAGTCTCTTGGACTGCAAGGAGATCAAACCACTCCATCCTAAAGGATATCAGTCGTGAATATTCATTGGAAAGACTGATGCTGAAGCTGAAACTCCAATACTTTGGCCACCTGATGAGAAGAGCTGACTCATCTGAAAAGACCCTGATACTGGGAAAGATTGAAGGCAGGAGGAGAAGGGGACGACAGAGGAGATGGTTGGATGGCATCACCGATGCGATGGACTTGAGTTTGAGCAAGCTTCAGGAGTTGGTGATGGACAGGGAAGCCTGGTGTGTGGCAGTCCATGGGGTCAGAAAGAGTCAGACACGACTGAGTGAACTGACTGACTGTAAAAGTAGCAGGCAAGTCTTTGCAATGTGAGCATAATAATTTTTGGATCAATCCATTACAAACTTCTCCCTGATAGTAATTCTCTGCCTACTTTAAATGGACACACGAATAAAACTATTTCCTCCTTGTTTGTTTGCCCAATGGATTTTAATTAGCAACTAAAGCTTCCATGTGTAAAGCAACTTTATGTATATTATGCAACTAATTAGCAATATCTTTATTCTCTTTAAGAAAGTTACTTCTCTAAACTTAAATAAAGATCATAAAACCCAGCTAAATGAAGTTCACTTTACACTTGTAAGATATATATTTTTTAACCTAACGGGTTTTAAATCTATGTAATGCCTAGATGGTTTATTAAAAGCACCAAGAGAAAGGAAGGCAAAGATTTGAATTGCAGTATTACTGATAAAACCTAAAGACAGCCTTGAGGCACTTTTACTTGCCAGGCATAGCATCTCAAGGAAACATTCCATTTCATTTCTTTAAAGCTAGGAACTTGACTGATGGTATCATGAAAAGAAAATCCTTTATTTTTATCTAAGATTTTCTGTTAAACTGCCACTTGAACAATTTGAGTCATTTTCTTTCTAATTGTATGATTATTTGTAACTTAAAATCTGGTATTCAGTTTGACTCAATTCAACTTAATTATTGCATGCTTTTGACATTATACCCCAAGGATGAAGCACACAAAGAATCATAAACGCTACTCTCCAGGAAGAAGGTCTGCTATTCCAACTCTCAACCTCAGTTCTGTTAGCCACAAATGTTTTTTTTTTTTTTTTAAGACGTGGTTGCAGTGTTATCATTCTTCTGGAAATTATTTTCTGACTACCCACGTGCTCACAATTTCCAAAAGTTAAGTGCCCCATCTCATGCCACCACAGCAAGACAAGACTCATTTTACTTGTTAATGTATCCCCAGAGTCTGGCAAATTGTAAGTATGTAATAAACATCTTTGAAATTATTTCCTCTTAATAGTGATTATGGGACTAGATAAAATGTTAACA
Source organism: Bos javanicus (assembly GCF_032452875.1). Classification (NCBI taxonomy): domain Eukaryota; kingdom Metazoa; phylum Chordata; class Mammalia; order Artiodactyla; family Bovidae; genus Bos; species Bos javanicus. The sequence continues at coordinate 6,850,919 of NC_083896.1, read as the reverse complement.
GTAGGTGAATATCCAAGCATAAACTGAGGCAGTTCTTAAAGATGATTAAGAAAATTAAAGCTATAACTCATTTGAACAGGGGAGCTTTGTGGATCTCAATAAAACCCCACCCCCAGCCATGCACACCTGGGACAACTTTTTAATAAACAAACTTTTCTGATACAAAATAAATTCAAATTCTAATCATACTAAGAACACCAACAGAGTGTCCTCCTATTTTATATAATGCTGTAATTCAACAGTTTTCAAAAAATGGCCATGCACCCTGGCGGTCCTGAAGAATCTTTCCAAGGATTCACAATATTGAAATTATTCTCATAATATTACTAAAGTGGTGTTTGTGTTTTTCCACTGTATGGATACTTGCACTGATGGTACAAAAGCACTGGTTGGTAAAACTCCTGGGGCATTAATAGGAATCAAGACAGTCATATGAAACTGGAAAAGTTTGTTTTATCACTATCACACACTTAAATAAAACATTGAAAGAAAATTACAGTTATACTCACATCAACCCTTTTTTTCAACACACATCTTTGAAATATTCTGTATGATGAGTATAACTGAGTTGCTTTGCTGTAGAGCAGAGATTGGCACAACATTGTAAATCAACTATAATTAAAAAAAGAAAAAATATTCTGTATAATAAAGTGGCAGGTATTAATAAGTATTAATAAGGCACATTGCTGCCTATCAAAGCAGGGTGGTTATCTACAGGAACAGCCCTTGTGAGACTGAATTGGGAAATGAACTGGCCACATTTTTCACGGAAGCACAACTTTCTTTGAAAGAATGACCGACAGACAATTGATGGTTTTTAGATTTGGATATTTAGCGGGTATTTTATCCAAGTTTTATGAAGTAACTTTATCATTTCAAAGAAAACAGCTGACTCTATTTTATGCCAGTAATAAAACTTGAGATTAAAAGGAAAAAATAATTTTGGAAAACTTTTACCCACTACTATGAAGTTAATTTCTCAATACTTCAATACTATTCTAATGTGATCAATAGTGATATTAACAAATGAGCTATTTGAATGTATATAACAAGATATTTGTAAACATTTGAAAATGTCCACAACTCAGTGAACAAAATTTTCCAAGTGATGAATGGATGGAGTTACAAAAGTATTCAAGGGTAAAGATTCATTCAAAGCCCAAAACTGTCCATTGGATTTAAAGTCAAAGAGCATCAAATTTTCATTGCTAAACCTATCAGATGCTACATGGCAACTAACCTTTTAGAAGCTGCTACTTGCATCCTTTCATTGCAGAAGCAATGAGTAATATCTACAATTATTGGAAAGACTATGAAATATTCCTCTCTTTTCCATTTATATATCTGCATGATGCTAGAATTTCTTCAAATACTTAGGTCAAAACAATAAATTAAAAAGACAATTCTGAAGCAGTTATGAGAAATGAGATGTCTTCTCTTAAGCCAGATATTTGAAAGGTTTGCAAATATGTTAACAAGTACCACTCTTTTCAACAATTATTTTGTTTGGAAATTAAAATTATTTTAAAAATTGTTATTGATATAACATATAATTGTTACATTGTTGTTCTAAAATTAACTTATGAATACTTAAAACATTTTTCAGTATTAATTTTAATATGGTGAATATCAATAAATAAAAGTAATATAAAAGCTTTTGGGAGGCGTGTTATTTTTTAAGACTATAAGGAAGCATGGAAATAGAAAAATGTGATAAACTACTTTATTAATTTATCTTACTTTATTTTAGTCCCCCAGTGATATATACTGTTAAGGAAACAGATCTACAGAGCTTAAGTGAAATGATAAAAATCATACAGCCAGAAAGTAAGGAAGTAGAATTCAATCTGGAGTTTTAGAGTTAGTAAAAATCACTCGCCTTTGGTGTGAATTCATAATACAAGGCACAAGAAGAAAATAAATATGGTTTTTGCTTTATCTCTTTAAAAATCTATGCATAATGATATTCATATCTACTATTTAATTACAGTAATCAAGACAAAGTGGTATTGGTGGAAGGAGACATGCACAGATCTTTAAAATAGAATATTCAGAAATAGAACCACACAAATATGTCCAATAAATTTTTGACAGAAATGCAAAAGCAATTCAGTAGAGGAAGGATGGCCTTTTGACAAATGATGCTGGAGTAAACAGACACTCATAAGCAGAAAAATGGACCTCAACCTAAACCATTTCCTTAAACAGAAATGAATTCAACAGATTAGAGGCCTACATGTGAAACACAAAATTATAATAGTCTAGGAAAAAAACCAAGAGCATATGAGAAAATCTTCAGTATCTATGGCTAGGCAAAGAGTTTGATTAGACTTGATACCAAAAGGATCATCCATAAAATGAAAACTGATAAATAGTACAGTGGAAGCAGTGTCAGACTTTATTTTTGGGGCTCCAAAATCACTGCAGATGCTGATTGCAGCCATGAAATTCAAAGATGCTTACTCCTTGGAAGGAAAGTTATGCCCAACCTAGACAGCATATTAAAAAGTAGAGACATTGCTTAGCCAACAAAGGTTCGTCTAGTCAAGGCTATGGTTTTTCCAGTGGTCATGTATGGGTGTGAGAGTTGGACCATAAATAAAGCTGAGCACCAAAGAACTGATGTTTTTGAACTGTAGTGTTGGAGAAGACTCCTGAGAGCCCCTTGGACTGCAAGGAGATCCAACCAGTCCATCCTAAAGGAGATCAGTCCTGGGCGTTCATTGGAAGGACTGATGCTGAAGCTGAAACTCCAATACTTCGGCCACCTGATGCAAAGAGCTGACTCATTTGAAAAGACCCTGATGCTGGGAAAGATTGAAAGCAGGAGAAGGGGACGACAGAGGATGAGATGGTTGGATGGCATCACCGACTCAATAGACATGAGTTTGAGCAACGGGAGTTGGTGATGGACAGGGAAGCCTGACGTGCTGCAGTCCATGGGGTCGCAAAAAGCCAGACACGACTGAGCAATTGAACTGAATTGAAATAGTACTTCATCAAAATGAAAAGCTTTTGCTTTGCGATAGCCCATGTGAAGGAAATGAGGGGATAATCTACAGACTGAAAGAAAATACTTGCAAACCAAACCTGATGAAGGACTAGTATCTACAATACATATAGAATTTTCAAAAGTGAATGTTAAAAAATAACAATCCAATTAGAAAATGGGCAAATATATGAACAGATAATTCACTGAAGAGCATATGCAGATGAAAAGGTATTCTATATCAGTAATTAACAGGGAACTGGAAATTCAAACCATAATGAGTTATTACTACACAACTACTGAAAGTGTGTGGTGGAAGTACTAACTGCTCAGTTGTGTCTAACTCTTTGCAATCCCATGGAACATGGGCTATAGCCCATCAGGGTCTACTGTCCATGGAATTCTCCAGGCAAGAATACAGGAGCAGGTAGCCAATTCTTTTCTCCAGGGTATCTTCCTGACTCAGAGATTGAACCTAAGTCTCCCTCACTGCAGGCAGATTCTTCACCATCTGAGCCATCAGGAAAGCCTAAAATAAAAAATGACAACACCTCCCCTCCAAAAAATGGAATTCCCTGCTGGTTAACAGTCTATGGTCTCATTGCTTAGGGTGCAGGTTCTATCCCTGGTAGAGGAAATAAGATCCAAGACCCACAGTAGAGTCAAAAAAAAAAAAAAAAGGCAACACCAATTATTCACTTATTCCAATAGGAATTTGAAAGTATAGTTTTGCAAGATGTTACCATTGGGAATATAGTTGCTGTTTTTTTTTTTCTTATATTGTTTTTACAACTGCATATGAGTTTGTATTTATCGCAAAGAATTTAATTTTTAAAATCTATGAGGAAGTCATACTCTTCATAAGTGTGGCAAGATCACAAAGAACAAGTGAATACTGAGAAACTGTTAAATAATGGTGGTACCAAAATTAGGAAACCTTTCTAAAGGCAACATAATATCCTGAATTGGATCCTTGAAATGGAAAAAAGGGGGGATGTGTGGATAAACTGTTGGGATACAAATAAAGACTGTCATTTCAAAGCTGATTTCTTACTTTTAACAAATGTATCAGGAGTATATAAAATGTACATTAGGGGAGACTGGGCTAAGGGCATGTGAGAACCATCCCTGCAGCTGTTTTACAAATTTAAAATTACCCCCTGCCCCAAAAGATTTTAATAAAGACTACGGTTAAGAGTTGTCCCCTCCCCACTGTTTTTAGTCCAAGACTAAGCACTTTATCCTGGCTTACAAGGTGATTTAGCGCCTGTCACCCTTCCCTGGTGGCTCAATGGTAGAGAGTCTGCCTGCAGCGTGGGAGACCTGGGTTTAGTCCCTGGGTTGGGAAGATCCCCTGGAGGAGGGCATGGCAACCCACTCCAGTACTCTTGCCTGGAGAATCCCATGGACAGAGGAGTCTGACGGGCTAGAGTCCATGTGGTCGCAAAGAGTCAGCCACGACTGAGCAACTAAGCACAGCACCCTTTCAAACTCTTCTCCAGCAGTTGGCTTGCTGTCCTTGAATCTTTATTAATAAGGAATGCCTTGCAGTTCATCAAATGTGTTTTGCTGGGTCAACACTTTTATGCCATTATACAGACTAGTCACTTTGTCAATTGTGATCTTGTGTTCTTTCTGTTTTTTACACAGGATAAAACCTAGTCATCTTTTAAATACCCAGCTCAGACAAAATCTTTTTCATAAATTATTCCTTGACCTTGTTGAAGACAGTATGAATAGCTCTTTAGTTTCTTCAGCTTACACAGAAACAAATGATATACTCTTAAATGACTAATGGTTTGGTACCATGGTTTTCCTCTCCATGAAACTCTGATGAAGCAGTAGAGTAGTACAGTACTAAGCATAATATATGCACATACATGCCTGGTCGCCACAGTCATGTCTTATTCTTTGCGACCCTACGGACTGTAGCCCACCAGGCTCTTCTATCCATGGGATTCTCTAAACAAGAGTACTAGAGTGGCTTTCTGCGTCCTCCTCCTGGGGATCTTCCCAACCCAGGGATCAAACCTGTGTCTCAGGTCTCCTGCATTGGCAGGCACGTTCTTTACCATTAGTGCCACCTGGGAAGCCCAGGAGGAAACATGGGTTTTAGATTAAAATACACCTGGATTTGAGTTTCTCCTACACATATTTTAACTCTGTAACCAGAGGTATGACACTTAACTCTGAGCCCTGATGTTGTCTTCATTAGAGAAAAAAAAAAAAAAGAGTATTATTTGTACTTTAGAGATTTTCTGTGAAATTAAATGAGAGGAAATACCTCAAGCATCTGGTAAGATGCCTGACACAAAAACGCTATTTTTAATTTTTAATTTGCTATTTTTATTTGCTATATTTTAATTTTAATCTGCTATTATTAATTTTTATTGTTACTTTTAAATTATTGTCACTATTACATATTTTAATAATGTTTAAGTATTGGTTTGAAAGAAAAACTGAAAAAGCTAGCTTAAAACTCTCATTCAAAAAACTAAGATCATGGCACCTGGTCCTATCACTTCTTGGCAAATAGAAAGGAAAGAAGTGGGAGCAGTGAAAGATTTTATTTTCTTGGGCTCCAAAATCACTGGGAATGATGACTGCAGCCATGAATTTAAGAGATGCTTCCTCCTTGGAAGAAAAGCTATGACAAACATAGCCAGCATATTAAAAAGCAGAGACATCACTTTGCTGACAAAGGTCCATATAGTCAAAGCTATGGTTTTTCCAGCAGTCATTTACAGATGTGAGTTTGACCATAAAGAAAGCTGAGTGCCAAAGAACGGATGCTTTTGAACTGTGGTGTTGGAGAAGACTCTTGAGAGTCCCCTGGACTGCAAGGAGATCAAACCAGTCCATCCTAAAGGAAATCAGTCCTGAATATTCAATGGAAGGGCTGCTGCTGAAGCTGAAGCTCCAGAACTTTGGCCGCCTGACATGAAGAGATGACTCAATGGAAAAGACCCCTGAGGCTGGGAAAGATTGAAAGCAAAGGGAGAAGGGGGTGGCAGAGGATGAAATGGTTAGATAGCATCACCAATTCAGGAGACATGAATTTGAGCATACTCCAGGAGATAGTGGAGGATAAAGGAGATAAGGTGTGCTGCAGTCCATGGAGCCCCCAAAATCAGACACAACTTAGCAACTGCGAAACAACATTGCTAAGAAGATAATTTTGACATTATACATCCTCTGAAAGGGTCTTTAGGATCCCTTCAGGTGTTCATGGTCATGATATCAAAAAGGAAATTATATGAAACAAGGAAACACTCTGTTGATATTCTTGGTATGATTAGGATTCAATTAACACTAAGATTTGTATTTACTTTGTTGGCAAGGTAGTGTTCAGCTGAGAGCCACAAAGCTCCCCAGCTACAAGAGTTATGCCTTAAGTTATCTTAATTATCCTGGGAAATACTTCACCAATAACTTGCTTCTTAATTATACTTAGAACCTTGACCTACTTTTTCATGTATTCCCATAACCATTGTTAATATTAATATTAAATCATTTAAAGGATTTAATGTACCCATAATTTTCCAGACTATGGAAATACAGAAATAAACAAAACTAATCCTGTCTGGTTTAGGCCACCTAAACTTTGAGAATTGTAGGTTTGAGGATAAGCAAAATTTCTCAGAAGATGAGAAAACTACAATCAAGATTTTTTAAACTTGGAGAGATTTGGGAGTCAGAGTGGAACAGCAGGTCTTTAAGCAGAGAGAATAGGAAATAACTGGCACCTACACAGGAAAGGAACTAAAATGGGAAAACCAAGAAATGGCTGGACAGGCAAAGGCTATGTGCAAACATGTGACTTAAAATAAGGCCAGGAATGTACACAGTGCAAAGTATGGAAGGGTGTGTATGCTACAAGTTGTAGAAGATGTCAATGCATTGATGCTGTGGGACATAGTTGAGGCAGGAACAATTTAACCTCAAGACTGGTTTGGGCTTCCCTAATGGCTCAGAGAGTAAAGAATCTGCCTGCAATGCAGAAGACCCAGGCTTGATCCCTGGGTTGGGAAGATCCCCTGGAGAAGGAAATGGCAACCCTGTCAAGTATTCCTTCCTGGGAAAGCCTATGGACATAGGAACCTGGCAGGCTGCAGCCCATGGTGTCGCAGAGTCTGACATGACTGAGCGACTAACACTTTGATTTTTCTGGCTTGTTTAAAAACTATGATGGCTACTGAAATACCAATACAGACAGGGTGCAAATCATTTGACATGTGCCTCAACACCGTTCTCATTTCTAATAATGTGACTGAAAAATAATTTATAAGGTGTATCAAACAGGGAAGGATGCCCATCAAGTTCTAGATCCTGAAATTCCAAGTGATAAAACACGTACGAGTGCATAACAGCAGTAGTTTAGTTGCTGAGTCGTGTCCGACTCTTGCAACCCCATAGACTGTAGCCCGCCAGGCTCCTCTGTCCATGGGATTCTCCAGGCAAGAATACCGGAGGTTGTTGCCATTTCTTTCTCCAGGGGGTCTCCCTGACTCAGGAATCTAACCCGGGTCTCCCGAACTGCAGGCAGATTCTTAACTGACTGAGCTACGAGGGAAGCCCACATATGAATAAGGAGTGATCATAAACTGAAGCCTTGGGCATAGAGTAGGGAGGAATCATATAATTGCCTTCTTCACCTGAATTCTTCATCCAGAGATTTTCCAGAGATTGACAGCTACCTCAGACATGATCTTTAAAAGCAGAGACAAAAAAAATAAAAAAGAACAAACCTCACAGATCAGAGGGACAATTACACATATTTGTTAGAAAAAATACACATTTGTGTGAGAGCTTACAGCCTCACATTTCTCAGGGAAATTTTAATTATCATTCAATTTATTAACTTCACAGTTCAATTTAGCATGAAAAACCCTGTGGGAGAGTTTTACTACAAAATGGCATATTTTTTATGCACAAAATTTGATTACAACTATGTCTGTCTCTGAAGTCCATGAGAAAAGCTATCTCCATTTGGAAAGACATACTCCATCTTCAAAAACAAAAGGAAAAATGCTGATGAACTTCTCAAGGACTCCTTTGAATGCCTCTGAAGAGAAGAAATGATGGGTTTCGGCGCAGTGGGGCTTTATAAACCATACAGAATAGTTCAAGTAGAAACAATACACACACTTAACACACATAAGCACGTGCATACATACATGTACAAGCACTAGGCATGGCCTGAACTAATTTCTGAACAAACGTGCACGGTAACAACGGTTCCCAAAGGCCATAAATAGATGCTCTCTATTTATCTTTGCAATTAAAGACAATAAATGGAAATATCTACTTTTAAAAAATATGAATCTTTCCCCCTTATCCTTCCTCAATTGCTGTATTTGTCTATTTCAAGTTACTTGGGGAGTGTCAGATACATAACAGAAGCTAATTCAGGACAGGGGCTCCATTGAGACATATGGAAAAAAACTAAGAACATTATCACAGGTCACACAAGAAAGTAAAGATGCTAGAAGCCAGGATAGATTCCACATGGTATCAAACCAGCGGGTGCCAGAGACAGATATTAAAGCTGGGCTCTGAGTATATGGCCGGTAGTGAGATAGGGACTAACATTTAAACACGACCATGTATAAAATAGATAGCTGGTGGGAAGCTGCTGTATAGCACAGGGGGTCAGCTTGGTGCTCTGGGATGACCTAGAAGGGGTAGGATGGGAAGGGTAGGAGCGGGGCTCAAGAAGGAGAGGGTATATGTATACTTACAGCTGATTCACTCCATTGTACAGCAAAAACTAGAACTATTAACCACACAACATTGAAAAGCAATTATACTCCAATAAAAAATTATATCTCCCCCAAATAAATTTAAAATATAACTCACCTAGGATCTATTAAAAAAAAAAAAAAAGCTTGGGTCTGAAGCAAGATTCAGGACCAGGCTGAAAGAAACAAAATGCTATTGAGATGGAAGCACAAGACAAAGGGAAGAAGGGTTAGTGTAGCATCTAAGAGAACTGTCCAGTAGAGTCTCCTTGGTTTAAATATGGCATTCATGAATGTGTGGTATATGACTTAAAGCTGTGACTTGCAACTTCATTGACTGATGGAAAGAAATATATTTTAAAACATATCCGTCATGTGTGTATTTAGAACAAAAATTATGAAATATATTTATTTTTACTACATTGAATGTACTCTGATATTTCTATGTTGTTGTGTTCTATACTTTGGCAGTTCATTAAAAACATCCAAAAGTCTACAAATAATAAATGCTGGAGAGGGTGTGGAGAAAAGGGAACCCTCTTACACTGTTGGTGGGAATGCAACCTAGTACAGCCACTATGGAGAACAGTGTGGAGATTCCTTAAAAAACTGGAAATAGGAGGAGGAGCCAAGATGGTGGAGGAGTAGGACGGGGAGAACACTTTCTCCCCCACAAATTCATCAAAAGAGCATTTAAACGTCGAGTAAATTCCACAAAACAACTTCTGAATGCCGGCAGAGGACATCAGGCACCCAGAAAAGCAACCCAACTCTTCGAAAGGAGGTAGGAAAAAATATTAAAAACAAAAAAAAGAGACAAAAGAGGGAGGGACGGAGTTCCGTCCCGGGAAGGGAATCTTAAAAAGAGAGAAGTTTCCAAACATCAGGAAACCTTCTCACTGCCGAATCTGTGCCGAGCTTTGGAAGCACAGAGGGCAACATAACAGGGAGAAAAAATAAATAAACAATTTAAAACTCGCAGATTGCGAGCCCTACGGTAACTCCCCCAGGAGAGAAGCAGCGCAGACGCCTGCATCCGCCATTAGCAAACCGGGGCTGGGCAGGGAGGCGCGGCGTGGGCTGCATCGCTGAGAGTAAGAATCTGGCCTGAATACCCTGAGCGCTATCTGAGCGAAATAATTTGGGCTAGCAAACCAGACTGTGGGATACCTACCACGCGAAAAGCCAGCCCTAACCTAAGACCGCCAGGCCCGCGCACGGAACAAAGGACTGAACAGAGATAGCCGGCTGCAGACCTTCCCCCTCCGGTGACAGGCAGCCAGAGCCGGAAGGGGGCAATCGCAGCCCCAGAGAGACATTATCTATAAAACTGTAAGCAGGCTTCTTTGCTAACTAAAACTTCTTGGGGGTCTGGACGGTCAACATCTGCCTGAGAAGGTGCGCCAGTTTTACATCCAGATAACCGAGTGGCGGGGAGGCGATAAGTCGCAGCATTGGCGCTCGCCTGGGAAGAGCAAATTGGCGCTCGGACCTGGGAAGAGCACAAAACGCAGGCCCAACTGAGTCTGCGCCTCTGAGGACTACCCGAGTGCCTGAACCTGAGCGGCTTGGACCTGGGAGGTGCATGCAGCCCAGGGCCAGCCTCGGATTGTTCCCGGCGGAACAACCTAGAGTCCGAGCAGTGTGGACAGGGAGGCTACACGCTCTGTGAGCAGGGGCAGACCCAGGGTGGCTGAGGCACTGCGAGCCCACGCCGGTGTTATTTGTTTGCAGCATCCCTCCCTCCCTCCCCACAGCGCGACTGAACAAGTAAGCCTAAAAAAAAAAAAAAAAAAAGTGTCCTCCACCGTGCCCTTTGAGTCAGGGCGGAAACCAGATACTGAAGAGACTAGCAAACAGAAGAAGATATAACAGAGGGAAACGCCTTGGAAGCTACAGGCAATAGATCAAAACCCTGTGGTTACTACGGACTACATAGGAAGGGGCCTATAGATCTTGAGAAATATAAATCTGACCAAGGAACTAGCCAAAAATGAACTGAACCCACAACACCCACAAAAAAAAACACAAAAAAGTCCTAGATATATTTTTATTATTTTTACGATCATTCTTTTTTTTTTTTAATTAAAAAAAAAATTTTTTTTAAGTCCTCTATTGTTCCTTTAATTTTCACCTTTATATCCTATTACTTTGCAAAAAAAAAAAAAAGACCCTATTTTTTTCTTCTTCAGCAAACTTCATATATATATATTTTATAATTTTTTGACCTTGTTTTTTTTTGTTTGTTTGTTTTTGTTTTTTTATTCTTTTCTTTAACATTGTATTTTTGAAATTCTAAACTCTACTCTAGATTTTTAATTTTCGCTTTTTGGTATATGTTATCAATTTTGTACCTATAGTTTTTTTTTTTATATAATTTCTGTGACTTTTTTTTTTTTTTCTTCTTCTCTGTTTCTTTCTCTTCTTCTTTTATATAACATTGTATATCTGAAATTCCAAACTTTACTCTAGATTTTTAATTTATGCTTTTTGGTATTTGATATCAATTTTGTACCTGTATTTTCTTTATAATTTTTGTGACATTGTTCATATTTGTTTGTTTTCTCTCTTTATTTTTCTTCTTCTTCTTTTTTTTTTTTTAACATTGTATTTTTGAAATTCCAAACTCTACTCTAGATTTTTAATTTTTGCTTTCTGGTATTAGTTATCAATTTTGTACTTGTACTTTCTTTATAATTTTCGCGACCTTGTTTGTTTTTGTTTGTTCGTTTTTTCTCTCTTTCTTTTCCTTCTTCTTTTCTTTAACATCGTATTTTTGAAATTCCAAACTCTACTCTAGACTTTTAATTTTCACTTTCTGGTATTAGTTATCAATTTTGTACCTGTACTTTCTCTATAATTTTCGCGACCTTGTTTGTTTTTGTTTGTTCGTTCTTTCTCTCTTTCTTTTCCTTCTTCTTTTCTTTAACATCGTATTTTTGAAATTCCAAACTCTACTCTAGATTTTTAATTTTTGCTTTTATGTATTTGTTACCAATTTTGTACCTATAAGGACCCAATCTTCAGGACCCATTTTTCACTAGGGAGTGAGATTACTGGCTTGACTGCTCTCTCTCCCTTTGGACCCTCCTTTTTCTCCACCAGGTCGCCTGTGTCTCCTCCCTAACCCCTCTCTACTCTACCCAACTCTGTGAATTTCTGTGTGTTCCAGACGGTGGAGAACACTTAGGGAACTGATTACTGGCTGGATCTGTCTCCCTCCTTTTCATTCCCCCCTTTTATCCTTCTGGCCACCTCTGTTACCTTCCTCCTTCTTCTCTTCTCTGTATAACCCCGTGAACATCTCTGAGTGGTCGAGTTGTGGAGTGCACATAAGGAAGTGACCACTGGCTAGCCCACTCTCTCCACTATTGATTCACCTCATCTCATTTGGGTCACCTCAAACTCCCTCCTCCCTCTTCTCTTCTCCATGTAACCCTGTGAACCTCTCTGAGTGACCCTCACTGTAGAGAAACTTATCATCTTTAATGTAGATGTTTTATCAATGGTGCTGTATAGAAGGAGAAGTTTTGAAACTACTGTAAAAATAAGACCGATAATCAGAAGCAGGAGACTTAAGTCCAAACCCTGACTCCAGGGAACTCCTGACTCCAAGGAACATTCATTGACAGGAGCTCATCAAATGCCTCCATACCGACACTGAAACTAAGCACCACACAAGGGCCAATAAGTTCCAGGGCAAGACATACCAAGCAAATTCTCCAGCAACAAAGGAACACAGCCCTGAGCTTCAAGATACAGGCTGCCCAAAGTCACCCCAAAACTATAGACATCTCATAACTCATTACTGGACATTTCATTGCACTCCAGAGAGAAGAAATACAGCTCCACCCACCAGAACACCGACACAAGCTTCCCTAACCAGGAAACCTTGACAAGCCACCTGTACAAACCCACACACAGTGAGGAAACGCCACAATAAAGAGAACTCCACAAACTGCCAGAATACAGAAAGGACACCCCAAACTCAGCAATTTAAACAAGATGAAGAGACAGAGGAATACTCAGCAGATAAAGGAACAGGATAAATGCCCACCAAACCAAACAAAAGAGGAAGAGATAGGAAATCTACCTGATAAAGAATTCCGAATAATGATAGTGAAATTGATCCAAAATCTTGAAACTAAAATGGAATCACAGATAAATAGCCTGGAGACAAGGATTGAGAAGATGCAAGAAAGGTTTAACAAGGACCTAGAAGAAATAAAAAAGAGTCAATATATAATGAATAATGCAATAAGTGAAATTAAAAACACTCTGGAGGCAACAAATAGTAGAATAACAGAGGCAGAAGACAGGATTAGTGAATTAGAAGATAGAATGGTAGAAATAAATGAATCAGAGAGGATAAAAGAAAAACGAATTAAAAGAAATGAGGACAATCTCAGAGACCTCCAGGACAATATTAAACGCTACAACATTCGAATCATAGGGGTTCCAGAAGAAGAAGACAAAAATAAAGACCATGAGAAAATACTTGAGGAGATAATAGTGGAAAACTTCCCTAAAATGGGGAAGGAAATAATCACCCAAGTCCAAGAAACCCAGAGAGTACCAAACAGGATAAACCCAAGGAGAAACACCCCAAGACACATATTAATCAAATTAACAAAGATCAAACACAAAGAACAAATATTAAAAGCAGCAAGGGAAAAACAACAAATAACACACAAGGGGATTCCCATAAGGATAACAGCTGATCTTTCAATAGAAACTCTTCAAGCCAGGAGGGAATGGCAAGACATACTTAAAATGATGAAAGAAAATAACCTACAGCCCAGATTATTGTACCCAGCAAGGATCTCATTCAAGTATGAAGGAGAAATCAAAAGCTTTTCAGACAAGCAAAAGCTGAGAGAATTCTGCACCACCAAACCAGCTCTCCAACAAATACTAAAGGATATTCTCTAGACAGGAAACACAAAAACGGTGTATAAACTCGAACCCAAAACAATAAAGTAAATGGCAATGGGAACATACTTATCAGTAATTACCTTAAATGTAAATGGGTTGAATGCCCCAACCAAAAGACAAAGACTGGCTGAATGGATACAAAAACAAGACCCCTACATATGTTGTCTACAAGAGACCCACCTCAAAACAGGGGACACATACAGACTGAAAGTGAAGGGTTGGAAAAAGATTTTCCATGCAAATAGGGACCAAAAGAAAGCAGGAGTAGCAATACTCATATCAGATAAAATAGACTTTAAAACAAAGGCTGTGAAAAGAGACAAAGAAGGTCACTACATAATGATCAAAGGATCAATCCAAGAAGAAGATATAACAATTATAAATATATATGCACCCAACACGGGAGCACCACAGTACATAAGACAAATGCTAACAAGTATGAAAGGAGAAATTAACAATAACACAATAATAGTGGGAGACTTTAATACCCCACTTACACCTATGGATAGATCAACTAAACAGAAAATTAACAAGGAAACACAAACTTTAAACGATACAATAGACCAGTTAGACCTAATTGATATCTATAGGTCATTTCATCCCAAAACAATGAATTTCACCTTTTTCTCAAGCGCACATGGAACCTTCTCCAGGATAGATCACATCCTGGGCCATAAAGCTAGCCTTGGTAAATTCAAAAAAATAGAAATCATTCCAAGCATTTTTTCTGACCACAATGCAGTAAGATTAGATCTCAATTACAGGAGAAAAACTATTAAAAATTCCAACATATGGAGGCTGAACAACACGCTGCTGAATAACCAACAAATCACAGAAGAAATCAAAAAAGAAATCAAAATTTGCATAGAAACGAATGAAAATGAAAACACAACAACCCAAAACCTGTGGGACACGGTAAAAGCAGTCTTAAGGGGAAAGTTCATAGCAATACAGGCACACCTCAAGAAACAAGAAAAAAGTCAAATAAATAACCTAACTCTACACCTAAAGCAACTAGAAAAGGAAGAAATGAAGAACCCCAGGGTTAGTAGAAGGAAAGAAATCTTAAAAATTAGAGCAGAAATAAATGCAAAAGAAACAAAAGAGACCATAGCAAAAATCAACAAAACCAAAAGCTGGTTCTTTGAAAGGATAAATAAAATTGACAAACCATTAGCCAGACTCATCAAGAAACAAAGGGAGAAAAATCAAATCAACAAAATTAGAAACGAAAATGGAGAGATCACAACAGACAACACAGAAATACAAAGGATCATAAGAGACTACTATCAACAATTATATGCCAATAAAATGGACAACGTGGAAGAAATGGACAAATTCTTAGAAAAGTACAACTTTCCAAAACTGGACCAGGAAGAAATAGAAAATCTTAACAGACCCATCACAAGCATGGAAATTGAAACTGTAATCAAAAATCTTCCAGCAAACAAAAGCCCCGGTCCAGACGGCTTCACAGCTGAATTCTACCAAAAATTTAGAGAAGAGCTAACACCTATCCTGCTCAAACTCTTCCAGAAAATTGCAGAGGAAGGTAAACTTCCAAACTCATTCTATGAGGCCACCATCACCCTAATACCAAAACCTGACAAAGATCCCACAAAAAAAGAAAACTACAGGCCAATATCAGTGATGAACATAGATGCAAAAATCCTTAACAAAATTCTAGCAATCAGAATCCAACAACACATTAAAAAGATCATACACCATGATCAAGTGGGCTTTATCCCAGGGATGCAAGGATTCTTCAATATCCGCAAATCAATCAATGTAATACACCACATTAACAAATTGAAAAATAAAAACCATATGATTATCTCAATAGATGCAGAGAAAGCCTTTGACAAAATTCAACATCCATTTATGATAAAAACTCTCCAGAAAGCAGGAATAGAAGGAACATACCTCAACATAATAAAAGCTATATATGACAAACCCACAGCAAACATTATCCTCAATGGTGAAAAATTGAAAGCATTTCCTCTAAAGTCAGGAACAAGACAAGGGTGCCCACTTTCACCATTACTATTCAACATAGTTTTGGAAGTTTTGGCCACAGCAATCAGAGCAGAAAAAGAAATAAAAGGAATCCAAATTGGAAAAGAAGAAGTAAAACTCTCACTATTTGCAGATGACATGATCCTCTACATAGAAAACCCTAAAGAGTCCACCAGAAAATTACTAGAAATAATCAATGACTACAGTAAAGTTGCAGGATATAAAATCAACACACAGAAATCCCTTGCATTCCTATACACTAATAATGAGAAAACAGAAAGAGAAATTAAGGAAACAATTCCATTCACCATTGCAACGGAAAGAATAAAATACTTAGGAATATATCTACCTAAAGAAACTAAAGACCTATATAGAGAAAACTATAAAACACTGGTGAAAGAAATCAAAGAGGACACTAATAGATGGAAAAATATACCATGTTTATGGATTGGAAGAATCAATATAGTGAAAATGAGTATACTACCCAAAGCAATTTATAGATTCAACGCAATCCCTATCAAGCTACCAACAGTATTCTTCACAGAGCTAGAACAAATGATTTCACAATTTGTATGGAAATACAAAAAACCTCGAATAGCCAAAGCGATCTTGAGAAAGAAGAATGGAACTGGAGGAATCAACCTACCTGACTTCAGGCTCTACTACAAAGCCACAGTTATCAAGACAGTATGGTACTGGCACAAAGACAGAAATATTGATCAATGGAATAAAATAGAAAGCCCAGAGATAAATCCACGCACATATGGACACCTTATCTTCGACAAAGGAGGCAAGAATATACAATGGATTAAAGACAATCTCTTTAACAAGTGGTGCTGGGAAATCTGGTCAACCACTTGTAAAAGAATGAAACTGGACCACTTTCTAACACCATACACAAAAATAAACTCAAAATGGATTAAAGATCTAAACATAAGACCAGAAACTATAAAACTCCTAGAGGAGAACATAGGCAAAACACTCTCCGACATACATCACAGCAGGATCCTCTATGACCCACCTCCCAGAATATTTGAAATAAAAGCAAAAATAAACAAATGGGACCTAATTAACCTTAAAAGCTTCTGCACATCAAAGGAAACTATTAGCAAGGTGAAAAGACAGTCTTCAGAATGGGAGAAAATAATAGCAAATGAAGCAACCGACAAACAACTAATCTCAAAAATATACAAGCAAATCCTACAGCTCAACTCCAGAAAAATAAACGACCCAATCAAAAAATGGGCCAAAGAACTAAATAGACATTTCTCCAAAGAAGACATACAGATGGCTAACAAACACATGAAAAGATGCTCAACATCACTCATTATCAGAGAAATGCAAATCAAAACCACTATGAGGTACCATTTCACACCAGTCAGAATGGCTGCGATCCAAAAGTCTACAAATAATAAATGCTGGAGAGGGTGTGGAGAAAAGGGAACCCTCTTACACTGTTGGTGGGAATGCAAACTAGTACAGCCACTATGGAGAACAGTGTGGAGATTCCTTAAAAAACTGGAAATAGAACTGCCTTATGATCCAGCAACCCCACTGCTGGGCATACACACTGAGAAAACCAGAAGGGAAAGAGACACGTGTACCCCAATGTTCATCGCAGCACTGTTTATAATAGCCAAGACATGGAAGCAACCTAGATGTCCATCAGCAGATGAATGGATAAAGAAAGCTGTGGTACATATACACAATGGAGTATTACTCAGCCATTAAAAAGAATACATTTGAATCAGTTCTAATGAGGTGGATGAAACTGGAGCCTATTATACAGAGTGAAGTAAGCCAGAAGGAAAAACATAAATACAGTATACTAACGCATATATATGGAATTTAGAAAGATGGTAACAATAACTCTGTATACGAGACAGCAAAAGAGACACTGATGTATAGAACAGTCTTATGGACTCTGTGGGAGAGGGAGAGGGTGGGAAGATTTGGGAGAATGGCAATGAAACATGTAAAGTATCATGCGGGAAACGAGTTGCCAGTCCAGGTTCGATGCATGATGCTGGATGCTTGGGGCTGGTGCACTGGGACGGCCCAGAGGGATGGTATGGGGAGGGAGGAGGGAGGAGGGTTCGGGATGGGGAACACATGTATACCTGTGGCGGATTCATTTTGATATTTGGCAAAACTAATACAATTATGTAAAGTTTAAAAATAAAATAAAATTGGAGAGAAAAAAAAAAAAAAAAAACTGGAAATAGAACTGCCTTATGATCCAGCAACCCCACTGCTGGGCATACACACTGAGGAAACCAGAAGGGAAAGAGACACGTGTACCCCAATGTTCATCGCAGCACTGTTTATAATAGCCAAGACATGGAAGCAACCTAGATGTCCATCAGCAGATGAATGGATAAGAAAGCTGTGGTACATATACACAATGGAGTATTACTCAGCCATTAAAAAGAATACATTTGAATCAGTTCTAATGAGGTGGATGAAACTGGAGCCTATTATACAGAGTGAAGTAAGCCAGAAGGAAAAACATAAATACAGTATACTAATGCATATATATGGAATTTAGAAAGATGGTAACAATAACTCTGTATACGAGACAGCAAAAGAGACACTGATGTATAGAACAGTCTTATGGACTCTGTGGGAGAGGGAGAGGGTGGGAAGATTTGGGAGAATGGCATTGAAACATGTAAAATATCATGTAGGAAACGAGTTGCCAGTCCAGGTTCGATGCACGATGCTGGATGCTTGGGGCTGGTGCACTGGGACGGCCCAGAGGGATGGTATGGGGAGGGAGGAGGGAGGAGGGTTCGGGATGGGGAACACATGTATACCTGTGGCGGATTCATTTTGATATTTGGCAAAACTAATGCAATTATGTAAAGTTTAAAAATAAAATAAAATTAGGAAAAAAAAAACAACATTCTGGTTTTGTTCACAAAATTGTTTCCAAACCCACTAATGGGCCTTACCTAGCATACCTACTGGCTAAAAAAAATAAGAGCATATTGGATATCCAAATGTAAGAAACAAAAGTGGTTTTCTAGAGGAAAAAGACAAAATAGAGTAGATAAAGGGTATATTATTTGTATTTTTTTAAGACTGTGAAATCTATACTTGGCCTTAGGAATTATCTAATTATATAATTATAGCCTTAGTTTGGAGAAGGCAATGGCACCCCACTCCAGGACTCTTGCCTGGCAAATCCCATGGATGGAGGAGCCTGGTAGGCTGCAGTCCATGGGGTCGCTAGAAGTCGGACATGACTGAGCAACTTCACTTTCACTTTTCACTTCCATGCACTGGAGAAGGAAATGGCAACCAGGTCCAGTGTTCTTGCCTGGAGAATCCCAGGGATAGGGGAGCCTGGTGGGCTGCTGTCTATGGGGTTGCACAGAGTCGGACACGATGAAGCGACTTAGCAGCAGCAGCAGCAGCAGCCTTAGTTTGACAGACAAAAAAAAAAGTCACCAAATTAAGTCACTTGTCCAAGTTCTCACAGCTAAGGGCAGTGAAAGTGAAAGTTGCTCAGTCGTGTCCGACTCTTTGCGACCCCGTGGACTCTACAGTCCATGGAATTCTCCAGGACAGAATACTGGAGTGGGTACCGTTTCCCTTCTCCAGGGGATCTTCCCAACCCAGGGACTGAACTCACGTCTCCTGCATTTCCAGGAGATTCTTTACCAACTGAGCTATCAAGGGAGATCTGTATGTAAAACTCAAATTGACTATCTTCTGGAACTCTTTCCATTTTAGGTATATATGTAAATTTTTCTAAGAAGCTTTGTAGAGAAGCAAGGAAGGATGCATTGGAATTATATTTAAAAGGTCACAGCATTCCAGGTTAAAGCATGCTGAACTCAGTCTTGTGGGTAATGGCAAGTCATTAAGGTTATTATCAGGGAAATTATATGGAAAATGTGTTTATAAGATGCATGTGCAATTTCACATGGGTAGATTGGCAGAGCAACAAGACAGAAAGACCAGTCAAGCAATTATAGTATTCCAAGAACAAGCGATTAGGGACCTGGGTTACACTGACAAAAGTGGAAGAGCAAAGGAAAACAAAGATGAGAGAGCACCATGAAGAAAGAGCTGGCAAAACTTGCTCCACAATGAGGGACAAAGGGTGAGAGACAGGTTGAATTGAATTAGGTTCGATTGATACTAAGTCTTGATGGGAGTGTTAAAGTGGTATCTTTGACATTAAAGTTGGAATTAGGAAAAGAAACGTGTGGTTTTTAATAAACAGATTACTGATTGAGTATTATGATGTGCAGATTTAGGTGTGATGACATATCTAATGTATGCCCTTTTAACAGCTTTCCTGAGGTACAACTGATAGAAAAATAACTGCAAGATTTGATGAGTTTGCTGCTGCTGCTGAGTCGCTTCAGTCGTGTCCGACTCTGTGCGACCCCACAGACGGCAGCCCACCAGGCTCCCCCATCCCTGGGATTCTCCAGGCAAGAACACTGGAGTGGGCTGCCATTTCCTTCTCCAATGTGTGAAAGTGAAAAGTGAAAGTGAAGTCACTCAGTCATGTCTGACTCATGACCCCACAGACCGCAGCCCACCAGGCTCCCCCGTCCCTGGGATTCTCCAGGCAAGAACACTGGAGTGGGCTGCCATCATGCAAAACCTATGATACCACTGTCGCAAAGTAATGGACATACCCAAAACTTCCCAGAGTTTTCTTATGTCTTTTTTGTTTGTTTGTTTGGTTATTGCAATAAGAGCACTTAATATGAGACTTGCCCTCTTAAAAAAATTAAACTACACAATATTTACTACAGGACTATGTTGTATAGTAGAACTCTCGAATTTATTCATCTTGGATAACTGAAACCTTAAACCCACTGAACAACAACTCCCCATGTCTCCCAACCCTCAGCCCCTGGAAACCACTATTAGATTCTTTGCTTCTGGGAGTTTGACTATTTTAGATATATAAGTAGAATTATGTAGTATCTGTTGTTCTGTATCTTAGATCATGTCCTCCAGGTTCATCCATATTTTCATAATACATGTCTTTATAAGTGAAAGCCTAGAAACAGAAGAGAAGCTGGATCAGGTTTGAACACTTAAGAGGCATCAAAATGAATAAGATCTCTTTGAAAACAAATATTTTAGAAGAAACCCAGCACACCAACTGAAGACAAATACCTGCAAGCAGAGGTCAAAGGCAGGGCCTAAATAAGCAGAAAAGAAGCTTATTATTATTTAATTACGCCTTTTTTTTTTTTTTTTTTTGAGCAGCTAGTATATTCAAGAGATTATATTAGAAAACTAGGCTCAAAAAATAGTGAAAGATGAAATCGAGTACGGCTTCCCTGGAGCCTCAGTTGGTAAAGACTCCACCTGCAATGCAGGAGACCCAGGCTCCATCCCTGGGTTGGGAAGATCCCCTGGAGAAGGAAATGGCAACCCACTCCAGTATCTTGCCTGGGGAATTCCATGGGCAGAGGAATTGGGGTCCATGGTGTTACAAGAGTTGGACACAAGTTAGCAACTATACCACCACCACCATCAGATACAACAGGATAATGCTTCATAAAGGAAGTGCTTCAAGAAGGAAATTGGCATGCAAATTTAAAAATATTTCCTCCCATGTAAAACAATAAAAAAGTTTCCAAATGGTGTCTTCCCATAGATCATATAAACTATTATCTTATCAGCTGTGAGAACACAACTCTCAATTCTTAATTCACCCACTTTCATCTTCCCAGTCAAATTAAATTCTTCACTCTACATACGAACATAATGTATAAGATTACAAAGATTTATATTTTCCTAAATGATTCAACTGTCAAAATTTTCAAAACTATAAAAATTTTCAAATCCAAGTGCCAACTTTTGTTTCTGGGAAGATGGAATAGATGTACTTTTTCTTACTCACCTCACTAGGTAAAACTAAAACCTTATGTATTAAAAGTTAAAAAAAAATTTTTTTTAAGAAAATTTAAAAAAAAAAAGTATTAAAACATCTTAAGAGTAGAGGGAGGGAGAAAGTATGAATACCAAGACTTAAAGAAGAACATGACATTGAGTTTCCTGAGTTTACTTTTTGCCTCATGTATCCCAGATTTGGATCTAAAAAAGGTGGCAACCTAGAAATACCAGGGTGCGCAGTCAAAATAGCCTTAACAAAAGCCTGCTCCCTCTAGCCACTGGATGAGAAAAGGAGCAGCCTGACAAAAAAGAAAACTTCTAGATAATAATCCCTATACTCAACTTAAAAATCTACAGCAAAACTGCTCCCCTCTCCTCCCCTTATGCTAGCAAAGGCTATGCCAGAGACTACACCTCCAACCTTGCCAAGGAGTAAGGAAGGACCCAATTTCCTTGTCATTCACGGCATTGGAGTCCTGGAAAGAAAGAGGGTGGAGCAGAGAAAGTTCTGAAATAAATAATGGCTTGAAACTTCCCAAATATGGCAAGAAACAGCCTACAGATGCAAGAAGCCCACATATCAATAAGAGATTTGTGATCTCCACTAATACGGTACCTCATTGGAGCAAACCCTAAGCATTACAAACCCAATGAAATCCAATTAAATGAAACCTGTAACACAGAGATAAAAACCCTTAAAACAATAAGACTGAAAGGCCTCCTTACCTAAGAGGAAAAATAATCTGATTGACAGTAGATTTCTTATTGGAAACTAAGGAGACCAGAAAGAATTAACTAAGTATTTTTCAAGGGCTGAAAGAAAACAACTCTGAATCCAAAACAAAACAAAAAAATTATCAGAGATAGGGCAGGACATTATATAACAATAAAGAGGGCAATCTAATCTAAATATTCATGCAACAAACAATAAAGCTACTGATTACGTGAAGCAAAAACTGACAGAATCGAAAGGAGCATTTCACAAATCCATAATTTTAGTAGGAAACTTCAACACTTCACTCTCAACCATTTTGATAGAATAACCAGACAGAAAAGCAGTAAGGATATAAAACAAAGAACAATACCACAGATGAACATATCAAGAATCTAATGAACATTTATAGAACATTCAACCCAAGAACAGCAGAAAAAAAACTTCTTTTTCAGGTGCCCTTGGAATATACATCAGGGTAGACATTACTCTGGTCCATAAAACAAACCTCAACATAAAAGACTTGAAATCATGCACAGTTTACTGTTTTATTATAGACAAATCAAGCTATAATCAACAACAGAAAGATAACAGGAAAATCTCCAAACACTAAGAAACTGAGTAACAAATTTTTAAATAATCTAAGGGCCAAAAAGAAGTTTCAAGAAAAATTTTAAAATACACTGAAAATAAAATATGGAATATAACAAATCAAAATTTGTGGGGCACAGTTAATGGAATTCTGAAACATGTACAGCACTTAAAAGCTTACATTAGAAAAGCAGAAGTCTCAAATAAATCATTTAAACCCCCACCTTAAAAAGAAAAAAAAGTATAAAGTAAATCCAAAGCAAGCTAAAGGAAGAAAATAATAAAATAATAGCAGAAATCAATGAAACTGAAAATACACACAAATCAAGAAAATCAATGTAGCAAAGAATTAGCTCTTTTAAAAAAAAGATCAATAAAATTGACAGATCTCTAAGAAGGCTGGTATGAGATGATGTAAATTATCAATACCATAAATGAAACATTGGATCTCAACACAAAACCTGAAAACATCCAAAGGATCATAATGGAATACTATGAACAACTTTATAAACATAAATTTAACAGCTTAGAGGAAATGAAGCAATTCCTCAAAAAACCACAACTCCCCCAATTGGGAAATAGATAATTTGAATACTCTATATTTATCAAAGACATTAAAGTCATAATTTAGAATTCAAAATAAAGAAATCTCCAGGTTCAGAGGGTTTCATTACAGAATTCTACCAACAATTTAAGGAAGAATTAAAATATGGTCTACACGATTTCTTCCAGAACAAAGAGGAAGATTCCTTTCTCAATTTAACTTAGGAATCCAGTAATCTATGATACCCAAGCTAGAGAAAGTAGTCCTCTGACACCAAAACCTTGCCAAAATGAAAGAAAGAAAGAAAGAAACCACTGAAGACCAATATCCCTAATAAATATACATGCAAAATATTTACACAAAATTCTAGCATATGGAATTCAGCAATATATAAAAGGAATCAAGCACCATGACTAAATGGATGCAAAGCTAGTACAATATTTGAAAATCAAAGTAACACACCACATGATATGATTGTGCCAATCAGTACAGAAAGATCATCTGGCAAAATTCAACATAAATTAAAAAGAAAAAAGAACTCTGGAATACAGGAATCCAGGGGCATTTCCTCATCTTGATAAAGAGTGCCTATAGAAAGACAACACATGCTGTTATATGAATGGGAAAGACTGAGGGCTTTCCCATAAGACTGGTCACAAAGCAGAATGTCCAACCTTCCCATTTTTACTCAAGACAGAGGTGTTCTAACCAATGCAATAGATAATAAAAGTAAATACAAGATATAAAGATTTTAAAGGAATAAATAAAATGATTCCTATTTGAAGATGACATGATTGTCTAAAAACAAAATCCCAAAGAATCTCCAAACATATGCCTAACTATTAAGTGAGTTCAGCAAAGCTACAGGATATAAGACAAACATATAAAAATCAATTGTATTTTTATATACTAGCAATAAACATAAAAATCACTATAGCAAATATAATCAGTCAAAAAATGAAGTACTTGGATATAGAGCTAACAAAACATGTACAATTTTTTGTAGAGACAAGCAAGATAACTATAAAATTATATTGAGAAGTAAAAAAACTAGAATAGCTAAAACAATTTTGGAGAGGAAGAATAAAATCAGTCTACCTGGTTTCACGATCAGAGAACTCAGAAATGAAACCACCCAAACACAAATATGCCAACTGATCTGTGAGAAAGGAGTAAAGTAATTCAATGGAGGAAATAGAGCTTTTTCAACAGATGATGATGGAAAAGTCATCACCCACAGGCAAAAAAAAGGAGGGGGGGTGGAGAAGGAGAAGAGCACCCACCTAAACTCACATCTCATACAAAAAATAATTCAAGATAGATCATGAAGTTAAAGAAAAACCTGAAACTACGAATTTTTTAAAAACTAGGAAAAATTTTTCATACCTTAGTGTTAGGCAAAAAGTGCTTAAATTTGAAATAGAAAGCATTTAAGCAATTAAGCATTTAACAATGATAAATGGGACATCATCAAATTCAAAACTGTCCTCTGCCAAGACCCCATTAAAAGAGTTTGTTAAAAGGACAGCTATAAGAAAGTATTTGTAAAATATTTTTTGGAGAGGAAGAATAAAGTCAGTCTACCTGGAGAAAACATTTGTAAACCACATAGCCAACAAAGGAATACCATCTATAATATATAAAGAACTATTGAAACTCAACAGTCAAATAAAATATTCCAATTAGATTATGGATAAAAGTCCTGCTGAGATATTTTTCACTGAAGAGGCCATGCTGACGACAAGTGTATAAAAAGATGTTCAACATCAACCGCCATCAGGGAAATGCTCATTAAACATTAAAATATCACTACACACTTCAGAGTGGCCTAAACTGAAAAAGCTGAATAATGATGCAATCAATTATTTATACGTTACTAGTGGGAATTTAAAATGGGTACAGCCACCTGGGAAATCAGTTTGGAGGTTTCTTGGGGGAAAAACAAAAGACCAAACTTTCCACTATCTTACAACCAAGCAATTGCATCTCTGGGCATTTATCCTAGAGAAATGAAAACTTATGTTGACACCAAACCTGTAGTGGAAGGTTTGTGGTAGTTTTATTAATCATGGCCAAAATCTGGAATCAGATCAGATGTCCTTCAGTGGGTGAATGGTTAAACGAACTTGATGTACCTATACCATGGAATATGGCCATCAGTAAAAAGGAACACTCTGCTGACACATTCAACAATCTACATAAATCTTCAGAGAATTATGCTAAATTAATTAAAAAAAAGCCAGTCCCAAAGGATCACGTACTGCATGGTTCTATGTTTATAACATTCTTAACATGACAAAATTACAGAAATAGGTAACAGCTTAGTGGTTGCCAGAGGCCACATGGTGGAAGTGGGAAGGCAGGTAGACGCGGCTAGCGAAAAAAAAAAAGGCATGAGAGATTTTTGTGGTGGTGGAGCTTCACTGTGTCTTGACTGCATCACCATCATTATTACTGCCACTATGCCACGCTGCACAGCATGCAGGAACTTAATTCCCTAAGCACGGATCGAACCTGTGTCCCCTGCAGTGGAAGCGCCAAGTCCTAACCCCTGGACTGCCAGGGAATTCCCTTGCCTGCATGAAAATCACTGTTCTGGTGATGTCTGCAAAACGTCACCAGGGGAGGAAACTGTATAAAGACCACAGGAGATCTCCCTGTATATTTATATTTCTCACAACTGCATGGGAGCCAGTGATTATCCCCAAATTATAACAAAGCCCCTAAGATCACCATCTGACTTCATTAAAAAAATAAATCATGCAATGACTACAAATAACATCACATTAATCATAATAATATCAACTATATATATATATATATATATATTTTTTTTTAGGCAGATTGTCATTATTGAAACAAAAATGCCTCCTCTATTCGTTCTTCATGTTCTCACTTCAGTGCAACTCTTACTTATATTAAAACAAGAAGCACCTATATTTCCTGGAACTCGAGCTATCTTTGCCCCCAGGAGAGTTCTGGAAATGTGGTGATAACATTTTAAAAGACATGTGGACATAAAACAAGTACATGGTATGCATGTACTCTTCTAAACTTCTTGGCTTCCATGCATTGACTTCTATTTCAAGTGCATCTATTTTTGGCTTGTTATTTTTTAAAACTGGATTTAGGTTAAGAAAAACGTAAGATGCTAAAGTAGGGACCATTAAGAATTCCAAAAGATTATATTTTATATAAAGTCATAATAAGGAACTGAAGGAGTTTATAAAAATGTGTGTTATTTTCATCAAGGAAAGAGCTGATGGATATATTTAGACAGCCGGATGTGCATTGATCTTGCCATTTAAGAACATTAGGTAAAGGCAGGCAGAAAATCCTGTCTCGGAATCCTTACTTCCTAAAAAATACTGAAAAATGAGAAGCTATGAATGCTAATAACTAGATTTGTTGCCTCTAATTCTTACATAAACCCAGGACACTTTTTCAAAGAATCCTGGTAGATGGGCTCCTTGGCAACCTCTCATTCAAGTTCATTAGTTCCTTTATTCATCAAGTATATGATGTGAGTATATGAGTGTACTTGGTGAATGTATTCACCAAATATATTATTTGCAACAAGAGCAAGCTTGTTTTGCATGTGTCCAGCACCAGTAAAATACACAGAAGCAACAGAAATTGGTATTTAATAAAACAAGTTATTGGACATTTTTTACAATCAGTAAATATAATACAGTATTTTCACTTATAAATGTACATATCTATATCTATATATATGTATAAATATGTATTTTAGCATAAATCAGATCATCTCAAGCTTCTGTTTGAAATACTCTAAAGGCTTCCCATCACTACCAAGGATCCTGCACTTTTCCCCACCTTTCAGAATTCTCTTCCCTAGATAGGCACAAGCCCGCTCCCCCTTGAACCAAGAGTCCAAAGCCCTCTTCCCAGTAAGGCTTGCTCCGGGAACCTTATCTAACATTTGATCCGGCTGATCCCACGCTAACGTACATCAGCATTCATTTATTACCTTATTGTCCATCTTCACCCACTAACATATGAGCTCCAAAAAGCAGGCATATTATTTTTTTTTGCTTTTGTTCACCGCTCTATTTTCAGAACTTTTTCTCATAATTAGGAACAGATCACATCCTTGAAAAAATGTGTTAAATAAATGGAAGAATTTAGGTTCTCCTGCCTCGCTGTATGTCCACCATTTGCTTAGTATTTATTACGTTCCCAGCGTCATACTAGCACCAGAAGAACTATGTGCTTGCAGCCTTTGCCCTCAGGGTTCACACTACGGAAGAATAAGTCGGAGCTGGGTGAAGAGCAGGTACTGAAAACAGACGGGCAACTGCAGCGCTTCAGCTCAGCACGGGCCACGGTGCCAGGCTTCTCCCTCTTGTTAAATCCCAGGAAATAAAGACACACAGAGCACAACAGCCCTCCACATCCTTACCCTTAGGGATCAAAGCGTCTACTGTGTCATGGTATAAAGAGACGGAGGGGGAGGAAGGAAAAACAAAAGAACAAACAACATTGTGTGCATGAATATGAATGCAAAAACTTAGGATTCTTGAAGCTCGGAGGAAGGCCTGTTGAGACGGCATGGGTAACTCTCAGAGTAACTCTTGAACTGGGCCTTAAAGGATTATTGATACATTTTTACTGGTGCTTTACAAACTGTAAAGCTAGAGTGCACTGCCAAGGGAAGCTGCTGAGACACTCTCCTTGAACAATTAAACAACCTGTTATTGGAATGGGTCAGTCAGGGCAGCCACACAGCACGTCTGAGTGGTGACACCATGGTGAACCTAAGTGAACGCCTCTGTCCGCACTCTCCGCCCAATTAGTGCAGGGCACGGTCCATGCAGCTGACCATGGATCCCGGGTTCCAACAGAGCAGGCTAATCTTCATGCTTATTTGTTTCATAATATACAAATCACATTAACATTTGTTATTTCATTAAATCTTACAATATGGGCACTAGATATTGCTGCCTCCTTACAATATGGGCAGTAGATATTGCTGCCTCCTTTCTTAAAAGATAAGGAAGTGAGGTTTAAAATATCTACTTTTACCTACTTTCAAAGTTTATAGTGAAAGCTATGGTTTTCCCAGTAGCCATGTACGAATGTGAGCGTTGGACCATAAAGAAGGTTGAGGGTCAATGAATAGATACTTTCAAATTGCAGTGCTCTAGCACTCTCAAGAAGACTCTTGAGAGTCCCTTGGACTGCAAGGAGATCAAACCAGTCCATCCTAAAGGAAATCAGTCCTGAATATTCACTGGAAGGACTGATGCTGAAGTTGAAGCTCCAGTACTTTGGCCACCTGATGTGAAGAGCCAACTCATTGGAACAGACTCTGATGCTGGGAAAGATTGAGAGCAGGAGAAGAAGGAGACGACCAAGGATGAGATGGTTGGATGGCATCAGTGACTCAATGCACATGAGTTTGAGCAAACTCCAGGAGATAGTAAAGGATAGGGAAGCCTGGCGTGCTGCAGTCCACGGGGTGGCAAAGAGTCAGACACGACTTAGCAACTGAACAACAGCAACATCCAAAGTTACATAGCTAGCTGATGACAGATGCAGAACTTGTGCCCAACTTTTCTGACATCAAGTCACACAAACTCATCTTTTTAAACCTACCATTCTCATTGGCTGATACATTTCATTAGGAGAGGACCCATATTCCTAGAACCATAATCCTTAAGACCTTGTGCTCTGTTCATCTATTAAAACAGAAGGGAACACAAAATCCACAGGTAGAAAACCAGAAGGTTTGATGGATGTGTTGCTGAGTGAATTAAGATTTCTCCTGATTTTCTCCACTTTCTCAGGGAAATAAGATCAAGGACATTATTCAGCATAGAGAGAAAGAGAAACAGTACATGTTCCAGAAGAGAGAAACAGGTGTGAAATAGTAAACCAGGATGGTGGGAGAGTGAATTGACTAACCAAATGTGGTTTCAGGACTGACAGGCAGTAAAGTGAAACCACATAAGGTTTACAATCACAAATTAAAGTAAAACCAACCAGTATCACTACATGTTCACTCTAGCCCTGTTCAGCGGTTCAGGGGCATGTGTTAAATGGGAGAAATTGGGATCATCAAAGCTGGAGTCATGTCTGGGAAGTTATGGTGGCAGGAATGATGTACAGGGGAAAATTAAGATCTGCCAATGGGTGATTATAAAGTTGAACTCGAAATATAGGTTAAATAAAATGGAAACAAAGACTTCTGAAGGATGCTGCTGCTGCTGCTAAGTTGCTTCAGTCATGTCCGACTCTGTGCGAACCCAGAGACGGCAGCCCATGAGCCCCCCTCCCCCCCGTCTCTGGGATTCTCCAGGAAAGAACACTGGAGTGGGTTGCCATTTCTTTCTCCAATGCATGAAAGTGAAAAGTGAAAGTGAAGTCGTTCAGTCACGTCCGACTCCTAGCGACCTCATGGACTGCAGCCTACCAGGCTCCTCCGTCCATGGGATTTTCCAGGCAAGAGTGCTGGAGTGGGCTTCAGAAGGATAATGGACATTAAATGGTAGGTAAGGTCATGAGTTGTAGGTCCTCACAGAATCAAAGAATAATTAGAGCTGGGCATACTAAAGGAACACAACTAAAAAAACAGAAGATATCAATTGTTGTTTAGTTGCTAAGCTGTGTCCGACTCTTTGCAACCCTACAGACTGGAGCCTACCAGGCTCCTCTGTCCATGGAA
The DNA here is from genome assembly GCF_032452875.1 of Bos javanicus. Lineage (NCBI taxonomy): Eukaryota > Metazoa > Chordata > Mammalia > Artiodactyla > Bovidae > Bos > Bos javanicus. The sequence continues at coordinate 6,820,829 of NC_083896.1, read as the reverse complement.
TTTTCCAGACAAGAACACTAGAGTAGATTACCATTTCCTTCTCCAGGGGATCTTCCTAACCCAGCGACTGAACCTGTGTCTCCTGCACTGGCAGGTAGATTCTTTACCAGTGAGCCACCAGGGAAGTCCAGGGGGTATCAGAGGTCCTGGCAAATTAGTAGGTACTAAATGCTATAGTTTATGAATGAATTCACCACAATTTTCTCCTAAAATGCCAGAGGTTGGACCAAATGATCTATTATCCTTTATGCTAAATTGCAAGAAAGATTTCTAAGGTAGGTTTCTCATTTCACTCAGGAAGAAAATATGTTTTGTAATATTCTGATATGTGATTTTATCAGGGGTAGATTATTAAATGCAAAGAAGCCTGAAAAAGTCTAATATTGACATTTACATTCTGTAATTTAAAGAAAATTGAATTTCTCCATTATTTTACATTTCTACTTTTGATTGTCTCTCTAAAGAATCTATTGCACTTGGATTAGAGGGCTATAGTTCTTCTCCCCCTTAGTCAACCAAGACTGGGACTACTGGTGGGGATGGTACAAAGACACATCATGTAAAGAAAAATTATAAGCTATGGGGATATTTAACCTGAAACCAAAAGGGAAAATACAACAGTGCTAAAATTCTAAAGGAACGCTTGTATAGGACAAGGGCTTAATGTTTAGAAGCTTAGGCTCTGGAATCATTCAGACCTACATTTGAAATACAGCTTTGCAACTTAGGCAAGTTACTTATCTTTCTAACAATCATTTTCTTCCTTTATAAAGCATGGCCAAGGAAGCCATTTACAAGGTTGCTGAGAATTGTTTGATTATGTGAACATTAAGATCCACTTCAAATCCACAATGCTTTGATACAGTGGGTACAAAATTTATGTTTTGAGACTAAAGCCTGTTTCCTTTCATAGAGAGATATTGTCTTTCAAACAGACCTCTGCCTGGTTCCTTGGCCCAATCAGAAAGCTGATCCTAGACAGAGAATATATGGGTTTCAAGCAATTGAGAACTCAATGATTCCACCACCTCTAAAACTGGAACACACTCTGGCAGACTAGACTGCTTCTGGGATTAGGACACTAATCCTTCCATGACTGCAAGATTTCATGTGCTGAGAGCAGGGCCAACATTCAGCAAAACTTTCACATAGGTGAAACCAACCTTTAGATTTACACTGACAAGTAAGATTCCAACAACTTGGTTTTTAAATACTTTTACTAATGTCTTATATTTTTAAATGCATTTATAAAAGGAATAGATTCCTATCCATCGATGCCAGAGCTTGTTGAAAGCTTTCTCATCATTTCAGCACAACTCGAATATATGTCATTGTACACCAAAAGCAGGCTCTCCATTCCATTAGTGGAAGGAGTTAGAGCAGAAATGGCAGGGGTCAGACAGAACCACTCATTTCTATCAGATTTGTTTGGCATGGAGAAGACGTCATTGTGAGACTAGGGTCAGGGAAGTCAAAGTGCTACATGCATCTAGGACTGGATAGCAAAAAAAAAAAGAATATCAAACAAGTATAACAGGAATGAATGCATTGTAATCGAGACCAAGGATCTATGAATTCAGAGCCATTTAAATTTGAATTCTGGAGTTGATGACCTTAGGTAAGTTACTCAGTTCCCTTATCTGCAACATGGATACAATCGTAGCAAGTATTTCATAAAGACCTTATGATTATTAAATATGATAATGTAGTTAGTGTCTAAGTTATGTGCTTGAGATGTAGAAAGTGGTCAATAAAATATTATCAAGGGTACCGGCAGATGTCTACAGTGATCATTTGGCAGAAGTGCTGTACAGATAATCTACCAGGTGTTTGAGTGCTCGATCTAGATGGTTATCATGAACATTCCTTTAATTTAAATGTTTCTGCTCACCCTATACACCTAGCATCTTGCTAGGCGTTGGGGCTTTAAAAGTAAAAGCTCTACTGCCTGTCTTTAAAAACTTATAAACTACTAAAAAGAGAAACAAGGAGACAGAAGGGAGCAAAACATGCTATGAAATCATAAAGCACAGATATTACCAAAGACCAGGAACATGAAGCGGCAAATGGTTGGAGAAGACTTTCAGGATTTCACTGCATGGAACAGCATTGTAATGTGAGAAAACAGTAAATGAAAAGTCATACCAATGTGAGAAACCCAGCACGGCAGAATACGGAAAAACAGCAGCATGGCTGACAAAGAATATGATTTAGAATTAAGGGACCTGGCTTCTGTGGCTTGACTATGCCAACATCCCTGTGGGACTAAGTAAATTTACATAACTCTTTGAAGCCTCAATTGATGGATCTGTATAATGGGCTTTATAAGATCAACTTCCTAGCATGGTTGTAAGGCTTAAATGAGATCATATATTTTACTCCAGAAATATATCTCTTTTTATACTCACCATTTGCAAACTAGCATAAGTATAAACTGATGTCCTCTTTGTTGGACTCTAGCCATTAACTCTAACTCTCCCATGCATCCAATTGGACCCTTGCTTCTAACTAATTCCCTGTCATGCAGGAAGAAGAGTCTTTCAAAATAAATATCAAAGTTACACTGTCATTGTTTTTCAGTCGCCCAGTTGTGTCTGACTCTTTGTGACCCCATGGACTGCAGCACGTCAGGCTTCCCTGTTCTTCACCAACTCCTGAACTCATGTCTGTTGAGTCGGTGATGTCATCCAACCATCTCATCCTCTGTTGTCTCCTTCTCCTCCTGCCTCCAATCTTCCCCAGCATCAGGGTCTTTTCTAATGGGTTGGTTCTTCACATTAGGTGGCCAAAGTATTTCATGAAAAAACCCCAAATGACTTCCTAGTGAAGTAGTTCAGTTGTGTCCAACTCTTTGCGACCCCATGGACTGTATCCTGCCAAGCTCTTCCGTCCGTGGGATTTTCCAAGCAAGAATACTGGAGTGGGTTGCCATTTCCTTCTACAGGGGATCTTCCTAACCCAGGAATCGAATCCAGGTCTCCTGCATTGCAGGCAGATTCCTTACTGTCTGAGCCACCAGGGAAGTAATGATGTCCTAGTACCCCTCAAACCAAATTATTAATGATAAGTTCACTGGTTCTGCATGCTTTGTTCCCTGTCATGCTGAAGTCCCTTTCATGAACTCCCTTTCCCCATTCTGTTTTCTAGCCACTCCAGCCTTCTTTGAGTTCACACATATCCACTTCCCCTCCAGCTCTGTACTTTGCATATTACTTCCACATTGCACTCCTATACCTCCCACTCTGCCTACACAATGTCTAATCATTCTTCAGCTCTTGTATTAAATGTACCTTCCCCATCCTCTCTGATTAGTCACATGCTCCATCAGAGTCTCCTAGGACTTGCACCCAAAAGAAATGAAACTTTTCATTTGCTTGAGTGATAACATTATCTCGCCACCCCCCGATTCCCAAGACTGCAACTCTAAGAGGGAAGGGAATGTACTTGCTATTGCTTGACCTGTACGACTAGTATTCTTTGCTTGCCAATGGAAACCTCTGCTAAGTATAATGCCAAGTATACAGTAGGCATTCAGGAAGTAATTTCTGATTAGATGAATAATGAAAACTCCAAATCCAGTGATCGATCACACAGCTGGTAATGAATCAATGAGCGGGGTTTTGTTACTATTATTGTTCTGCTGTTATTTCATGTTTAGGTTTTTTATGAATAACAAAAATGTGAGGCAATGAAGGCGGAAAAATAATGCCTGGGGAAGTAGGACAGGAATAGATAATGGAGCCTCTTGTATGCCTTGCTAAGTAATATGGATTTTATCCAGGTGTATAAGAGGAAGTAATTAGGGGTTAAAGAAGAAGACTGTTATGAGTAGATCAGTGTTTAAGAACTTTCTCGGCTCAGAGTACAAAACTGCTTGGAAGGACAAAGGGAAGGCAGGGGAGTGATTTAGAAGTCTTCTATGTCATCGGAGTGAGAGTAGAAGCAGCTGCTGAACAAGGGCTGTGGGTCCTGAGTTTCTCAATTCTCCTATCTACCTAGATCCACTGCTGTGGATGGCTAAAGCAGCAATCCCTAATCAATTATGCCATTACCTACAATAGTAAAGGATCTATAACTTCAAATAAACAAAAGCAGTCCCCGGACCATTAAGAAAACAGAATTCCAAACTTCAGTATGATCACTACATACTCAGAAAATACTTATCTTTGCTATTAGATACAGAATAAAATTATGTTTCTCTTTTTGTAGAGTCTTGATTAAAAAGGAATCTATAGAAAAATAGTACTGTATAGAAGTACTAAGAGAAGAAGAATTCTCTTTGGGTCAAAATTTATTCTTTGATATTCTATGTTGCAAAAAAGGCTTATCTAGTGCTGATAAGTAAACAAATATTTACTACTTAAGCTGTTGATTTTACTAAAATAAGAGCTAATGGTCAGCTGGATAATTATGTAAATGTTCCAAGTAAAATTAAATTTGACTATGCTGAGATTTCTATCTTAAGTTCATAAGTAACACATTTTCTCTTTTATTTCTCTCCGTTATATGTGAATAAACAAGAACTATTTTCAGGTAAAACTGTTCTACTACACAGTCTATATTCAAACATCTAAATGTTATTCCTCAAGGCTATGGTTGTACAGACATCAAGATTGCAAAAGATTTATTTCTGATAATAGCATATACTTTGAACTAAAGCTAGAGCAGACATGATAATTCATAAACATTTTTCAGTGGTAACTGAACTCAAAACTCATAATAGTTTTGTTGTTATTGTTTTAATTTTAAACTTAAATTCTCTAGTTTCACACAGTAAGAATTTCATTGTAACATCTGATGCTGGAGAAAATAGTTTGACCTATTCCATTCTCTTGTATGTCCTAGTTTAAGTTTAAAGATGTCTCATTTTATTTCTGATTCAAACTCAAGACATATTTTGTTTCTCTACATTATACAGTGAGTTATGATTTGCAGCTGCTCACATATAAGTAAGGGCTTCAGTAAAAGCAATCAAGAGAAAGTACACGTAGAGGATGGAAGGAATAAATGTGCACAGGTTAAAACTGCTGCACTCTCATTCGCTTCTGGTATTTCTGTTTCCCAGTTAAAGACACTGGCATATTTTTTTAAGTAAATGACAAACGATACCTCCATACTTATCAGTAATGAACAGTCTAAACCGTCTTTAGCCCTATCATTTAAAACACTGTATAAAAGAGACTGTCAACAACTAATCTCCCTTATGCATCTTTTCTTCTTTGCAGCCCTCAACCAAAAGCAAATTACAAACAAAAGCTAAAATTTAGAGGATAATCTCAGTATTAATAATTCATTTTATAAACTTGAAATCAAACTAATTCATCAACGGGAAGGTAAACTGACATGTTAGCATACAAGATGAAAGACACTAAATTGTAAATCAAATAATTACTGTCTTTATTCTTAACTCTTTTCATTCTTTTATATTTGACTTTTCAAGCTGAATAAACTAATTTTAATTTTGAAAAAAAATTCAAGAGTGAAGAATGAGATTATATATGCTGCTGCTAAGTCGCTTCAGTTGTGTTGAACTGTGCGATCCCATGGACTACAGCCTACCAGGCTTCTCCGTCCATGGGATTCTCCAGGCAAGAACATGGGAGTGGGTTGCCATTTCCTTCTCCAATGCATGAAAGTGGAAAGTGAAAGTGAAGTCGCTCAGTTGTGTCCGACTCTTAGCCACCCCATGGACTGCAGCCTACCAGGCTCCTCCATCCACGGGATTTTCCGGGCAACAGTACTGGAGTAGGGTGCCATTGCCTTCTCCCAAGATTATATATGGCCTCATTTTAATTACTAATTAACCTAAGTTTCCCTGAATGAGAAAGAGCAGTCCATTAAGAAAACTATAAGCTTGGAGAAATGCAAGAATTTACCCAAACTCACGAAACTTAATAGGTAACAAAACTAGGACTCAAACCACAGCCACTGTGTGTGAAGTGATGAGTGTGTTAATTAACTAGATCAAAAGAATCCTTCCACAATGCATATGTATATCAAATCATGATATACACTTCAACTCTCTTATAATTTTAATTGTCAGTTATACTTCAACAGAACTGGGGAAAAACATAGCCATTGTATTCCTTGGTAATAATAAGACAGATATAAAATTGTAGAGACTATCAAAAGTGCAAAAGACCTAAACAAAAACAATTATCCTCTCTAAGCCGCACAGGCTTCCCTAGTGGCTCAGTTGATAAAGAATCTGCCTGCAATGCAAGACACCCGGGTTCGATCCCTGGGTCGGGAAGATCCCCTGGAGAAGGAAATGGCAACCCACTCAGTACTCTTTATTGTAGAATTCCATGGACAGAGGAGCAAGGCAGACTATAGACTATGGGATCGCAAAGAGTTGATCTGAGAGACTTTTACTTTTAAGCCATGAAAATCTGCAAACTAAAACATACATCAAGTAATTAGTTATAACTCTCTATATATACAAACACAAGACAAATCACATATATCTGTATACTTATATGCATGCATATATTAAGGAACAACAAATTTCTTTTTAAAACTCAAATCTCAGAATTATAAAATACAAAAATGTTTTCACATCTTTAGCAACAGAAAACTTCTTAAAATATGGAATGTAACTGTATTAAACTATGAATGTTATTTTGAGAAAAGCAGTTCTACCTGTAAGGATGTCCAGGGCTTATAAATGTCTTACGATGGCTTTGATATGTATTATTACTCCTGTTTAAAAATTCAGAGCTCCTGGGAACACACCATATCATAGTTCACACCATGATCCAAAACAGGAAGTGATGACTTGAGGAATACTTGGAATGAGCTGAAAGAGGACCAAGATTAAAGATGGGAAGAGAGAGGAGGAAAGAAAATGCAAGGCTAACCAAAGTAAGCACATTCTCAGATTTGAGAGGGGATCAGTTGTTAGGGATTGAGGTCAGTACTGGGCAAATCGTTTAAAATTTTTTTTATACCTCAAGATCACAAACCATTGGATTTTTTACAGTGAAAATAGGCTCACAGAGTACTTTCCCTTAAACTTGCAAAGTGACTATGTGAAGGAACCAGAATTTGGACAGATCTGATTCTGAAGTCCAAGATTTTCTGTAACTCCATTACCCTAGGGAGACAACCCAGAGAAACCATGAAACTTGCCCAAATCTCACAGTAAATCCAAAGTGAGAGGAAGTACGAAATAGACATACCTGAGTCTCAAAATTATTACTAGAACATTTACACAAACATTTTCCCACTAGACCCTAAAAAGCTAAGTTATTTGACAGAAAAATTTTAAATTTTACATGCCCAAGGATCACAGAATTAAGAAGTTATGATGGACAACAGCAATCACCTACAGTAACAGTTCTTAGCCTAAGGTCAATATCGATGTATGAGCTTTAGGGATGTATGGAATTATTGAAACTCTACATAGATATATTTCATAAGATTTGTACACCTCTGGCATGAAAATTCATGGGTTCCATGGTATTATCAAAGGGGGTTTTGATTGAAGACATTTAAGAACCAGTCATATAAAACAGCAGCAGCATATAAAACAAACAAACTTTTATGGATAAACTAGAGGCACAGAGAGCTGCAGTGGCTTCTGGTGACAGAGCAGCTGGACACTGGAAGAACAGTACTAGAGCACAGGTCTCTTCCTTCTAATCCCAATACCCTTTCCCATGTTACAGTGTCACACGTAATACCCCCAACTCGAAGATGGTATCTGCAGAAGATGGCACATACACATGTGAAAGTGAGAAGACTCAGTGGTGTTAAGGATTCCTAGAGTGATCCTTTCTCTCTTTGTCCCTCCTTTCTTTGCTTCTCAAGAGGTTAATAACAAAATCTGTGTTCAGTTTCAAATGGTTCAATGTGTAGAGAGAAACAGTCTCTTCTGCTTTATAAATTATGGTGCAAGGCTAACTATGGCCATTTTCTAAGAAAACTCAATGACTTAGAACCTGCTAACCTCAGTAAACAAAACCTCAGTGTGCTGTAAGTAATGTTCATGGTGCCTCTCCTTAATTTTCCTAATCTATTAGTCTTTTTCCTCATTTTGAAGCTCTTGTAATCCTTCATTAGCTTTATTTTCAGTAGCTTACAGTCAGGTTTCTTATCTTATTGTAACATTATAGTGCAATGTTATTCTGGATGTTTGTTTTTGAGGATAGAGGGATGAAAAAAGCAATTTTAAAAGACACAGTCATGAAGGTCTTCAGGCTAACATAGTCATAGATTTTATAGGAATAACTTAAAGGAGAGATGACATCTCCATTATCAATTCAGTGGTGTTGAGTATTGCTGAGTTGCAAAGAAATTAGCAGGAGCTGCTCAGTTTGTTCATGTGTAAAAATTAATCCTAAGTCATTAGTGAAAACTAAAACTTTACACACCACTTTTCAGTCATGATGGCGTCCCAATGCTGATGACTTGAACTTTGCAACACACTTTCAAAGGGTACTAGAAAGCACTAGAAAGCACTTGAAAAAGCACGATTTTCCACTGTTGCTCCCACCACCAACACTACCACCAGAGCAGCAACGGCAGTCCCAGCATCTTACTGTCGCCCTGTCTGCTAAGTGTATTGCATACATCATTCTATGTCATATTCATGACATTGCTATCACATAGATGCTATTACTCCTATTAATACGTATATAACAACACTGCCATTGCATAGATATTTTCATAGATGAGGAAAATGTCTGTCGTGTCTGGCTCTCTGTGACCCCATGGACTGTAGCCCGCCAGCCTCCTCCATCCATGGGATTCTCCAGGCAAGAAGACTGGATTGGGTTGCCTTTCCCTTCTCCAGATAGATGAGGAAACTTGCATTTAATAAGATTAAATGATTAGTCCCTTCTCACATAACTAGTAAGGAACAGAGTCTGGATTTGATTTCAAATTACTTTGATTCCAAAGTTAGCTCTATTAATCACCAAGTTATTTTTTTCTTCCATATTCCATACATGATAGCAATAATGCACAGGTTAATGAATGTAAATTTCATATTGATTAGAAAAGACAAAAGGGAGGGAGGGAGGAAGACAGATTATCATACATTTTAAGTAAGTAAGGTAGGACATCTATGATCAAAGGAGAAGGAGCTGCAGATGAAACAAAGAGCAGAGTAAGAGTAGACTTTTATTGCAACAGAATTTGGGGCAAAAGAAAGCAAATATGCCTACAAATAATACTTGCAATTGAATATATGCAGCAGTAGCAGGAATCTAATAAACTGGCTCACATTCTTTAGGTCAAAGAATTCAGATCCAACCAAAGAGCCCTGGCATCAAATTACCATAAGCAAAGTCTGAACCATTTAACCTAGCATGCTAAGAGAATTAAATCTGGTTATTCTGCTCATTGCAAATTTGGGACCTATCTGGTACAATCTATGACAAAGGAACCTAGCAGTCCATGGGGTCACAAGAGTTGGACATGACTTAGTGACTAATCCATCATAACCATAGAAACTGGAAAGCTATATAATGTGTGCCTTTTAATTCCACCTTGAGTACATACAGAATCCTATCTCCAGGGCTAGGTCTACTAAGAAGCAAAAGCTGCTACTGCAAAGAAGCTTCTGACAACCCACAACCTAATATTAAAAACAAAGAAGTGCGTAGGAGACAAGCGCTCAAAGCATACACAAAACTAAACAGAACTGAAGACCCTACATAGACAAAACATTAAATTTTAAAAAGCTTTCAGCGCATCAGCAAGCCAGCCAGCCCCAGCGGTCAAAGAGCTAGAGAGTAATGCTCAAGAACAACTTAAAGAAATCATTCCACACTGCTTGAATAATTTCACAAATTCATTTGGTGTTCTATTATTTGCCAAAGCACTGAGAACTTGTTTGCTATTACAGATGGTGGAGAATTTCTAGTTTGCATAAAAATCAACATCCCATGAAGTCTTGGGGAAAAAAAAAAAAAACATGTTTGTAGATGATTACCCAAAGATAGCATCAGAACATTCATTATTCATTAGCTGAATCATTACAAATGTAATATGATCCATTCTCCATATTTCAGTGAATCTAAGTCCCTATGGACCAAGTTGCTACATGCAGTTTTATTTCCCTTTTCAATTCAGATCAGATCAGTCTTTAGGATGACATGTGTGCTTGCCTTATGTGAGAGTTTTGTAAATGTAAGATAAATGAAAAACATAAGAAGTAAAACAGCCACTTGTTATTTCTCTATATTTGTCAATAGCAATTATAGGGGAAAATATTTAGGCTCTCCTCATCTATGTTCCTGCCATGGCCCAAGGGGAACAAACGGCCACAAACACTTCCATCTTCTGGGGATAGTAGAAGGAAATATCTCTGTCTCTAACTTCTTTTATTTTTAAAAAATAGCACCAGAGAGAGAGAGGGTAGAACCCTGCATGTGACACCTGAATAAAGCTGATTTATGGGTCCCCGCACTGACTTTATGGGCATCATATTTTGGTCAGGCTACTAGTGAAGAAGAGAGTGAATAATAAAAATCAGGCAGCAAAATCCCAACTCAGTCCCCCAATAACACAAAATATTCTGAAGTGTTTGCAAATCTTTACCTACGAAAGCAGAATTACCCACACACTACTTTCAAGCAGGACTCCTTCAGCTTCTGGTTGCAGCAATAGCTGTAAACTGTGAAGACTTCTCATCATACCATGCCAGCATCTTTTTCACAATTAAGAGTTTAGTCCAAGCCACTATGGAGAACAGTGTGGAGATTCCTTAAAAAACTGGAAATAGAATTGCCTTATGACCCAGCAATCCCACTGCTGGGCATACACACTGAGGAAACCAGAATTGAAAGAGACACGTGTACCCCAGTATTCATCGCAGCACTGTTTATAATAGCCAGGACATGGAAGCAACCTAGATGTCCATCAGCAGATGAATGGATAAGAAAGCTGTGGTACATATAGACAGTGGAATATTATTCAGCCATTAAAAAGAATACATTTGAATCAGTTCTAATGAGGTGGATGAAACTGGAGCCTATTATACAGAGTGAAGTAAGCCAAAAAGAAAAACACCAATACAGTATACTAACGCATATATATGGAATTTAGAAAGATGGTAATGATAACCCTGTATGCGAGACAGCAAAAGAGACACAGATGTATAGAACAGTCTTTTGGACTCTGTGGGAGAGGGAGAGGGTGGGATGATTTGGGAGAATGGCATTGAAACATGTATAATATCATATATGAAACAAACTGCCAGTCCAGGTTTGATTCAGGATACAGGATGCTCAGGGCTGGTGCACTGGGATGACCCAGAGGGATGGTATGGGGAGTGAGGTGGGAGAGGGGTTCAGGATTGGGAACACGTGTACACCCGTGGCGGATTCATTTTGATGTATGGCAAAACCAATACAATATTGTAATTACCCTCCAATTAAAATAAGTAAATTTATATTAAAAAATAATAAAAAATAAAACCACACACACAAAAAAGAGTTTAGCCCAATGTCATTTCTACTGACACATGGTTTTTACACACAACTAAATTTAATGCCCTTCTTCTGTGATCCTTCAGCAATTGTAACCCTTTCACAGAGCTTATCACAACCTGCCAGATGATTATTGAAATTATCTGAGTATGTGCTTTGGTCTAGAATGAGTATGTCTAGTGAGTAGAGGTGATATGACATGCTTGTAGAATTGCTCAGTCCTTTCAAAGTATATTATATGTGAAAGGTATGGACCGATTTCAATTTGTCAGGCTAAATATATTTTTGTCCTAGGTCAGGAAAGACCCAGTGGCCAAATTTTAGTAAAGCAGGTCTTCTACAGAACACGTCCACCAGCACAGTCAGTCATAGCATTCCTGACCACAACCATCTGTCCACATAGGAGTGCATGTACGCCTCCACTACACAAACTCAAGCACTCTGATGCACACCCACACACAGTGCTACAGACATCTTTCCTTATCATCTCACAGTATTTGCTAGTAACTCAACCTCTATTTCCAGAGAAGGCGATGGCACCCCACTCCAGTACTCTCGCCTGGAAAATCCCATGTGTGGAGGAGCCCGGTGGGCTGAAGTCCATGGGGTCGCTAAGAGTCAGACACGACTGAGCGACTTCACTTTCACTTTTCACTTTCATGCATTGCAGAAGGAAACGGCAACCCACTCCAGTGTCTTGCCTGGAGAATCCCAGGGACTGGGGAGCCTGGTGGGCTGCCATCTACGGGGTCGCACAGAGTCGGACACAACTGAAGTAACTTAGCAGCAGCAGCAGCAGCAACCTCTATTTCTTAATCAAAAATTTTAGCCTGCTTCAGGAGAGAAAATTGCAAAGGTCATGGACCACTTCTGTGATACAGTTTCACAACATGTGGTAGAAAAACCCCTGGTCAACAATGCTGCCATATGATAAGAGCACCAGGAAAAGTTTCCTAAGCTGATATAAACCTGTTTAAAAGTGATTGCCTACATTCATTTCTCCTGCAAATGGGGCTGTGGCTTCTTCTGTGCTTTAATTACTCTTGAATACCCAGTCCTGGTTCCGCCCACTTTCTGCAAGCAGAGGATCCACCACAGGCACTCACTCAGCAGACCTGTGCCCCTTCGCCTTTCACCAAGGCTGACCCAGTGTGGCCAGTGCCTTGTGAAGGACTATTTCCTGTTGCTCATGTCAATCAGTCAAATCACACAAAACACAGTATAACATGATTCAGCAAGAACATGAGGAGAAGGGAACCCTTACACTATTGGTGGGAATGTAAACTGGTATAGCCTCAGTTGAAAACAGTATGGAGGCTCCTCAAAAAACTATTGTATGACCCAAGAATTCCACTCCCAGGTATACACTGAAAAAAAGAAAACACTAATTTGAAAAGATATATGAACCTCAATGTTCACAGCAGCTTTATTTAGAATTGCCAAGATATAAAAGCAACCTAAGTGTCTATAGGCAGATGAATGGATAAAGAAGATGTATGTGTATGGAATGCTATTAAGCCATAAAAAGGAATGGGATTTTGCAACATGGATGAACTTGGAGGGTATTACGCTACGTGAAATAAGTCAGACAGGGAAAGATACAGTGTCACATCATTTATAAGTGGAATCTAAAAGATACAACAAACTAGTCAATATGACAACAAAGGAGGCTCACCGATACAGAGAACAAATTAGTTACAGTGAGGGAGGGAGAGACAATATAGGGAAGGGGAGAGGGAGAAAGCGTGGGGTGTAAGGTAGGCTACAACACAGGGAATATATCAAACAGCTTATAATAATTGTAAGTGGAGTGTGTCATTTTTGTTTAGTTACTAAGTCACGCCCAACTCTTTCACAAACCCATGGACTGTAGCCCACCAGGCCCCTCTGTCCATGGGATTTCCCAGGCAAGAATACTGGAGTGGATTGCCATTTCCTTCTCCAGGGGATCTTCCCAACCCAGGGATCAAACCTGCAGCTCCTGCATTGGCAGGCGGATTCTTTACCACTGAGACAGTATAGCCTTTAAAACTGTAAAGAAAAAAAGAAAGATTACTATAGACTTTTTTGAAAAGTAAAATGAAAGAATAGCAAATGAATCATAGAACTAGGTGTCAAAAGACCTGGGTTTTTAATAACATTCCATAACTTAATAATTATTTGAACTTGGACTGGCCACCCAGCTTGTCTAAACCTCAAATTTCTTATTGGTTAAATCAGCACCATTCTAAAATTCCATAGATTTACTTCACGAGATTGCTACACTACATAATTTTGTAAATTTTATTATATAAAAGTCAGTGATATCAGATCATATAACTTCAAATTTATGACAAAAGGCAAAAAGTAATATACCATATACCACTCACATGTGGAGTCTAAAATATGATAAAATCGACATATCTCTGAAACAAAAACAGATACTCAGATATAGAGAACAGACTTATGGTCACCAAGAGGGAGAGGTGGGAGGTGAGGGAAAGAACTGGAGTTCGGGGTTAGCGGAGGCAAACTGTTACATACAGGATGGATGGACAACAAGGTCTTACTGTCTAGCACAGGGAACTCCCTTCAACATTCTGTGTTAAACCATAATGGAAAGGAATATAAAAATGTATACATGTGTAACTGAGTCACTTTGCTATACAGCAGAAATTAACACACTGTAAATCAACTATACTTCAGTCAATTTTTTTTTTTTAAGAACATAGATACTTAGGAACACCAAGATAACAACGCTGGTGATGAGCCTGGGAGAATCACTCAGAATGAAAAGTACGAGATAAAACGTATAGGCAGCTATCGCATTGCTTTTGTCTCCGTCTACTGCGACGTAACTCATGACGTCACTTGGGTGCCAGCTCTGAGGGACTGGGATGTCTGTTTATCTGACTGTGCTTCTTCCTGCTACTCAGTGCTCAGGACTGAAAAGAAATCAATGGGGGCCCACTGGCAGGATTTAGAAGGCATATTCGGTAGGTAACACTTAGAGGTGGTTACTCGTGGGCAAATAGAAATTGTTTCTGAATATGAGTCTGCCCTCATGTGGATATTTCAGAGCTTAATTCTGCATCAGGCAACTGCCAGTTCATTTTTTTCCCTTGAAAATATTAAATAGAGGGTAGGCAAATACTTTTTCTGTGTATTTTTTTTTAAGAGCAAAGATAGCACTAACAGCCATTTCCTAAGTATAAAATATTAAGTACTTTGGAAGGTATTCATTGAACTTCCCATTAGAATAGCTTCCTGACTGGATAAAAGTTATTTGACTGAAAATAGCTTCATAAGCTCTCATTAAAACTTGGAGTGTGACTCCACAGACTAGCTTGGAAGAACACTTCGCAGCATCTGGTCGCCCTCACCTTGAATCTACCAATACTAACAGTGTGATTTAAGGAGCATGCCATCGAATCTCACTGCCTTCATTTTTCTCTTGAAATAAAAGGCATGACATGTTTGTAACTGAGGTCATCTAAAAGTGATCTAATGAGGCGTATAATAAAAGGAGCAGATTGCTGAAATTGAACAATCAAAACTCAGTTACAAGGAAAAAGAACTAAAGGTATCAATCATCTAAGGGAAAATAACAGTATATTTTAAAATTTATTTTAGAACTGAGTTCCCTGGAAGTTTAGGTAAAAAGAAAAAATCTTTATCTCTCTTTTTATCACCATTATTTATATGTTATATACTATATTTATATACTTATACATAACATAAACCATGTTATATAACATAATGACATATAATGTTACATTTATTATATATATTATACATATATTTATATGTTATATGCTTAGATAATGTTTTTTCCATATAGACATATTTTCATAAAATTTGTTCCAGAATTTTTTTCCTCCGGATTTTCCTTTATACAAAACTGTGAACAAGATTTATATTGTCTTTAAAGATACTCTTTAATTTTCCAATACTTTGAGGGTGTGGTATTTGCTGGCCAATGTGAAGTTCTTTACATACATTCTATAGCCATTTAAATAGCTCTAAAAAGTAGATATTGTCCTCTCCACTTCTAGAAAGGAAGAAACCAGCACTTAGATCACAATCAATGAGCTGGGAGAATACAAAGCCATCATCATGTGGCTATTTCCACATACCTGGGCATAATCAGTAGACATGCTTCTTTTGAGAGACCAGCTCAACGAGGAACATAAGGACATGTGGGGCACAGATGCAGTTTTCACCTCTAGAAAGGCAGGAGGGTAGAACAGTTGAACATAGTCTGGAACATTCCACCCTAAAGTATTTCCTCCACTCAGGTTTTCACAGGCAAATGGAACCGAATAAGAGCCATCTGCAGACAAGCTTCCTGGCGAGATTATAAAATGGGGGCATTTTAAATAGCTGGTAGAAAGTAAGGCTCCCTATTTTTACTACAGATATAAGCAGCAAGACTGGAATATGAATAAACACCAAGAAGTCATTCATGTTTTCAATGTGGATGCCTACACAGAGGTGGATATAGGGAGAATGAACCTGATGAGCAGTCAGATCCCTTCCAACTGTAAGATTCAGCCACTACAGAATAGGCTATATGTAAGAGTAGCCTGCATTTGACTATACTGACAGTGAAGAACTCATCAGTGCATTCTGGTTCCAGTATGAGCCTCAGACAGTCCATGCCAAACGACTGGACTTCTGAGCATGAACAGGGCTCCCATCTGCAAATAATGCACAATGAATAAAAGATAAGTTGACACATCTGTTAATACTATTTTCTCCCTACAAAATAAACCCTATTCAGAATGTTCCTCATGGGGTAAGCGCGTTCAATAAAATTAAAATTCAAACGAGGCCCAGGAAAATATATGAAAATTGAAAGCCGGCTTTCAGCACAATTCCTCCTCCCACCAGCCCCCATGCTTTTATCTTCCCATGGGTAATAAAAATGCTGTTTACCATTAATCAAATAAATACCATACACCCACTGCTTGACATATATCTCTAATCCTCCCAATAACCTTGCAAGAGAAGAATGAGAGTTTCCACTTACAAAGAGGAAGCTGGAATCTGACTGGCCAAAGTAAAAATGTTAGTAATTGCAGACCCAGGATTCCAGGGTGCTCTCTCTGAGTCTAGCTTGAAAGCTTCAAAATAACGAAGGCCTTTCTCTCCTAAGCTCTGTCAGGTGCATAGTGGTTACCTGGCATTTACTGAGTACTTAATACTGGATTATTAAGGCCAAGAGAAGCTACCCCAGGCTGGAGGTCAGGGGCAGCGGCCAGGAGGAGCTACCCCGCGTCCAAGGTAAGGAGTAGTGGCTACACTTTTCTGGAGCATCCGTGAAGAGATACCCCGTGTCCAAGGTAAGAGAAACCCAGGTAAGATGTCAGGCACTGAGAGAGGGGATCAGGGGACAGACAGACTGAGACTACAGTCACGGACAACTAGCTAATGTGATCACACGGACCACAGCCTTGTCTAACTCAGTGAAACTAAGCCATGCCGTGCAGGGCCACCCAAGATGGACAGGTCACGGTGGAGCGGTCTGAAAGAATGTGGTCCGCTGGAGAAGGGAACGGCAAACCACTTCAGTATTCTTGCCTTGAGAACCCCATGAACAGTATGAAAAGGCAAAATGATAGGATACTGAAAGAGGAACTCCCCAGGTTGGTAGGTGCCCAATATGCTACAGGAGATCAGTGGAGAAATAACTCGAGAAATAATGAAAAGGGATGGAGCCAAAGCAAAAACAATACCCAGCTGTGGGTGTGACTGGTGTAGAAGCAAGGTCCGATGCTGTAAAGAGCAATATTGCATAGGAACCTGGAATGTTAGGTCCATGAATCAAGGCAAATTGGAAGTGACCAAATAGGAGATGGCAAGAGTGAACATCGACATTCTAGGAATCAGTGAACTAAAATGGAATAAAATGGGTGAATTTAACTCAGATGCCCATTATATCTACTACTGTGGGGAAGAATCCCTTAGAAGAAATGAAGTAGCCATCATAGTCAACAAAAGAGTCTGAAATGCAGTACTTGGATGCAATCTCAAAAATGACAGTATGATCTTTGTTCCTTTCCAAAGCAAACCATTCAATATCACGGTAATTCAAGTCTATGCCCTGACCAGTAATGCCAAAGAAACTGAAGTTGAAAAGTTCTATGAAGACCTACAAGACCTTCCAGAACTAACACCTTAAAATGATGTCCTCTGGGTTTTCCCAGTGCACCAGCCCCAGAGGACATCTTTTTAAGGTGTTAGTTCTGGAAGGTCTTGTAGGTCTTCATAGAACTTTTCAACTTCAGCTTCTTCAGCGTTACTGGTCAGGGCATAGGGAGGGAGGAGGGAGGAGGGTTCAGGATGGGGAACACGTGTATACCTGTGGTGGATTCATGTTGATATATGGCAAAACCAATACAATATTGTAAAGTTAAAAAATAAAATAAATTTTTAAAAATTAATTAATTAATTAATTAAATTAAATTAAAAAATATATACTTTTCATTATAGTGGACTAGAATGCAAAAGTGGGAAGTCAAGAAACACCTGGAGTAACAGGCAAATTTGGCCTTGGAATACTGAATGAAGCAGGGCAAAGACTAATAGAGTTTTGCCAAGAGAACGCACTGGTCATAGCAAACACCCTCTTCCAACAACACAAGAGAAGACTCTACACATGGACATCACCAGACGGTCAACACCGAAATAAGACTGATTATATTCTTTGTAGCCAAAGATGGAGAAGCTCTATACAGTCAGCAAAAACAAGACCGGGAGCTGACTGTGGCTCAGATCATGAACTCCTTATTGCCAAATTCAGACTGAAATTGAAGAAAGTGGAGAAAACCACTAGACCATTCAGGTATGACCTAAATCAAATCCCTTATGACTATACAGTGGCAGTGAGAAATAGATTTAAGGGACTAGATCTGATAGAGCGCCTGATGAACTATGGTCAGAGGTTCGTGACATTGTACAGGAGACAGGGATCAAGACAATCCCCAAGAAAAAGAAATGCAAAAAGCAAAATGGCTGTCTAAGGACGCCTTACAAATAGCTGTGAAAAGACGGGAAGCAAAAAGAAAAGGAGAAAAGGAAAGATATACCCATTTGAATGCAGAGTTCCAAAGAATAGCAAGGAGAGATAAGTAAGCCTTCCTCAGCAATCAATGCAAAGAAATAGAGGAAAACAATAGAATGGGAAAGACTAGAGATCTCTTTAAAAAAATTAGATATACCAAGGGAACATTTCATGCAAAGATGTGTTTGATAAAGGACAGAAATGGTATGGACCTAACAGAAGCAGAAGATATTAAGAAGAGGTGGCAAGCATACACAGAAGAACTGTACAAAAAAGATCTTCACGACCCAGATAATCATGATGGTGTGATCACTCACCTAGAGCCAGACATCCTGGATTGTGAAGTCAAGTGGGCCTTAGGAAGCATCACCAGGAACAAAGCTAGTGGAGGTGATGGAATTCCAGCTGAGCTATTTCAAATTCTGAAAGAGGATACTGTGAAAGTGCTGCACTCCATATGCCAGCAAATTTGGAAAACTCAGCAGTGCCCACAGGACTGGAAAAGGTCAGTTTTCATTCCAATCCCAAAGAAAGGCAATGACAAAGAATGCTCAAGCTACTGCACAATTGCACTCATCTCACATGCTAGTAAAGTAATTCTCAAAATTTTCCAAGCCAGGCTTCAGCAATACGTGAACCGTGAACTTCCTGATGTTCAAGCTGGTTTTAGAAAAGGCAGAGGAACCAGAGATCAAATTGCCAACATCCGCTGGATCTTGGAAAAAGCATGAGAGTTCCAGAAAACCATCTATTTCTGCTTTATTGACTATGCCAAAGCCTTTGACTATGTGGATCACAGTAAACTGTGGAAAATTCTGAAAGAGATGGGAATATCAGACCACCTGACCTGCTTCTTGAGAAACCTGTATGCAGGTCAGGAAGCAACAGTTAGAACTGGACATGGAACAACAGACTGGTTCCAAATAGGAAAAGGAGTACGTCAAGGCTGTATATTGTCACCCTGATTATTTAACTTATATGCAGAGTACATCATGAGAAACGCTGGGCTGGAGGAAGCACAAGCTGGAATCATGATTGCAGGGAGAAATATCGATAACCTCAGATACACAGATGACACCACCCTTATGGCAGAAAGTGAAGAGGAACTAAAGAACTTCTTGATGAAAATCAAAGAGGAGAATGAAAAGTTGGCTTAAAGCACAACATTCAGAAAACTAAGATCATGGCATCTGGTCCCATCACTTCATGGCAGATAGATGGGGAAACAGTGGAAACAGTGGCTGACTTTATTTTGGGGGGCTCCAAAATCACTGCAGATGGCGATTGCAGCAATGAAATTAAAAGACGCTTACTCCTTGGAAGGAAAGTTTTGACCAACCTAGATAGCATATTCAAAAGCAGAGACATTACTTTTCCAACAAAGGTCCGTCTAGTCAAGGCTATGGTTTTTCCAGTGGTCATGTATGGATGTGAGAGATGGACTATAAAGAAAGCTGAGGACTGAAGAATTGATGCTTTTGAAATATGGTGCTGGAGAAGACTCTTGAGAGTCCCCTGGAAATCTAACCAGTCCATCCTAAAGGAGATCAGTCCTGGGTGTTCACTGGAAGGACTGATGTTGAGGCTGAAAGTCCAATACTTTTGCCACCTGATGCAAAGAGCTGACTCATTGGAAAAGACCCTGATGCTGGGAAAGATTGAGGGCAGGAGGAGAAGGGGATGACAGAAGATGAGATGGCTGGGTGGCATCACTGACTCAATGGACGTGAGTCTGAGTGAACTCCAGGAGTTGATGATAGACAGGGAGGCCTGGCATGCTGCGGTTCATGGGGTCTCAAAGAGTCAGACATGACTGAGTGACTGAACTGAACTGAACTAATACTGAATTTCTATTGAAGAAGGAAAAGAAAAGCTTGAGAAGAAAATCTACAGAAGTTTTGGTTTCTCAGTTCCTTCAAAGAAAGGGTGTAAGTGAAGCAAATTTTCAGGCAAAAGTCCAAGGCAACACATTCATCAGTAGCACACCATTTCTGCTTCTTCCCACCCCCTCTCCATTTTCTCCCCCAACTCTGCCAGTTGTATATCCAGTGCTCACAACATGGCAAGCTCTTCTTTACCCTCAGACAAAGTTACCTAACTTCTCTGCCTCAATTTCCTCATCTATTAAAACAGGACTAAAAGCATTAATATAGGCCTCACTGGTAGCTCAGATGGTAAAGAATCTGCCTGCAAAGCAGGAGATGCAAGTTCAATTCCTAGGTCTGGAAGATCCCCTGGAGAAGGAAACAGCAACACACTGCAGTATTCTTGCCCGGAGAATTCCATGTCACAGGAGCCTGGCAGGCTACAGTCCTTGGAGTTGTAAAGAGTCTGACATGTCTGAAGCAACTGAGCATGCATGCAATAGCATTAATATATATCTGAAAGTTGTTACATGGATAAAATCAGCTAGTACAACTACAGCAACAATATATGGCTATATACATTTTTATGCAATAAATGAAAATTAGTAGTGTTATCTTTGTCATGACACATTTGTTGAACGAATGTGTGAATTAATGAATGAAGCCCATAGGCAGGACATATGGAGTAACTATAGACGGAACATCTGTGCTTAATACCCACAGGTCTCTGTGTACCATTTTCAATCCCTACAGTGGAGCCTTGCCCTTCAGAAATGAACCACTTGCTAATGATGATGGTTTCAGTGATGTAACAACATGTGAAGTGTACTGTGAGCAGGATTGTCAGTCACTGCCCTTCTCCAACAGCATCTCAGCATATGACAGTTCATGGCATCTATTGGCCTACCCCTTAAGCTTTTCATTCATTTTTAAAACATCTAATTATTTTAACTTTGATTTGTTTAACTTTTTCATCTATTCTACCACTTACTGAACATTTATCTCTAAGGTCTCCCATACACTCTGGATAGCACTAGAATATAAAGATAAAAAACCACATGCCTGTCCTTAAGGCACATTTAGTCTTGTGAAATAATTGTAACACAATGTAATATGGAATAGACAGAAGAAGCTTATAAAACCATGGTGGTAGGTGAGAGGAAGTTGTGAGATTTGGGGATTACATAAAAGGAAGGTTTCCTAAAGGAGTGACCTGAATTGTGAAGGATAAGTTAGAAAAACGATGATTTAAAACTATTTTAATTTTAGATTTATAGAATTATTGTGAAGATTGTACAGAGATTCCTCATATGTCCCATACCCAGTTTCTCCTACTGCTAATATCTTTACTGATACATTACTATTAATTAAAGTTCATACTTTATTCACATTTCCTGTTTTTTGTTTTTCTACCTAATTTCCTTTTTGTTTTCTAAGATCCCACCCAGGATGCCACTTTATATTTAGTTGCCATGTCTTCTTAGGTTCCTCATGACTGATTCATTCTCAGATTTTTCTTGTTTTCTTTTATTACTTTGGCATTTTTGAGGGGGTACTAATCAGGTATTTTGTACATGCCCTTCAAAATTGGGCTTCCCTCATAGCTCAGTTGGTAAAGAATCTGCCTGCAATGCAGGAGACCTGGGTTCAATTCCTGAGTTGGGAAGATCCCCTGGAGAAGGGGAAGGCTACCCACTCCAGAATTCTGGCCTGGAGAATTCCATGGACTGTATAACCCATGGGGTCGTGAAGAGTCGGACATGACTGAGGGACCTTTGCTTTCACTTTCAAAGTTCAGATTCTTCTACTGTTTCTCTCATCGTTATGTGTTTTGGGCTTCCCTGGTAGCTCAGTAGTGAAGAATCTGCCTACCAATGGGAAGGGAAGATTCCCTGGAGAAGGAAATAGCAACCCATTTTAGTATTCTTGCCTGGGAAATCCCACAGGCAGAGAAGCCTGGTGGGCTAGAGTCCCTGGGGTCACAAAAGAGTCAGATACAACTTAGCAACTGAAGAACAACAGCATGTGTTTTGAGAAGACCACAGAAGAAAGTACCATTCTCATCACATCATATCAAGGGGACATATTATCAGTGTGATTTATGACTTTTATGGCAAAGTTGGTCACCTGGCTGTAGAAGCGTGTTAGATTCCCCCACTGGAAAGTTACTCTCCTCCATCCACACTATATGGACTTTTAGTGCAGAGAAAAGTGCCATCTGAGAAACATTCCTAAATTCTCCCCAAATTTCTGAGTGGGAGAATTATATCTGATGCAGAAATCTGCAGAAATGTTTCTGCAATAAAATAGGGTGATGAGTTGGTGACCTTTGGTTCAACTATTCACATGATTTAAATGGAAGATGGCGCATTGCCTGAAAAAAGTGACACAACTCAGGAAGGCACTCTCATTCCCATTTTCTTCACACAGACACAGAGCTCTGTTTATGGGCTGTAGCTACAGCTTCCTTAGGATATGCCTCATAATTTTATCATGGCAAAATCTGGGCAGAGAGAGGGGTGGCACACAGCTATGCAGTTTGCGGAAGGAGATAAGCAAACACATCAACAGTTGTTAATTTCTTCCTTTCAAGGTGATGAATATACATTATCTTATTTAATTTAACCTACCTAATAACCTTGTGAGGGAGGCATTGCTGGCCTTATTTTATAGCAGAGTAGTGCAAGTTAGATCACACCAGATGGCAAGCAGCAGAACTCAGGTGTCTGGAGTCCCATGTTTACAGCACCAAAACATATTTTAAGCAAATATGCTTATCAGATTTTGAGGGTTCATGGAGCTCAAATCTTCCAGAGGGAAGAACTGCACCCCCTACCATTTTTCAGGACTGAAGAGGGAGAGATTGGCCAAGCTCTAAATGAAAGCCCTCTGAATTAAAGCACTGACATGTGGCCTGGAATGGGAAATGTGTTTAGACGCTCAGTCGTGGCCAACTCTTTGCAACCCCATGGACTATAGCCCTCGTGGCTCCTCTGTCCAAGGCAATCCTCCAGGCAAGAATACTGGAGTGGGTTGCCATGCCCTCCTCCAGGGGATCTTCCCAACCCAGGGATCAAACCCAGGTCTCTTGCATTGCAGGCAGATTCTTTACCATCTGAGCCATAGGGGAGACCACTTTTAAGCAAAGACCTAACTTTAACACATATTCCATTCTTTGTATCACCACAGAAATTGTACAGTGTACTCATTTGTAGAAAACATTCTTAAGCTAAGCCTTCATCTTTCCTGTGAGTGAAGAAAAATAAAAGAGGTTCATTGAGAATGTGAACCAGGGCAGAATTTAGTGATAGACTTGAATTATGAAAGATTGGTGGATGTTAACAGAAAAATAAATAACTATAACACTATTATCAAGAGGAACAAAACCAAGCCAAAGTATGGCCAAGATGACCCTCATTCAATTAGTCTAGCAGGTAGCTAGCAGGTAGCCTTTTTAAGGACTTCAGGCTAACTTGGCCAGCATGATCTGGACACAGAACTGCAGGCAGCAACAATTCCAGCTCCGGGCCCAGTCTAGGTTTGAAGGGTTTCCAATCTGTTATACCTGGGACCTCATTCATTATATACTGCTGCTGCTGCTAAGTCACTTCAGTTGTGTCCAACTCTGTGCGACCCCATGGACTGCAGCCTACCAGGCTTCTCCGTCCATGGGATTCTCCAGGCAAGAACACTGAAATGGGTTGCCATTTCCTTCTCCAATGCATGAAAGTGGAAAGTGAAAGTGAAATCACTTAGTGGTGTCTGACTCTTAGAGACCCCATGGACTGCAGCCCACCAGGCTCCTCCATCCATGGGATTTTCCAGGCAACACTACTGGAGTGGGGTGCCATTGCCTTCTCCCCATTATACACTATCCTATGTTAAAATAACTGGAGAGGAAATGGCAACCCACTCCAGTACTCTTGCCTGGAGAATCCCTTGGACAGAGGAGCCTGGTGGACCACTCATGGTGGGTGGTCCATGGGGGTCGCAGAGTCAGACACGGCTGAGCTACTGATACACACACACATGTTAAAATAATAGGTCTAATGCACCTTTAAGCTGTACCATGCCAAACATAGTTCTAGGGTCCTTTACAATTACTATCTCACTTCATTCTCAAATATCTCTGCCACATAATCCTGATGAATCCCATTTGACAGAAAAACTAAGGCTGAGTGAGAATAAAGGCTTTCCAATGGTAGCAGAACTAGGACTGAAATTCAGGACATTCTTCCCAACAGGCCTATTCCCTGTCCACAGCACGTGAGAGCCCCATGAAGAAGGAATTGCTTAATTTCACCACCTAAGTAGTATCTTTATACAACCCCATTAGTTTATAATCAGTGAATTTGTTACTATACCAATCTAATACTTGATACTTTGAAGCTAAGGAGGAAAATGTTAGAATTAAATGATTCTACTGATTGAATGGATATTTGAAGTCCTGATCAAAAAAAAGAAAAGCTTTCTAAAGTTCTTCATAAGCCTTCTTCTCTCAATATCATGAACAGAAAGCAAGCTACTCAGAAAGGGGAAAAATTATTGCCGCCAAGAAGGTCACCCCATTACCTGCACAGGCCTCTTTAAAAACAACCTCATGGCCAAGGTTCCTGCTGTCAGTTTACTGAACTGGCAATGCATTGGCTAGCTGCTTCCTTAATCCCATCTTTCTGCTTCCTTGATTCAGTTCAAGGAAGCTTCCACAACCTAGGACTGCAGATAACCAAAACTATTGGAAGAATTGATTCTATGCAAGGTCCTGGCAGTCCTAGGTACCTTAATGCATAGGAATGCTTACTTGCAAAGTTCCCTAACATTCTGAGCAGAGTTTTCAAGCATAGGCAATCTGTAGTGAGGACTGCAGCTCAAATTCCTGTGTGCCCTTGGAAAAAAGAGAGATAGAGACACTAATGGGGAAAAAATCACATGGAGACAGATGGTGCTAGCTAGGAATACAAGCTTTGGAATTAGAAAGATTTTTAACTTGAATTCTAGGCTCTTTATCATTTAAATTCTTGAAGCCTCAGTTTCCTTATCGATGAAGGGAGTTAAAATATGTTCCCCACAATGTTGTTCACCCTGGAAGTCATTCATCCATTTAAAAATATTTAATGAGTGGGTATTATGTACCAAGTCCTCTTTTAAGCACTGGGGATACAGCTGTGAATATACTGGGCAAAGTTCCTACTCTGAAGGAGTTGGGAGAAGGGTAGACAAAAACCAAAACGACAATGAAAACCACATGACATTTTGAGATAATGATAAACGTTCCTAAGAAAATAAAACAAGAGTAGGTGGTTAGAGTGTCTTGAGGCTTTGGTTAGATTAGATGTGGCCTGGAAGGGATGGAGTGGTCTGGATAAGGCTTCATGAGAACTGTAAGTAAACATAGCCTGTATGTTTCTTAGGGGCAGATGCCATATCATAATTTTTCCCAGTGTATCACATTAAGCCTGGTTTGCAGCAATTATTCAACATAAATTTTAAATGAATTAGTGCCTGATCCGCAATAGGATCTCACTTCATGAATGTTCTATGAAAGTTGGTTTCTATGGCCTAAAGCATTCAATGTACACTATACAGGGTAACTGAAAATTCAAGCATTCTGGTATTGCGTGTGTCTGTGTGTGTGTGTGCACGTGCTCAGTTGCTCAGTCATGTCCAACTCTTTGCGACACCATGGACCATCACCCACCAGGCTTCTCTGTCCACGGAATTTTTCATGCAAGGATACTGGAGTGAGTTGCCATTTCCTACTCGAGGGCATCTTCCTGACTCAGGGATCGAACCCACGTCTCCTGTGTCTCCAGCATGTATCACAGGACCTTAAATCCATAATCACCAACTACTGAATATGATCCACTGCAAGCTAGGAGCTATGCAAGATTTTAAAAACACAGTAAGACAAAGTTGTGTTCCTTATTAGTCTGGCTAGGGACTTGAAATGTGTGCCAACAGAACTGTAATAAAAGACAGTGCCTTACAAGGTCCCTTAGTCCTTAGTATGGTATGAAATGGTTTCGGTATGTCAAGAGGAAGAAGAGTCCACTTGGGTCCCAGGAAAGTTGAAGCGGGAAGTGGGTTTTGAATTGTGACTGGAAGGATTTAAAAATGAGAATGTAGGAGCAGATGCTTCTCAAGAATTATATAAAATTAAACCCCCAGGGACTCAATTCAGTACTTCTCAACATTAGCCTTCATCAGAATGCTTAAAACACAGATCGCTTGGGCCCTACCCCCAAAGTTTCTGATTCATTAAGTCTTGGCGGGGGGCAGCGGGGCAAGAATGTGTATTTCTGACAGGTTGCCAGGTGATCCTCATTAAAGCCCGCTTGTATTTCTCCCAGTGATGTATGTTAGTCCAGGGTGATGTCACGACATCCCCGGCTCTACTAGGACGCATGAAAAAAACACATGTCAGGGATATGTGGGATCACGTGTGTGTATTTGTGTGCTACTGCTGCTGCTGCTAAGTCACTTCAGTCGTGTCCGACTCTGTGCGACCCCACAGACGGCAGCCCACCAGGCTCCACTGTCCCTGGGATTCTCCAGGCAAGAACACTGGAGTGGGTTGCCATTTCCTTCTCCAATGCATGAAAGTGGAAAGTGAAAGTGAAGTCACTCAGACTGAAGCCCACCAGGCTCCTCCCATGGGATTCTCCAGCAAAGAGTTCTGGAGTGGGTTGCCATTGCCTTCTCCAGTATTTGTGTGTGCTTTCGTTAAATGTGTAGATGAAAAATATTGGAATAAAATTGGAGAATGGTCCCTAATAGAATACTAGGGACAAATGTTATCCCTTTGGGAACTGTTTGTTTTCCATTTTATACAACATGGACCTATCAACTCTTGTTCTGCCTTTTCCTGCCACTTCCCAGACTCGTCCTACCTGCCATAAATAGAATTTGCTTTTAAACTGAGATCAGTAGTCAATGAAGTCATCAGGAATGCTCTAGTCTCAAGGTAACACAGGCTAGTTTGTAACTCTAGGCCCAAACACACCAAGGGCTTTCCTGGATCCGCCTTATGTGTTCCATCAGTTCCTTGATGCTCTTTTTCCCTAGAGTGGGTTCCTTAATAAATATTAAAATATTCATCTTACTCTTGAGGTTGCCCCTCTTATAAAAAATATCTTTCCTCTTATACCAGTGATACTCACTGAAACATTATACACATAAAGACTCAGGGAGCTAGCCCTGCCATGCTCAAGATTCCGAGAAAGAGATATGCTGGATAGGTCCCTGCTGTATCATCACTGGTTTAAAATATCCCCCAGCCTGAATCTGATTTCAGAATCCATATGTCACAAATAATTATGATATTTCACCAGTTATAGAGGCAGCTTGCTTCAGCATTAAATTAGTATTTGACTTAACTCTTACAACAATAGAATATTTTTTCAATTGATATAGACCTTGCTAAACACAAAATACTAGCAAACATATTCACTCCCACCACTGTATTACTTTTTGTAGCTCAAAGATCTCAAGATCTCAAAGTCAAAAGAACAGAAAATATTTGTACTCTACTCCAATAAACTGTGAGGATTCCCAGGTGGCGTGGTGGGAAAGAATCCACCTGCCAACGTGGGAAATACAGGAGACACTGGTTCAGTCCCTGAGTTTGGGAAGACCCCCTGAAGTAAGAAATGGCAACCCGCTTCAGTATTCTTGCCTGGAAAATTCCACAGACAGCGGAGCCTAGCCGGTTACAGTCCATGGGGTCACAAAGAGTCAGACACGACTGAGCAACTACACACTCACACACCAACATGCTATGGCCCACAGTGCTGGGAAACAACGTGTTCTACTTTGTTCAGCTTTCTAATTACGTGTTTTCAGTTGCTGTTTGTATAACTGAAAAGAACAAATCAAACAGCCTGGTCTATAAGCTCGAAATTTATGAATCAAGCCTTGTAACCTAATATTGGGCTCGAACACTCACTAATTATCTTCTACACCTTGGCCCAGTCCTGTTTTATAGCAGATTCCCTCAATAACCAGAACTGGCTGTCCTATGGATGACTATCTCAAATGGCAAGTAATCAAATCAATTCTACAACATGATTAGGCAAGTCTTCCACCAAGAAAGATTAATTTCTCTCCTCTTGATGTCTTTCTTTAGCCAGAAATCTTTAAGACATTGGCAGGAGACAGTGAAAGCTGAAATCCATCTAGAAAGTCTTATTTATGTTACACAGGCTTCCATTTTCCCTCTACATTCTATGATATGAGGATGTCAGAGCACTGGGCTATGGGGAAAAAAGAACATAAACAATGCTTTTCCTTTCTGAGGGTAAACTTGTGTTTGTGTTCCTGATGGCCAGGGTAAGAACGTAATCTATTCAAGTGATAATAATTTGTATCTGTAATTCTGGCTGAAGATAAATTGTGAGCTCAGTACCTGAGAAGGACACAAACTTATGTTTAGAAGTCAACTGAGGATGGCAGTCAGAAACATGGTAGAAAGGGAAAGTATAGGTCCAACACTGATGATATCATCAACAGCAGAGATCTGAAACAGGGAATACAGACAGAAAGAACGTGGCCAATAGAATTACACACACACAGAGCAAAGCACCTGGATGATGACCTGGAATTGATTTACCCTCACAAGATGCAACACGCTGATGTGAAAAAGAGTCCATAATATATTGTTGTTGCTTTAAAGATTAAGCTACAAAAGAAGGTAAACATAACTGAATTTTTGTTAAAAATATTACTTAACAAAGTATGGAGGAAAAGAGGAAAGAAGAAAAAGAAACTGGTTTTGAAAAAAATACAAAGAAAAGGTGGAAAGTTACACAGGAAACAGTCCCTAGTAGGTACCTTTGTGAGTGGAATTGGAGGTTCAGGATTTCACAGTTACCCTTTATACTTCTGTAGCATTCGACTTTGGAACATTAAATATAGCATGATATAATGAAAAGAGTCTTTGGAATCAGAAATTGGCAAAAATAAATTTTGTCTCAGTCATAATGCAACCTTATAAAATTATTTGTCTTCTTTAGACTTCAGTTTCCTTGGTGCCTATAAAATGACAATCATTGAATGTGCATTACCAGTCAACAGGAAGATCAAATGAGATCATACGTATGAGGTACTATACAGAATTGTCATTCAGTGTGTGAGATCTGCTATTGTTTGTCATATTCTCAGTCCTTGTTGGAAGATAGGAAGATGAATACAGTAGATTAAGCATTCTTTTATTTTCCTCTGTGAATCGAATACAATGTAAGGAAAAAAGACCCATAATGTATCATGGAAAGTCATCTGGGCTGATCAGTTTTTATGACTATGCAAATACTGTAAACAGTCTTACAATACCACATATACTATTAAATCCAAATGTTGCAGTAACCCATTGGACAAAGTGGAAGTCTTCAAGTAAAGAACGGTCAAGTGATTGTGCATGGGATAAAAGGAAAAGGGTTTAATCAAATTGTTTCAAGCAGCAGGGACAAGTTAACGCTCACTCCTCACCCTCCACTTTCTCTTTCATAAGGGATGATTGCTCACTAACCCGTCCAGCAACACGTAACTGTTGTATACCATATCTGGCTACTCACACAACATCTTAAGTCTAGTAGCAACTGGTAACTAAGTTATAGTGCTCAACAGGCTACTGAAACAGGGGAATCCGAGAACTGTTGGTTTATTAGATAAAATTAGTTTATGACAGTTTCAGATTTTCATACTGGTGGGAAACCAAACACCCTAAGGCTGCAATACAGAGCAAGCCTTCACAAATCAACTGCCAAGAGTAGCCCACAAAATACACTGTGACTTCTAGGTCCTAAAAGGAAAAATTTCTATATAATTTAGCATATTTATGTCCTTATTAGAATATATGGTGGTATTTAAATTCAACTTTGAATAAATGTAACTCAACATGTATTCATTCACCATGTACTCAAAACTACGGCAAAGAATCAGTTGAACTGAAGTGGATGAACCTAGAGTTTGTTATACAGAGTGAAGCAAGTCAGAAAGATAAAAACAAATATTAGATATTAATGCATATACATGGAATCTAGAAAAATGGGACTGATAAGCCTATGTGCAGGGCAGGAATAGAGATGCAGACATAGAGAAGAGACTTGTAGACACAGTGGGTGAAGGAGAGGGTGGGATAAAGTGAGAGTGTAGCATTAAAACATACATATTACCCTATGTAAAACAGAGAGCTAGTGTGAAGTTACATAACACAGGGAGCTCAAACCAGCGCACTGTGACAAGCTGGAGGAGAGGGATGGTGGGGGATGGGGGCAGGCCCAAGAGGGAGGGGATATATGTATATTTATGGATGAGTCATGCTATTGTACGACAGAAACCAACACTGTAAAGCAATTATCCTCCAATTAAAAAAAAAAAAGAACTGTGACAAATGTTATGAAAGACATCTAAGGAATTTTTCTTCCTTTACTGAAAGAAGCTTCCATGTTCATGAATTATAATTAACATCTATTTAACACCTTGCTTCAATAGAATTTTTATTACTTAATTTTTAACAATTCAAATACCAAAACCAAACTTGTACGTTCAACTCAACTGGTACTTCTTAGCTTATATGTCAATGACCAAAGTATTTAGTGACATTAAATAAACACACAACATAATGTTAGTTAAAGAGAATAAGTGCCCTGATACATCTCAAATGCAGTTTTTCTGATCAGAACATTACAAAATTTATAACACAAATAAACCTAAGAAGTTAATTAGGAAAAGAAAGCTAAAATTATTTAGTAAATGTACTATTAAAATATTTTTGGATTATTCTGTCAATATAGTATTTTTTGAGGAATAATTCAATACAACAAAAAGTAAACAATGTAGAAAGACTCAGTGACATATAAGAAAGTTAGATATTGTATATTAACCCACCTATAAATGGGAACATTAACACAAAACAGGTTTCCTTAATAATCAGTGCTCTTTTCCTAAGATTCTGATACCATTTGATCACAGGT
The DNA here is from genome assembly GCF_032452875.1 of Bos javanicus. Taxonomy (NCBI): domain Eukaryota; kingdom Metazoa; phylum Chordata; class Mammalia; order Artiodactyla; family Bovidae; genus Bos; species Bos javanicus. Next base: position 6,789,511 of record NC_083896.1, on the reverse strand, counting down.
AACATTCATTTTTTCATGCAAACATTTTTTTAAAAAGGTACGTTCTGTTTTATGTAAGTTATTAATTTGCCTCGTCTTAGCTTTCTTAGAGCAGATGGCTTTTATTTAGAATATTATATGCAAATATGCAAATTGATTTTTCAATAATAAATGTGCCAGATACATGCATGAGGCTTGGGAATGCTTTTTCTAAAGATGAATCCAAGTTCTAACTTTATAAAGATTTTTTTCAGGTGCATAATATAGTAATTCAATATTTTATAGAGTATACTTCATTTAGAGTAATTACAAAATAGTGACTGTATTTCCCTTGTGCTGTATAATACATCCATTTTGCATAAATGTATGTGTGGGTGTGTGTGTGTATATATATATATATATATATATATATATACACACACACACATATATATACAAAAGCTTGTATCTCTCAATCCCATATTCTTGTCTTGCCTCTTCTCTTTCCCCCTCCCCACTGGTAACCATAGTTTGTTCCCTATATTTGTGGGTCTCTGTTTTGTTATTTACAGTCATTTGTTTTCTTTTTTAGATTCCACATATAAGTGATAACATACAGTATTTGTCTTTCCCTATGTGACTTATTTCACTGAGTGCGGTACTCTAGGTTCATGCATGTTGTTGCAAATGGCAGAATTCCATTCCTTTTGTGGCTAAATAATATTCCTCTGTGAGTGTGTGTGTATGCACAGACCGCATCCTCTTTAGCCATTCATCTGTTGATGGACACTCATATTGCTTCCATTATCTTGGCTACTGTAAATAATGCTGCTATGAATATTGGGGTATATGTATCTTTTCCAGTTAGTGTTTCCCTTTTCTTTGGCTATATCCCCAGGAGTGGAATTACTAGATCTTATGGGCAGGGCTACATTTACTTTTGTGAACAACCTCCATATTTTTTCCACAGTGGCTGCATCGGTTTACATTTCCACTGTCAATATACAAGGGTTTCCTTTTCCCCATATCCACACCAACATTTCTTATACATGTTCATTTTAATGATAGCCATTCTGATAGGTGTGAGGAAATATCTAGTCATGGTTTTGATTTGCATTTCTTTGATGATTAGCAACTTTTGAGTCTGCTGGCCAGCTGAATGTCTTCTTTGGAAAAATGTCTATTTAGGTCTTCTGCCCATTTTTCAAAATGAGTTGTCTGTCCATTTGATATTGAATTGCACAAGTAGTTCATATATTTTGAATATTAATCCCTGGCTGACCATATAATTTGCAAATGTTTTCTCCAGTTCAGTTAAATTGTCTTTTCATTTTTTCAGTGATTTTTTTTGCTGTGTAAAAGCTTTTAACTTTAGTCAGGTCCCTTCTGTTTATTTTTGCTTTTATTTCTTTTGCCATAGGAGACAGAGCCAAAATAAACATTGCTACGATTTATGTAAAAGAATGTTTTGCCTGAGTTTTCTTCTAGGAATTTTATGGTTTCAGGTCTTACATCTAAGTCTTTAATTAATTTGGGGTTTATTTTTGCATATGGGATGAGAATATGTTCTAATATCTTATTTTACATGTAGCTGTCCAGTTTTCCCAGCACCACTTACTGAACAGGCCATCTTTACGCCATTGTAAATTTTTGCCCTTTTGTCATAGATTAATTGACCACAGGTGTGTGGGTTTATTTCTAGGCTCTCTATTCTGATCTACTTTACTGATCTGTGTGTCTGTTTCTGCAGCAGAGGTTATATTCATTTTGAATGGTAAGTGCTTTTTCCTTAGACATACATATTTAAAAGTAAACAATAAACTTATAGAATAAATTCCTAGTCTTCTATCATAAACACTGACATGAAAAGAACACCTGCTAATATTTAAATATTTAGTTCTTTGAGTTTTTAAGTATTGCTACCATGGGAATACTGTGTTCCTGGTTATTCTAGATGCAACCCTAATCAGATTTTGCTGAAGTCACTGTGGTGCTGCACAGTGACGGTGACGTATGCAAAAACTTCTTGTTTCTTAAATGCCTTGTATTTTTACATCACATAGTCAAAATTTACTACAGAATTCCCCACAAAATTTATTTACTGCAGATTGACAGTAAGGTGGTAAGCTGGGTATAGACAATAGTGAATGCTTGCCTATCTGAAGAGTATAAAAAGGCGGGTAGGGAGACAAAAACAAAGGAGACAACAGAAGCCATACATATTATGTTATATAAAAATTTTTATGCCCACTAAGTTGTTATTTATAGCTTATTACTCTAATTTATTCTTAAAGAGACACAGCCTCCTTTAACAATTCTAAAACAGACATGAATAATGACATGTCATTTACCACAAAACCTAGCAGCCATAATTCACCCTTTTTCCAAATAATACTACTACAATGAGTGCCAGTATGGGAGCTCATACCAGTTTTAATCATCTAACTTTAACGCATTCTCTGAATGGAAAATTTTGGATATTTGAGTTTATTCCTAACTATTCTAATCTATTACTTTTTCAATAAAATTGTCTTCAGAATAGTTACAATTCATAAAAGTACCCAAATGAACTTTTCAAAAAATAAATTATAATTGTCTCATTAGCTCTATCAGTGACTACAAAGCTTTGTGGCAATTCCAAAATGTGAACATGCATCCATAATGGGGAAGTTTTCTCAAGCAAAAGGAGAAAAAGTAAGCAGCCACAGCAATCAGAGCAGAAAAAGAAATAAAGGGAATCCAGATTGGAAAAGAAGAAGTAAAACTCTCACTGTTTGCAGATGACATGATCCTCTACATAGAAAACCCTAAAGACTCCACTAGAAAATTACTAGAGCTAATCAATGAATATAGTAAAGTTGCAGGATATAAAATTAACACACAGAAATCCCTTGCATTCCTATACACTAACAATGAGAAAACAGAAAGAGAAATTAAGGAAACAATTCCATTCACCATTGCAATGAAAAGAATAAAATACTTAGGAATATATCTACCTAAAGAAACTAAAGACCTATATAGAGAAAACTATAAAACACTGGTGAAAGAAATGAAAGAGGACACTAATAGATGGAGAAATATACCATGTTCATGGATCGGAAGAATCAATATAGTGAAAATGAGTATACTACACAAAGCAATCTATAGATTCAATGCAATCCCTATCATGCTACCAGCACTATTTTTCACAGAGCTAGAACAACTAATTTCACAATTTGTATGGAAATACAAAAAACCTCGAATAGCCAAAGCAATCTTGAGAAAGAAGAATGGAACTGGAGGAATCAACCTGCCTGACTTCAAGCTCTACTACAAAGCCACAGTCATCAAGACAGTATGGTACTGGCACAAAGACAGAAATATAGATCAATGGAACAAAATAGAAAGCCCAGAGATAAATCCACGCACCTATGGACACCTTATCTTTGACAAAGGAGCCAAGAATATATAATGGAGAAAAGACCATCTCTTTAACAAGTGGTGCTGGGAAAACCGGTCAACCACTTGTAAAAGAATGAAACTAGAACACTTTCTAACACCATACACAAAAATAAACTCAAAATGGATTAAAGATCTAAATGTAAGACCAGAAACCATTAAACTCCTAGAGGAAAACATAGGCAAAAATATTGGAAATAAAAGCAAAAATAAACAAATGGGACCTAATTAAACTTAAAAGCTTCTGCACAACAAAGGAAACTATAAGCAAGGTGAAAAGACAGACTTCAGAACGGAGAAGATAATAGCAAGCGAAGTAACAAAGAATCAATCTCAAAAATATACAAGCAACTTCTGCAGCTCAATTCCAGAAAAATAAACAGCCCAATCAAAAAGTGGACCAAAGAACTAAACAGACATTTCTCCAAAGAAGACATACAGATGGCTAACAAACACATGAAAAGATGCTCAACATCACTCATTATCAGAGAAATGCAAACCAAAATCACAATGAGGTGCCATTTCATGCCAGTCAGAATGGCTGTGATCCAAAAGTCTACAAGCAATAAATGCTGGAGAGGGTGTGGAGAAAAGGGAACCCTCTTACACTGTTGTTGGGAATGCGAACTAGTACAGCCACTATGAAGAAGAGTGTGGAGATTCCTTAAAAAACTGGAAATAGAACTGTCATATGACCCAGAAATCCCACTGCTGGGCATACACAACAAGGAAACCAGAATTGAAAGAGACATGTGTACCCCGATGTTCATTGCAGCACTGTTTATAATAGCCAGGACATGGAAGCAACCTAGATGTCCATCAGCAGATGAATGGATAAGAAAGCTGTGGTACATACAGACAGTGGAATATTATTCAGCCATTAAAAAGAATACATTTGAATCAGTTCTAATGGGGTGGATGAAACTGGAGCCTACTATACAGAGTGAAGTAAGCCAGAAAGAAAAACACCAATACAGTATACTAACGCATATATGGACTTCCCTGGTGGCTCAGATGGTAAAGCGTCTGCCTACAATGTGGGAGACCTGGGTTCGAACCCTGGGTCAGGAAGATCCTCTGGAAAAGGAAATGGCAACCCACTCCAGTACTCTTGCCTGGAAAATCCCATGGACGGAGGAGCTTGGTTAAGCTACACTGTGTGGGGTTGCAAAGAGACACGACTGTGCGACTTCACCTATATATATGTAATTTAGAAAGATGGTAACGATAACCCTGTATGCGAGACAGCAAAAGAAACACAGATGTATAGAACAGTCTTTTGGACTCTGTGGGAGAGGGAGAGGGTGGGATGATATGGCAAAATGGCATTGAAACATGTAAATTATCATATGTGAAATGAATCGCCAGTCCAGGTTCTATGCATGATACAGGGTGCTTGGGGCTGTGCACTGGGATGACCCAGAGGGATGGGATGGGGAGGAAGGAGGGAGGGGGATTCAGGATGGGGAACACATGTACACCCATGGTGGATTCAAGTCAATGTATGGCAAAACCACTATAATATCCTAAAGTAAAATAAATTAATTAATTAATTTTTTAAAAAGTAAGGCAGCAATAATCACATGACCATGCAGACTATTTAAGGATACATTCTGATAAATATATTCTTTTATTTAGTCCCTTTTTGCCTCCATTTCCTCATCTGTTAAATAGTAATGATAATTTTACCTAACTCAGAGCATCGTTGTAAGGATTAAACAAAATAGAACCACATTTCCTAGAACATAATAAATACTCAGTTTTAGCTACAGTAATGAGATAACAACTACCACCATTTCAGTAGTCTTTTTCTTTACAGTGAAATATGCATATCTTTATAATACAGTGCAGTGAATTTGGACAACCGTGTACACCAAAGTAACTACTACCCCAAAGTACAGAGCATTTTCATCACCCCAGAAAAGCCCCCTGGGGCCAGTAGTGTGTAGGAGGTAGCTTCCATTCAGACAATTCCAGACATCTCACCTAAGTAGACTCTTTAGTTTCTCTTTGCTCTAATGGCAAAAAGCAAAGAGGAACCGAAGGGCTTTTTGATGAGGCTGAAAAAGCTGGCTTAAAACTCAACATTCAAATAACTAAGATCATGGCATCCAGTCCCATCACTTCATAGCAAACTGATGGGGAAAAGTGGAAACAGTGGCAGCTTTTATTTTCTTGGGCTCTTGGAGCCCATCTTGGTCACCATCACTTCAGATGGTGACCTCAGCCATGAAATCAAAAGACACCTGCTCCTTGGAAGAAAAGCTATGACAAACCTAAATAGCATATTACAAAGCAGAGACATCACTTTGCTGACAAAGGTCAATATAGTCAAAGCTTGTTTTCCAGTAGCCATGTACGGATGTGAGAGTTGAACCATAAAGAAGGATAAGCACCGAAGAATTGATACTTTCAAATTGTGGTGCTGGAGAAGACTCTTGAGAGTTCCTTGGACTGCAAGATCAAACCAGTGAATCCTAAAGGAAATTAAACCTGAATGTTCATTGGAGAGACTGATGCTGAAGCTGAAGCTCCAATACATTTGGCTACCTCTGCAAAAGACTGACTCAATGGAAAATACCCTGATGCTGGGAAAGATTGACGGCAAGAGGAGAAGGGGGCAACAGAGGATGAGATGGTTGGATGATATTACTGACTCAATGGACATGACTTTGAGCAAACTTTTGGAGATGGTGAAGGACAGGGAAGCCTGGCATGCTGCAGTCCATGGGATCGCAGAGTCGGATATGACTTAGTGACTGAAAAACAAATATCCCCCCATCCTGTTGTTAGCTTAAAGTTGGCCATGATGGGAAATCAGCAAATATTACAAACTATATCCCCCTGAGAGCCAGTTTACCAGCTAAATGCTGCTCATGCCCCTTCTCAGTCAATCTACAGTAATCTTAAAGAACAACTCTTTTAAAATATATAAAGAAAGACCTTAAGATGTGCTATATCATGTTTGCAAGATAGCTTAAAATTGAGAACCTCAGATCGAGATATTCTAATTCCAAATTCTATGCTTTCACCTCCTTTTATGCTTCATTAAGACAATAGGGCACAGACACAAAATTGCAAAGCGTTATAAAGTATTATAATAATGGGGACAAACACTGCAAAGTTTACAACAGAAAATGGGAAAGAATGATATACACGGGCTTAAGGAGCCCATGGAGGAAGCAGGACCAAACATCAAAGATGAATGAAACATGATTAGAAGAATTCTGGCCATTCAGTGCAGGTGGACTTAAAAGATAGTCCCACAGGTGTATGCGTGTGCTCACACTCACCGAGTTGTAAATATCAAATGTGTACAGGTTGTTGTGTATCAGTTATACGTCACTATGACTATTCTTAATAAAGAAGGAGGGTGACTAAAGTGGCAATACAATGTCTGTGTATGGTTAAGAGTAGGACTTATGAAGGAGGATGATTCACCATAGAGATGAGGTCTCTACGGTAGGTTAATAACAACCTCATAACTGGTGCACACTTTATATATTTAAATCTTCAGAATTTATTTTATAGTACCAAAAGCTTTAATTGAATACGACTTTGATGGAGCCATACATTACGTGCATGCTTAGTCACTCAGTCATGTCTGACTCTTTTCAACCCTTTGGATTGTAGCCCACCAGGCTCATCTGACCATGGGATTTTTCAGGCAAGAATCCTGGAATAGGTTGTCATTTCCTCCTCCAGGGGGATCTTCCCAATCCAGTTATCCAACCTGTGTCTCCTGTGTTTCCTACATTGCAGTCAGATTCTTTACCCACTGGGTCATCAAGGAAGCCAAGGGTCATATATGGGCAGGGAGAAATGCAATGCTTTGCTTCCTAAGAAAGCTAGTATTTAGTTAAATATACTTACATTACCTGAATTTTTTTTGCCAGCAATTATTTAAAAATTCAATCTTGCTGTATTATAAACAGTCAAATACTGAGTCTTAAAAGTTGTTCATACCCTTTTAAAGTTAATACAGGAATTTAATCTTTTTTACTTGTGGCATTTGTAATAGTTGTTGTTATTAATTTATCTAAGAAAAACTTTTAAATACAAAGGTAAATACCACATAAAATATGTTCATTTATACACTTTTCATAATTGTAAAAAATAAAAATTGTCTACTGGCCCTCATATCTGTAATGTTGTGGAGAAAAGATAATAGATAACCATTGTTAATAATGTGCATAAAAGGTATGGAAAATAAGGAAATTGTTCTCTTTACAATGTTAAGTTTAAAAATGTGAACAAAAATTGCAAAATTTAAAATTAGTTATAACTAGTTATTAAAATCATGCATAAGATAGGTAAAAAGATACCAAAAATGTTTTATTGCTGTTATATTAAGGACTTTTAAGATTACTTTTTACTTTATTCTTTTCCAAATGTTAAATAATATCTATATATTACTTTTGTATCTGGAAACAATATATGTTTTTAAATGTATCATTTGTGCCTGTCTTGTTTTTACTATCATTTAAGTTGTTTTCAGCTACCAGAAGGATAGGATGACGACGCTTCAAAGTGCAAACACAGGCCAAGAATTTACATTTGAATCCATTATTAGGCCAATAAAAATATACTTCTAATAATTAAATTGGTAGTAATGGATGATATTTATTGACTGCTTGCTATGAACTGCACACCATAAATGTTTTATATATTTAAAAGGCTCATTTAATTTGCACAATAAATAGTTGATGTAGGTCAGCCAGTATTCTTAATTTCTGTGACTCAGTTCCCACATCTATAAAACTGAGATAATGATAGTACCATCTCATATGATTGATGTAGTGGATGAATCCATGTATGTACAAGAACCATGTAGTACAAGAACTCAGCAAAGTGCCTGGACATCCGGGAAACACCTTGCAATGGCTCTCTACCATCATCAGCAACATCAACGTCATCAATCACTGAACAATTGAAGCTGAGATGTACAGAGTAAGTTATGATGTAACTTGCTCAAATTTTGGCCTATTTAACCATAGAGTCTAAGCCCTTAGACTCAATGATAAAAACAGTAAAAATATAAATCTTTCAATATAACAAAAACACAATTGCTTGTAAAACTGAGTGTCCTTAAAATAAATGTTCTCTGAACATTAAATTTCCTTTCCAACTGGTATCCTGCCACCAGGAAGTCTGCTACTTTATAGACAAGTTGTTTAAATTTCTAAACCCTGAGTTTCTCTTTCCTAAAATTGAGATTGAAAAAAGAACACAAAATAACAGCTACGATTTTTTGAACTCTTACTGTTACAGTTATCATTACTGTACTTACTGTGGTGAAAATGTTATTAATGAAGTCTTTGACTAGCATCTAATTTTCACAGTACTGTACTCAATATTTTGTAAAAGCAAAATATTTTGTGAAAGTCCAAGCATATAGATCTTGGCACACAGTAAGCGTTCATTTAATATTTAATTAAGATATCAGGCAGCTTTAGATTTACAAAGTGCATTAACTGATTATTCAGTTGACCATCATAACAAAACATGAGTACAGAAAGTGCAGATGTAGTCTTCTGTCCTCTTGCAAATGAGAATTCATGTATTCAGAAAGGTTCAGTGAACTTCCCAAGGTCATCCCAAAGTGGGAAATCAAATATGGTCTCCGGAATAATTCCAAGATTAATACTCTTTCCACTGATCTCAAAACCAAATTCTTTGATGTGGTACCTGGATCAAAAGTCAAGTTTTCCATATTCAAATTCAATCACTTCAGCATTTCTGCTTTTCTTCAGGAATGGTTAAGACATTTCAAAAATTGTGTACAATTTCTGAAAGTCCAATAATGACCACTTTAGTGTGTTGTATATAAAGAGCTTGAGAGCTTATTTTTCTTCTTCATGTTTACAGATGATATTCTTTCTTTCTATTGATGGCACAAGTATTATATTCTCCTCAGTCTCTTTAAACCTTCTCAATTCAGTTCAGTCTCTCAGTCGTGTCCGACTCTTTGTGATCCCATGGACTGCAGCACTCCAGGCTTCTCTGTCCATCACAAACTCCTGGAGTTTACTCAAACTCATGTGCATCGAGGTAATGATGCCATTCAACCATCTCATCCTCTGTCGTCCCCTTCTCCTCCCGCCTTCAATCTTTCCCAGCATCAGGGTCTTTTCAAATGAGTCAGCTCTTTGCATCAGGTGGCCAAAGTTTTGGAGTTTCAGCTTCAACATCAGTACTTCCAGTGAATATTCAGGACTGATTTCCTTTAGGATGGACTGGTTTGATCTCCTTGCAATTCAAGGGACTCTTAAGAGTCTTCTCTAACACCACAGTTCAAAAGCATCAATTCTTTGGCGCTCAGTTTTCTTTATAGTCCAACTCTTACATCCATACATGACTACTGAAAAACCAGTAACCATATACAATAAAAAAACCTTCTAACCATACACAATAATTTGCCATCTTCTGACAAAGTGAAGGTAAAACAAAAGTATATAATAGGCTTTGAGGCTAGGTTCCTGACAAATCCAAAACACTATTGCCTAAAGTCACAAAGCAGCACAGCCTCCTGAAAAAAGGCATTTTTCAAGTAAGTGAAACCAATTCAGTACAACCATTAATTCCAATGATTACTCAAAAGAACTTGATGCTTTTCAGAGAGTTTAAGACTCAGAAAAGACTCAGAGATGAGGGGGAGGCTTGAAAATTTAAAGAAAAATCCAGATACCACATAACATCAAAATTAGAGATAGGTTTGAGATAATGAATAACTTTGCTCAAAGAATGCTAAGTTTGTACCAAGAAAAATGTAGTATGATTAAAAGGGAGAAAAAGTTTCTTTATTTAAGTTTTCTGAGGGTTCCCCATAACTAGATAATTATCAGAAGTCTGAAGTTCAGAAAATAAATTATTTCAACTTTGTTAAGCCAGAGAATATCTTAATTACTAGTGATAATGTATGATAATGCATTTCACAGCTTATTGTTTGCGGTTATCTGCTATATCTGTCAGTGAGGGAGATTAAAATTTTTCCTTTTTATTAAATAAAAAAAGCATTTTTCTGGCACCTAGATCAGATCTCCTATCTTGAATGGAACAAAAACTTCATAATAGACCAGGGGCATTAAACAATATTAACAAAACCAAAACTAGGTCACCAATGGCACTTCACATGGCTCCCTTCAATTCCAGAATACTAAGCACAAGGCAAGTATACAATCATATTGTGTTAAACAAAATGATGGAGCACACTGCTTATTTCTTTTCATTTTTTTCTTCTGACAGAGATATCCATCCCTATTCACCTTAGTCATGTAAATATCCTGCTTATAGGATAACATATCTCACTGGTATTATTTGGTAAGGACTGGTAAGTGGAGATTGCTTTGAGGAAAAAAAAAATCTTTATATTCTCTATAATTTTCTAAATTATATACACTTAATAAAGACTTCTTTCAATCAATTTGCTTAATACATTAATCTCTTGCCAGACAGGTGCACTTTATGAGTTCCTGCTTACACATACCCTATTCTTTCTATAAGTGTACATTTTATCTTAGTATGAGATCAGGGTTTGGTATATATCTGAGAAAAGTCACATGCTGACAAGTGTTTCCATCTTACTTTTTCATATTATGTATGACAGAGTCTAGCTCATAGTATATTTCCAATAAATGTTTAATGAGTAAATTCATTCATTCATTATAGCATCACATGGACTTCAAGCTCTATTAAGTATGCTTTTCTATACTATATACTTGTATTGAAATATATTGCACTTTGTCAAAAATGTATAATACATTTTATGTAAAATATTCTCTCAAATCAAAAATTTTGCTCCCAGTTTTTAATTATTTTCATAATTCTGTGCAATTCAGTAAATGAAAGTACCTACAAATTGCCAAATAATTTGGAATTTTTCATTATCAATAAGTTTACTGTTATTGATTGCATATAAATATAAATTTATGTAATTAATATTGCCAGCCTGATTCACCACCATATATTTTTAATAAAAACGTAGAGTTTCAATATTAATTGTAAGAAAATTAATTATTGTTTATATTTGTTATTTCCTCTGGATATGAGGAGGGAGGTGGGAGGGGGGTTCAGGATTGGGAACACGTGTACACCCGTGGGGGATACATGTTGATGTATGGCAAAACCAATACAATATTGTAAAGTAATTAGCCTCTAATTAAAATAAATAAATTTAAATTAAAAAATAAATAAATTAAAAAGAAAAAAACTACGAATTATTAATAATTATGCTCATCTATGAAACTAATACTTTGGCCACCTTATGCAAAGAGTTGACTCATTGGAAAAGACCCTGATGCTGGGAGGGACTGGGGGCAGGAGAAGGAGACGACAGAGGATGAAGGCTGGATGTCATCACCAACTCGATGGACATGAGTTTGGGTAGACTCCAGGAGTTGGTGATGGAAAGGGAGGCCTGGTGTGCTGTGATTCATAGGGTCGCAAAGAGTCGGACACGACTGAGCAACTGAACTGAACTGAACTGATAAGGGATGAGGAGCAACAGTTAGAACTAGACATGAACAACAGACTGGTTCCAAATAGGAAAAGGAGTATGTCAAGGCTGTATATTGTCACCCTGCTCATTTAACTTATATGCAGAGTACATCATGAGAAACAGTGGGCTGGAGGAAGAACAAGCTGGAATCAAGATTGCCGGGAGAAATATCAGTAACTTCAGATATGCAGATGACACCACCTTTATGGCAGAAAGTGAAGAAGAACTAAAGAGCCTCTTGTGCTCGCTTCGGCAGCACATATACTAAAAATTGGAACAATACAGAGAAGATTAGCATGGCCCCTGCACAAGGATGACACGCAAATTCATGAAGCATTCCATATTTTTTAATAGCCAGGACATGGAAGCAACCTAGATGTCCATCAGCAGATGAATGGATAAGAAATCTGTGGTACATATACACAATGGAGTATTACTCAGCCATTAAAAAGAATACATTTGAATCAGTTCTAATGAGGTGGATGAAACTGGAACCTATTATACAGAGTGAAGTAAGCCAGAAGGAAAAACATCAATACAGTATACTAACGCATATATATGGAATTTAGAAAGATGCTAACAATAACCCAGTGTACGAGACAGCAAAAGAGACACTGATGTATAGAACAGTCTTATGGACTCTGGGAGAGGGAGAGGGTGGGAAGACTTGGGAGAATGACATTGAAACATGTAAAATATCATGTAAGAAACGAGATGCCAGTCCAGGTTCGATGCACGATACTGGATGCTTGGGGCTGGTGCACTGGGACGACCCAGAGGGATGGTATGGGGAGGGAGGAGGGAGGAGGGTTCAGGATGGGGAACACATGTATACCTGTGGCGGATTCATTTTGGTATTTGGCAAAACTAATACAATTATGTAAAGTTTAAAAATAAAATAAAATTTTAAAAAAATAAAAAATAAAATTAAACAGTAGAATGGAAAAAAATAAATAAATAAAATAAAATAAAATCAGGTTCCACTCAACGATGATATTTTTAGTAGTATTGTTTGTCAAGTTTTATATGACTCAAGTCTGTATGTTTCAAAAATCTTTATATAAATATGAAAATAATAAAGGCCAAATAACAGTATTGTAATCATGAAATTAAATTAAAAAATAAATAAATAAATAAAGAGCCTCTTAATGAAAGTGAAAGAGGAGAGTGAAAAAGTTGGCTTAAAGCTCAACATTCAGAAAACAAAGATCATGGCATCTGGTCCCATCACTTCATGGCAAATAGATAGGAAAACAGTGGAAACAGTGGCTGATTTTATTTTTCTGGGCTCCAAAATCACTGCAGATGGTGACTGCAGCCACGAAATTAAAAGATGCTTACTTTTTGGAAGGAAAGTTATGACCAACCTAGACAGCATATTCAAAAGCAGAGACATTACTTTGTCAAGAAAGATCTGTCTAGTCAAGGCTATGGTTTTTCCAGTGGTCACGTACGGATGTGAAAGTTGGGCTATAAAGAAGGCTGAGCACCAAAGAATTGATGCTTTTGAACTGTGTCATTGGAGAAGACTCGAGAGTCCCTTGGACTGCAAGGAGATCCAACCAGTCCATCCTAAAGGAAATCAGTCCAGAATATTCATTGGAAGGACTGATGCTGAAGCTGAAACTCCAATACTTTGCCCACCTGATGTGAAGAGTGACTCATTTGAAAAGACCCTGATGCTGGGAAAGATTGAGGGCAGGAGGAGAGGGTGACCACAGAGGATGAGATGGTTGGATGGCATCACCAACTCAATGTACATGGGTTTGGGTAAATTCCAGGAGTTGATGATGGACACAGAGGCCTGGCGTGCTGTAGTTCATGGGGTCGCAAAGATTCAGACGTGACTGAGCCGAACTGATAATGGAGGAGAGTACTAACATGGGAACTGAAAACAATCAAATTAAATTTGATCATAAATAATATAGCCGGATAGCTTAACTTTTTCAGTGTCTTAATATAGTTTTTCTCTTTTCTCAATTTACTACAATAAAACGTATTATGAGCTTCATTTTTAAATTTTTTTCAAATTCCATAAAATTGACATTAAACTAACATAATACTTCAATATGTCTTACTTTTAAATTTCTCCAGCTTCTTTAAAGGGTATAAAGCCATCATGCAGCAATGCAAGAATACAGCTTTCCTTAATATTAATGGCCCTCTACTCTCTTCAAGAAGAATCAAAGATTGAATTCTGAACCAAAATCTGGTGAAAACTGATATAAAACTTCTAAAAAACGTTACACAATCAACAAAAAAAGAAATATGATGAAAGAATTGTCAAAGATACAAATTTTTTTGTTTTTAGAGTCCTTGAGAAAAGGAGCATAGACACATTCTTTTTGCTTTGCTTATTTGCTATCTACTTCTCATTGTAGCTATGGGTAAGATTGACTTTCAAACAATATTAGTAATAATGTACTAATAATAGCATAAACATTTGTATTTTGATACCACTTCACAGATTATTAAAAAACAGGTAATTTGTGATAACACATTAAATAATTGATAAATTAGTTATTACTGTCATTGTTATAGCTGAGCTTTAATGATGTGTAAGACAGCATCTGTTTTGTTTATAAACTAGAATAGCTATTAAATATAGTCCATGTATTATTATTAAATATTTATTATTAATTTATTTAATTTATTATATTATTATAATTTATATTGACTCATATTTATAGTATATTTACATCATAGTATATATTTGCATTATATTATATATTTATATTAATTATGATATAATTAATATTAACTTATATTAATATATTATAACTTGTTTAATGTTATTATTTATTATTAGATATAGTCTGTTTTATTTTCTGAAGTCCATGTTATATCCTTTCAGCTTTAAACTCAAGCCCATGGCATGCCTCAATGTGCTACAGCTTAGCTTTCATTAACAAAGTTGCAGTTACTGACGAGTGAAGGTGATGGAGCAAGTCTAATTTGAAATTTATAAAGAAGTTATGGAACCATTGTGCTTTTTTTTACTACAAAAGATATTCAGGTTCTTTATAAAAGTGACAATTCAGAAGTGCTTACAATACAGCATCAACTTTCCGCCTATAATCTCGTGTTTATACAACCTGATTCCCTCCTGGCCCCCCTACCTGCACCCCCACACACTGGAGATAATGGTGTAAGCAGTCTAGCGAGGACTCCTCAGACCTTGTTCATTATATTACACCACAATGCATCTCAGCTACTGGAGGAGAGGTTGTGGGATCCAGTTACAACTGTTCCAAAGCACTAAGAACCCTATGTCATAATACGTGATTACAGACCCAACTTCCAAAAGGAAAATCAGGAAGAATCTAAAACTCACTGTATTTACTGTTCACTTTCCTGGCTAATTTTCCATCTCATCCAATAATCAATTTTAACCAACCAAAGCCAAACTGAAACATTATTGATGCATTTGTCTTCATGCCCAAGGTAAGGCAAGGCAAGTCCCTGGCAGGCAAATTTAGAACCCACTTATTGAGCACTTGCTTTGTGCCAAACATTAACCGCTTTATGCTTACTTTTCAAAACAGTCTTATGGGGCAGGAATTATTATCTCAGTTTAATAATGAGGAAACTAAATAACTTACTTGTCCAAAATCCATCCAACTAGCAAGAATATTAATCAGGATTTTCATTCAAACCTGCCTGTGTTCATACTACTACTTAGAGTGATCTAAAAGGTCAAGAAATGTAAATTCTTGAGATGTCTTTGCAACACACTGGATTTAAGGTTATGACTCCACTGCAGCTTGCCTATTTCACTGAACAACTTTTATTTCTAAAAGCACTCTCTCATGTTTTATCTAACATTTTTTTTTTAGTAATGGTAGGTATATGGCCTGATCTTCACACTCTAAAGACACCTTAAATTTGAAATGACATTGTCACAGAAGAATAAACATCTGTATGTGAATTGCATTTCTCTAAAAGAGAAAAGCAGAATTAGTTGCTTGTAAGCTTATTTTTTTTTTTAGCAGTAAGACACAGTAAGGAAAACACTGTAAATGGTAACCATATACACATATGGCTATATGCATCTAAAGATAAAAATTTACAAAGCAGTATCTACTCTATCATGTAATATATTGATATTTATATTCTACTCTATACTAACTGCTGGTCACAAGCAACTAAGTTGGTTTTACAATGAATTCACGCCCATGATGTTTTTTTTTTTTTTGGAAAAAAAAACCCACTGACTAGATATTTTTCTCTTTTAAACAACCCTTTCTGAATATGTGAAAAATGATGCATAAAAAGCATCACTGGGGCATGATCTCTGGTTTCAAAGTCCCCTAAGATGAACACATCTGACTATTACATCTCTTGCCAAAATACATCCTCAATTCAACATTTGGTTAAATTGAGAAGTCTCTCTGGAGTATTTGCAAATGTGCCAAGATGAGGTTTTATAACTCCTAGTTCTGATGAATTCCAAAGAAGTTTTTAATACATAAGGCTACAACATTTAACAATATGTCTTCCTGTGCTGAAAAAAATTGTACCATAAGGCTTCCTCCCATAATTGGCATCTGAAGGACGGGCTGGGGCATCTGCAATGGAGATGAGAATAGAAACAACCAGGTACAGTCTGTACTTATCATCAGACGCACACAAAGGTCCTCTATGAGGGCAACTTGTTGCCATACTCCTCCTTCTTAATTCATTTTCTTTTTACTATAATTAAATCCTTCCATGGGAACAAGGAAAGGTGCTGCTTTCAAAGTCAGATACAAAGACACAGGAAATATGCTCAAAAGATTTTCTCAAAAGAAGGATGAACAGTGTCTTGTTTCCTATGAAGGGAAGAGACTCATAGATGCGTATTCTACTTTTCCTTGAAGCAACACCTATCCCAGTATACAGGGAGGGAGTCTAGGCTTAATTAAAAAGAGTTGTGTGTTAAGTCACTCAGTTGTGTCTGACTCTGCAGCACCATGGACAGTAGCTCACCAGACTCTTCTGTCCATGGAATCCTCCAGGCCAGAATACTGGAGTGGGTAGCCTTTCCCTTCTCCAGGGGATCTTTCCAACCCAGGGATCAAAGCCAGACCTCCTGCATTGCAGGCAGATTCTTTACTATCTGAGATACCAAAGAATTGGCCTTGGGTCCAAATCCTTGCTCTGTCACTAAGTAGCTGGAGTATTATGGGAAAAATCACTTTCTCTTTCCATATCTATTCTCTAACCTAAAAAAAAAAAAAAATGGTAATTTTATCAGACTATCTGATGGGATAAATGAATCAACTAGAAAATTAATGACACAATATAGTATAAATGACCATGCTTTAACTCATAGAATAACAGAATCTCAAACATTTGGTTGTCAAGAAAGGGAGTTGTCAAAAAGGACAAATAATCCAACTTCCTCATCACCCAACTGAGGTTTAAGTTCATTTCTCCAGAGCCCATCCGTGAGGTTATTTATTCCAGTCTTGTACACAGGACTTAACAAGAACTTACCCTCTACCTCTTAGAGACATAATTCTTTCATTGAATGTGAAAACAAAATTTTGTACAGGAATCTTGAGTTGTGAGACTCAACTTTGTTAATGATCATGTAGAAGTAAAGTTGTTCAGTCGTGTACAACTCTTTGAGACCCCATGGACTGTAGTCTACCAGGCTCCTCCCATGGGATTTTCCAGGAAAGAGTACTGGAGTAGGTTGCCATTTCCTTCTCCAGAGGATCTTCCCCACCCAGGGATCGAACCCAGGTCTCCTGCATTGTAGGCAGATGCTTTACCGTCTGAGCCACCAGTGAATGATCATGTAAAATAAGGCCAAATTATTTATCCTTACTGTTTGTTTCCTCAAATGTAAGATAAAGGGGTTATTAAATGCTTGCCTAAGATGCTTCCAATGTTAAACATTGTATAAAATTAACAATAGTGTTTCTGTCTGAATTAACATCATGACTATCTGAAGATTGATCTCAACTCTCAACACTATACAACTCCTGAAAGAAGCAAAATGAAACCCCCTTAAAAAGTACTCAGTAGGGCCCATGCTGATGTTTCTCATCTTTCCAAACTAAATTGTTGTCTTCATAGAGTCACAGTTAGTGTCACCAAGTCCAAGCTCACCCTGCTTGCCATAAATCCAATAAATCCAATAAATTTTATGTCCCAATAAATCCAAGGGACAAGATGTTGCAGCAAGGAGTATGACTTTATTCACAAAGCCGGATAACCGAGAATATGGCAGACTAACTTCTCAAAATAACCACTTGTTGGGGCCTCGATGTCAGGTTCATTATGGATCAGAAATGGTGGAAGTGAGGAAACAAAGTAAAAAGATCTTTTCTTGTGTGTATCTCCTAGAATGGCAAGCCTCAGGCAGGCAGATGTGCTAGTTTCACATCCTCACCACCATTCCACAGGCACTATGAAATGGAATATCTCCTGCCACATCAATCAACAGGGAAGCCACAGCTGTCCATGCTTCTGGCCCCACAAAGTGAAGGTCGCTGCCACGTCAGCAAGCGGCAGATGAGGGCCTCCATCCTCACACAAGGAACTTAACAAAGTCACAGTCCTTCACAGGTGGGCAGTGAGCTAAACAAACGTACTTCAGTTTAAGGGTCAGGGAGGGGGCAGGACTCCCTGAGGCAGGGCATCATGTATGCTGCAATAACAAAAGCAGCAAAACACAGGATTAAAGTCACAGAAACAGATGGAATGTGGAGTCAAAATTAACCCTTCCCAGTTCGAGCAGTAGAAAAGATGTGATGATGATTGTTTCCACTTTCCAGAAGTTTCTAAACACAGTCTATGAATCACATTGAAGGTCTTTCAACCAAAGCTTGATTGTTATAATATTTTTAAATAATTGTTGGAAGAACCATATCATCACCTGAAAGTTAGCCTGAAGACAATGCTATAAGGATGTCACATTACCATTTCAACTTACTGGTACATTGTTTCCCCTGGAGCATCACTCAGATGTTTCCTTTTGTTTTGTTTGGCTAAAACAAATTAGCATCCCTTTATCATTAGGTGGAAGTAACTAATTCAAGAACCAGCATAAACAAAAAGCGGAGTTGGGTGTGAACAGGATTTTACAATTAATCAAGGGGAGGCATTTTGTCACCTCATTTTTATAGAGATCGAAACTGTGAAAACTTACAAGTGCCTGCTATTTGTCCACATGCTATATGTTCATTAATAGTGTGGTGGATACTATTTTAATACAAATACATTCATTCACCAAGTAGTCTTTGAGCATCTACTATATGCTAGGCACTCTGACAGGGGGTGCTAATGTACAGTAGAGTTTCAACTAAAGTCAGCAAAACTGGGCAGTTTGAAAATGCTGTAAGTCAACCATAGAGTACAATATACATGTTTTGTGCATAAAAGCCAATTTATAATTACTTTTCTCAATGACACTGAGCTATATCAAAGGGAAGCATATAATAATGGAATATATGCAAGCGTCTGATTATTTAAAGCATTTGTACTTTAAGGAAAATATCAAATCTCTAGCTTTGAACCAGAGGTATGGGTGAGGCATTTAAATATTCTTTCTTGCCCATGGCATTTATTTCACTGAAAGCTTGAGAATATTAATGAATATTAATATATGTATTTTTGTTTTAATTTTGAAGTTTAAACATTATAATAGTATCCTATTTGGCAGTAGGGTTCAAGTTTAAAGTTACTGGAATGAAAATACTTATCCTGGAAACCATCTTGAAGGCATCTATTATTATACAATAATTTAACTTATATACAGAGTACATCATGCGAAATACCAGGCTGGATGACTCACAAACTGGAATTAAGATTGCTGGGAGAAATATCAATAATCTCAGATATGCAGATGATAGCACCCTAATAGCAGAAAGTGAAGAGGAACTAAAGAGACTCTTGATGAAGGTGAAAGAGGAGAGTGAAACACCTGGCTTAAAACTCAACACTCAAAAAGCCAAGATCATGACATCTGGGCCCATCACTTCATGGCAAATAGATGGAGGGGAAAGCGGAAACAGTGACAGACATTATTTTCTTGGGCTCCAAAAATCACTGTGGATGGTGACTGCAGCTACAAAAATTAAAAGAAGCTTGCTCCTTGAAAGAAAAGTTATGACAAACCTAGACAGCATATTTAAAAGCAGAAATATCACTTTGTCGAAAAGGTTTGTATAGTCAAAGCTATGTTTTTTCCAGCGGTCATTTACAGATGTGAAAGTTGGACTATAAAGAATGCTAAGAGCTGAAAAATTGATGCTTTCAAACTGTGGTGTTGGAGAAGATTCTTAAAATTCCCTTCAACTTCAAGGAGATCCAACCAGTCAATCCTAAAGGAAATCAACCCTGAATATTCATTGGAAAGACTGATGCTAAAGCTCCTATACTTTGGTCACCTGATGCAAAGAACGGACTCTTTGAAAAGACTCTGATGCTAGGAAAGACTGAGGGCAAGAGGATAAGGGGACAACAGAGGAAAAGATGATTAGATAGCATCACCAGCTCAATGGACATGAATTTGAGCAAGCTCCAGAAGATAATGAAGGACAGGGAAGCCTGGCATGCTACAGTTCATAGGGTCTCAAAGAGTTGGACATGATTCAGCGACTGAACAACAAATAAAGAATTTGTGGTTACATAGGTAATGTTTCAGAGAAGGCAATGGCAACCCACTCCAGTATCTTGCCTGGAAAATCCCATGGGTGTAGGAGCCTGGTAGGCTGCAGTCCACGGGGTCGCAAAGAGTTGGACACGACTAAACAACTTCACTTTCACTTTTCACTTTCATGCACTGGAGAAGGAAATGGCAACCCACTCCAGTGTTCTTGCCTAGAGAATCCCAGGGATGGGGGAGCCTGGTGGGCTGCCGTCTATGGGGTCGCACAGAGTCGGACACGACTGAAGTGACTTAGCAGCAGGAGCAGCAGCAGCAGCTAATGTTTATAGTTTTGATTAGGATCTACTAGGTGACTGAAACTGACTGTGGGTCAGGAGAGCAACTGTGTGAGTGTTGACTGAGTGCTCTCACAAAGCTGAGGTCAAATATCTAAGGTGGCCTCATCTGGACAACTGAGCAGCTCTCGTCCTTTACATGCTGAAGACAGGGTTCTAAGACAGGCAGACTACGAAGAAAGGACTCATTTCCACCAAGTTCTATTGACCAAAGCAAGTGAGAGTGGAAGGGAACTATCAAGTTGTACAGCGAAGAAGTCATTAGTGGAAGTCATCAGAGCCAAAGCAATTGACCTGCCACACTTCTCCACAGGCAAGCCCCACTCACTCTGTCAATGGACACATGCACCAAGGTTTCCAAATGTATGGCAGCAAAGGGCCCTTTAAACTTTCTTAGAGCACAGACAGTGGCTATTGGACTGACTCCTTTACAAGGAATACAATTTTCTTCTTCTTAGTCATTGCACATTCCTTTCCTCCATACAGCTGAAGTGCTAGAGTGGTCTGTCTTTAAAAATATTTTTTCTTTTTTTTTTTTTCATGCATTTAATATCTTTGCCTTCAAGGCCTAGTCAGTATTTCTGCATAATATAACAAGCCACAGTAAATTCACAGTCCTGTAATCTACAAATAGAGAAGGAAATGGCAACCCACTCCAGTAGGCTTGCCTGGAGAATCCCACGGACAGGGGAGCCTGACGGGTTACGGTCCATGGGGTCGCAGAGTCGGACATGACTGAAGCAACTTAGCACAACCTACAAAAACCATAAATCAAAGAAATGCAAGTGTAGGAGATTAACCTTGGAGCTGAAATCCAAGTCTCCTTGTGCTCTCCTCTGAAATTCAGCGATAGCACATGCATTCTCCAAGGAAGATCTTGAGACAGCCACCAAGAGGACTGACTGACAAAGTACTGCCACATTTAAGCATAAAGTGAACAGGCAACATGGGGGGGACAAAAGATGTTTTTGAAAATAAGACATCTGCTTACAGACCTCAATGTCTTGTGTATAAAAGCATTTGGAAATTTCCATTCTCTTCAAGGAGGAGGAGTATCTACTGAGTGAAAGAGATAATTATTCGGACATGGGGTTAAGTTTGAGATACTGGAATAGGGTGACCTACTGCTAGAGAGAACTGCCCTAAACCAGCCAAGAAAAAGGCTCAAGTAAGACGTGGTGTTGTCATTTCATGAAAATCCTCCAGGGGCTTCCTGAAGGGCCAGGCAACAGAAAGGCAGGCATCCCTTTGAGGACTTCCAGGGTACCCAACAGAGTTGTATTTTGTTATACTCAAGCACTTTTCTGACCCTGGAGGTAAGGTTTACTTTATAAAACTTCCTACCACACTGCCCCTATGCTAATACATTTTAAGACAGAACACCATGTAACTTCACTAGCCACTTACTTGCTGAGGAGCCAAGCAATATAAATACCTCTTGATTAACCACATAAAACAACAAACCAAAGAGCATTTCTTCCGATTTTTAATGTTTGTATCCCAGTGGTATCTTCCAAATATTCTGTCCAAATTTGTCAACAAAATTTCTATTGGCCTATTTTTTTTTAAATAATTAAATTTGCCTAAATTTGGCAATCAAGATTTTATTCCTTTTTTTGCCCACAAAGAGAATATTTTCTGTTAATTATTAAGTCGCAATAGGTAGCCTATGCTTGTAACACACAACTTCAAATGTTTGCATATAGATGTTACATAAGAAAAGAAAGTCTTCCCTTCCACTCTATTCCTTAACTCCTTAGAATCCCTCCTCAGAAGGAAAAACTGTTATCAGTTTTGCTCTTCTCTTGAGAACAATTCTATGAAAGTTCAATCAAATGGCTTTTACAAACTCAATTTTATACAAATAACACACCATTTACATACAACTATGCTGTGCTTTTTTCATTTAAAATGATTGCGGAGATCATTACGATCTCATTATCTATAAAGTGCCTCATTTATTTTAATAGCCATGTAATAGTGTATTATGTGGACATATCATAATGTATTATATCATTCAGTACTGGTGTACACTTAGGTTAAAAAAAAAAAGTTTAAATTAGTAAGAATCAACGATGACTAGTTTCTGTTTGAATACAATCTTGGATTAGTATCTCTTACAGACCGACCAACTCTTCTGAAGCTAGACGGAAGATACTGTCTCATCTTTTATTTATTGAAAACCCATGCCTTTTTAATTTTCACCAATTGTCAGTATTCATCCAGTTAAAATTTCACTATCAAATTCATTTTCTTCTCTAAGATTTCCACCCTGGCCTCCATCATCATGGAGCAGGATGTTATATTTTTTCTACTTCAATCTACTTTAGAAACATTTGTAACTCTGGTCATCTTGATTTATGGTTATGCAAGTATTAATGCATGCTCCACCTCCTTTGCCAGATTGCATACCCACTGAGGGTGATAATGCATGAAACATACTGCCATCCTTCACAGAATATTAGTATATTATTTGCATATTAGAACTTAATAAATATGTGCTGCAATGGCACCCCACTCCAGTACTCTTGCCTGGAAAATCCCATGGATGGAGGAGCCTGGTAGGCTGCAGTCCATGGGGTCGCAAAGAGTCAGACACGACTGTGCGACTTCACTTTCACTTTTCACTTTCATGCATTGGAGAAGGAAATGGCAACCCACTCCAGTGTTCTTGCCTGGAGAATCCCAGGGATGGGGGAGCCTGGTGGGCTGCTGTCTATGGGGTCGCACAGAGTCGGACACGACTGAAGCAACTTAGCAGCAGCAGCATAAATATATCCTCTGGGTGTATTTCTATTGGAGTCTACTAAATTCTAACAGGGTACTGAGTTAGAAATTTGTAGCTATAAGCCCCACTTCTGCCTCTCAAGTTGCTATCATGTATTTACTGGATGAATTATTTAAATTCTTGAAACATTTGTATTTTAAAATAGAAACAAAATATGTGGATTGTCTGTATCACTGCTTGTTGTGAGAATCAAATAAATTAGTGTTTTTGTAAGAAAAATCCCAGCATTATGGAAAAAAATTTCAAAGGTCTCCTAGTCCAATCACCTATCCATTGCACAAAACTTCTATACATCAACATCTCTGTAAATAATCCATAAAATTATGTATGAAAATCTCCAAAGGCATAGAAGTCTTAATCCAATGTAGAGGCTTATTATTTTATGTTTGTGCAACTCTGAATATTATTGAGTGGCCACACAGTGCAATCCATATTACGCTACTTGACATTGAATGAAAGGTTTGCTAAATCTAACTGGTGATTGGCTCCCAACCTATGAAGTAGTCTTATTCTGGCCATTTCATTAATTTCCTAATAACTTAATCTCACAGTTTACAAGACTAGATTATTTGGAACGTACAGACAGTGTTATTGCAGAATTTTAAAATCTCAGCTAATCCTAACAAAGTATTGTTCATCTTCTTTGGTATACCACAGTGTTTAAGCACAGGCAGCATGCTTTCTTAGAAAGAGTGTTGCATGATGAGCAAACCTCACGATTTGCGTGTCTTAACCTCTGTAGGTCCAATCAAACCTATCGTTCAAACAGTCTTGGTTGAGAATTAACAAATTATACAAAAGAACTTTAAAAGCACTATCAACAATAAATAAGGCTAATATTATCTGGTATAAGACCTCAGTCATGTTTTCCTCCCTCACAATGCTTTCAGCATAAAGCAGCAATAAATTTCAAAACCAACTAACATTAAATTATTAAAACTTACACTTCCAGAGAATGTCTCATACAAGGATAGAACTAACACATCTCCATTTCAGATTTAACCAGACACACTACTGAAAGTTGTTAAAGTAAACTGTTTGGTCATTTCCTCTTACAACATACCTGGGCCAGATCTGGCTGCCTTGAGGCCTGATGTGTACTTAAGGGTAACTCCCTTTAACACAGAGCCTCTCAGAGGGCACTCAGAGCAACTGCTGAAAATGTCAGGAGTTCAGTGAAGATCTGGAACTTAAAAGTCCCTAGCATCATTATAGAAGACGTACAAATAATATAATAGTAAGCCAAAACAAACAAACATAAAGCATACGTTTTGCCAAATGATGGCCAGGTATCCAGTCGCCTTAGCTTAAATCTGTATTGCTCTAGACATCCTCTATCCTGTCCCTTCTTATATAACTGGTATAACTGAGACACTCAAAGAATCTCAAATGATGAGGACAATTTTAGCCCTCAAACCTTGAAATGCTAACTGGGAGGCTAGAGGGCACGAGACATACTCAGAGTGGTAAAGACTCACCTTCTGTGTGCACGGCCGACACGTAGGTCCAATTGTACCTCTTCACGATGTCCACCATGGCGCGTGCCTGCTGGGCATCGGAAGGCACGACCCTCATGAAGTACTTGAACAGAGTTTTGTCGCTCAGATCCATGCTTGTGGCCGAGTAGGCGATTTGAGGTATGTTGAAAAGCTGGAGCAGGTTCTGGACCTGAATGGCCACCGAACTGGAGCCCGGCCCGATGACCCCCACAATGGGCTTCTTGGAGCGGAAGGACGATGAAGAGCCATCCACGCAGCGCACCAGGCCTTCCTCTTCCTCCGAAGAAATGAGCGAGTCCCTTATGAACTCGATGCTCTGCTCCAGGGCCACGGCCGAGTGCCAGCAGGAGTCCCGGATCTCGCAGCCCAGCGTGATGTTGGGCAGGAGCGTGGGGTCCGAGTTGATCCTCTCCAGGGTGTGCAGCATGGCCTCCACCCGCTGGATGCCGTACTGCTCCCGCACCGCCCCGCACTTGCGCTCGTGAACCTTGTCCACCGTGGGCTGGTGGTGGACCGAAAACAGAGCCCCGATGATGATGTCGCCCGGCATGTGCGCCACCACCCTCCGCTCGCTGGACTGTGCGCTCCCACGGACATTTTCTTTCAAAAGCAGGACTGACAGGATCAACAGAAGGACCATTTTAGGGAAGGAGTTCAAGCTAATAAAGACAGCATGGTGGGGAAAATTTAGGAGGGTTCTGACAGATGGAATCCAACGATGTCCGATGGTGAGTGGCAACCCAAAAAGTCAGCCAGTACTTTAGATGCGCTCGCTAAAGGACCATCATGTCTCCAGGGACCATGTGGTTAAATGCATCCATGTGATCATCATCTTCAACACCTGGAAAAGTAAACAGAAAGGGGATTTAACAACAGAAGTATAACCAGTTTGGGAACTTCTGTTTATGGTAGCAGAGAAAGAGAGTGCTTATGATGTAACTTGAAAAAAAGAATCCCAAAATCTTTTTCTTGTCTCCTTTGTGATTTTGTGATTCAATAAAAGCAGCTTGCTAAGCATCTTGACTCTACTTTTCTTAGGTTAATTTCTTTATTTGTTTGTATGGAATAAGTTGCTCAGTTGTGTTCAACTCTCTGAGACTCCATGGACTGTAGCCCGCCAGGCTCCTGTGTCCATGGAATTCTCCAGGCAAGAATACTGGAGTGGGTTGCCATTTCCTTCTCCAGGGGATCTGCCCAACACAGGGATCAAACCTGGGTCACCTGCATTACAAGCAAGTTCTTTACCATCTGAGCCACCAGAGAAGCCCTATATGGAGTACACAAAACCAAAAATTATGTGTGGGAGGTCAACCTATATTATCACACAGAGGTGAGGGAAAGTATCCTAAAATAAGATGCATGTCATGAACAAAAATCTTAAAAAAAAAAAAAAATCCCAAAATGTTAAACACTAGTGATATCCAATAAAAATAATGGTTTTTTTTGCTTCTTTTTCTAAAACGTTCTTTGTTTCCTTCCAAATTTCCAGCATTGGACATGTATTGAGTATGCAATTAAAAAAACGTTACTTCAAAAAAAGCCTACATCCTCCCTTTCAAATGCAATATAAAGCAAGTTGAATGATCTTCCCAACAAGTATTGTTTCGTTTCCATATAATACAGAAAATAACAAATGAGGCCAGATTGATCTTTGCACATTAAATGAACTGTAGGATAGAAGGAAGAGGTATGGAAGATTTATAAAGTAAAGCAACCCCAAGTACATAGGCATAGTGAAATGTGTACCAACTTTTGCAGAAAATAATATTCAAATTCCAGTTATGCTACTAAGAACTGTTACTAAATTGTTTTAACCTCTCAGCACCAGAATTTTGTCATCTGAAAAATGGGGATAAAATGTGCTAGGCTGCCCTTATGGGAATTAATATAAGATATCAGCTATGCAAATGTTTTGTATATTGAAAGGGACTATATAAAGAGATGATTTTTTTCTGTTGTTAAATTTCCAAGGGCATTTGGTGGCTAGGTGGTGAGGACAGAAAATTCTCTGGCAACCCACTTAGTTCTCCAGAGTCTTCAAAGTAATTACAAAGTCCTGTAATAAAATTGACAGTAATCAGTCCTTTACTCCTGATTCAGGAAAAATTTCCACATCATGAAGACTCAAAGGGCTGGAAAGATGAGTATGTAGAACTACACTTCCAAGTAGAAACTTAAGACAGCTATGAATACAGTCATCTAATTCAGTTTAAACTCCTGGGAATAAGGAAAAAAATTGCCCCAGGTTGCCTACAGCAAATTCTAGCATGATTTGTAAAAAAAAAAAAAGAAAGAAAGAAAAACAATGGACAGATTGGTGATTTGGTTTATTTAAAGGGTTGTTCAAAAGACTTATTTTTTAAGATATCCACTCCTCCAGCCAAGGATGTCAAATTGTTTTAAAGTGACTAATTCCCTAATCTGTCTCTTTCAAAGACAGGTGATGTTGCTTCAGGAATTTATGTAATTATAATACTAATGGTTTTCAAAACTCATCAGATCTGCAAAAATTCTAGTCCAGACACAAAATGAATATAACCTGAATCACATTTCTAATCACTCTCACCTTCATTTTCATCATTTCCTTCCACTGGCTCCTATGGCAACAGAAAAAGGCTTCCTCTATATATTGCCAAACACACATACACACACACACACAAACCTGTCATCAAAATAGCTAGATGTTCCAGAACAACCAGATTTTTAGCAATATTTAAAGGAAAAATCAGCTTCTGTATGGAAATTGGCACTGTAAGCAAGGGGGGAAGGAAGCAAAGACATTTTGTCACTGGGAAATTATCTGAATATTCTCAAGCTTTCCCTTCACTTTGCTTAGCAAAGACTTGGAGACCAATGCTTATTCTCATGATCATGTGAATTCTACTGCAGACAGAAAAAATCTGAAGTAAAAGCAATCACAATCTCTCATTAAATCCAAAGTGTTAGTGAGAAAATCTAGTAAGCAAACAGGGCTCATTTTTATTATGTAAGAACATCAAAGTGATGTGAGGCTAGAAGCAGCACATCAAACTAATGAATTTTAAATACCAGTTTCATGTATTTATTAGTTGTTTCCAGCAAGCCCCATGTACTGAGAATATATATGTGTGTGTGTACATGTGTGTGTGTATATATATATATATATATATATATATATATATATATATATAATCTTCTCATGATAGGCTAAATTATTTAACTCATTCAATGAATATCTATTAACTATGGAGTAGGAGAGACTAATGTAACAAGTGCAGTGAAGTACACTGATGATTACCCTTATTATCTTTCATTGAGCACTCATCATACACCAGGCATTTATTCATTAACTTATTGAACATATATTTATGTCCCATGCTATGACTCTCTCCTGGGAATCAAATATTCAAGAGCGAACAGGGTGTACATGCTTACCACACTCATGGAGATTACAGATGAATACACTAAAAACCAGACTTTAGCTGGAACCTGATGAATGCAAACAATAAAATGAAGAAAGAAACTAAGTCAGTCATGTGAAAAGTGTGGTTAGAACATAAAGGGTGAGTGCAACTGTGGTACAAGATGAGATTGGAAAGATAAGAAAGGGCCAGACCATGTAGGGTCTGGTAAGCTCATCAAAGCAATTTGGAGCGTAAGTGCAACCGAAAGCCATTGAGGAGGTGTAAACAAATGACAGGCACATAAAGCCTTAGAAAAGACTGTCGTTGTTCTGGACAGTGGACTTGATAAGGAGACATGATACTCTAGGTGAGAGATGATAATGACTTGGCTGTGACTGGTGACAAGGATACGGAGAGAAGTGGACACAATCAGATATCTTTTGCCAGTAGAATCAACTGGACTTGCTGACGGATTGGATCTGGGTAAGGTAGAGGGGAATTAGGGTCTACTCCTGGGTTTTGAGTCTATAAAACTGGCATATTTGGGATACTATTTAATAGAGATAGGATCGACTGGAACAGAAACAGATGAAAGCAAAGGAAAACAATGATTTTTCTTCTGAACATGTTAAATTTGAGATGCTTTGGAAGCATCCAGGTATAGCTGTCGAAGAAGAAAGTAGATTTGTAAGGCTGGACCGAGAGAAGCATTTTGGGTTATAGATATAAATTGAGGGTCACCAATATATAAATCTTTTGGAATGAGTAATATTACCTGAAGAGCAAGTATGAAAGTGAAAGTGAAGTCGCTCAGTCATATCCAACTTTTTGCGACCCCATGGACTGTACCCTACCAGGCTCCTCTGTCCATGGGGTTTTCCAGGTAAGAGTACTGGAGTGGGCTGCCATTTTCTTCTCCAGGGGATCGTCCCAACCCAGGGATTGAACCCGGGTCTCCCTCACTGTAAGCAGATGCTTTAGTGTCTGAGCCACCAGGGAAGACCAAGTATAAATAAAGAAAAAGTGCGGCTGAAAAGAAGTCCCACAAAGAGGCAAGGTTGTGGTAAAGCAGGCAGCTCAGGAAGGAAGCAGGAAAAGTAAGAACATATGATGTCAGAAAGACAAGAGAGTTTCCTGAGCACTTTATAAGAACAGACACATGCAAGGCTCTCTTTTTCTCATTCCCACAGATTATATACTATGTCCACTGTATATCTAGGTCTGTATGTGGGTATGCCTTTATATGTGTTATGTGTATATCAAAAATCCTTATAACAACCCAGAGATGTAGGTATTATTTTATTATCTCTATTTTCCTAATGACATAATGGGTTTTGGAACTTAAAAACAAGCCAATCACTTAAAGAGTTGTGGAGCTAGAATTCATGTCTACACCTAATAACTCTATAACATACTCTCTGTATCATCCCTGGTCACATTACTTACCTTTCTTTCAAAATAGGTCATTTCCAAAGTCCATGAAAAATGAGAGGGGCCACCCAGCATAGTTTGAACTTCCAAGGGACATAGAATCTAACAGGAGTTTGCTTAAAAACTAGAGAGTGATGAATCAGCACACAGAAGAAGGTACAGAAGTGTATGGCTATCTAGCTCAAATGTATTTTTATTGCCCTGGCATCGGCCACTAGACTGTGACCTGCCAGATGATAAATCAATGATTGCTTCATCATCTGCCTTGACTACACACAGGGACTGTATGTTACTGACACTAGCTATGAACCTCAGATACCTGGAAAGTATTGGGTTGGCAAAAAGTTTGTTCAGGTTCTTCTGTTACGTCTTATGGAAAAATCCAAACAAACTTTTTGGCCCATGCAATATAGTTTGAAATAAATTATGACTTAGAAATTTGACAGAACTGTGCTATGACTCAGTATATTATATAGTTAGGCAACAAGTCATCCCATGTGCTTCCAAACTATAAGAAATTAATAGAGCATAAATTCCAAATAGATCAGTAGAATATATCCTAACTCTGACAGCATCACTCATTTGTCTAGTAAGTCTTTATTAAGTAACTGTTCTGTAATAAGCACTCTTCTAGTTGCGGAGGATTCAATCGTAGACAAAGAAGACACAAAATCACACCCTCACTGGATCCTGTAACCCAAGGTGGTTTGTCAAACAAGGTAAGGAGGTAAAATAGTGTATGATACACAGAAGATTACAGAGAAACAGTAATGCAGGGAAGGAAGGCAGAAAGGGTCAAGACATATGAAAAACAAAAATTTCTAATGTAGCCAAAGAAGTTTAAACTGCAAAATTTGTGAAAGAAAATGAGTCATGCAAATATCGAGGGAACAAAAATTTCAGGTTAAAAAAAAAAATAAAGGCTAAGTCCCTAAGGCAGGTTTATACTTAGTGTGCTGAGAGGCAGCAAGAAGGCCAGGGTGACTGAAGTGAAGTAAAACTGGGGAGAGAGGAAGAAGGCATGTCTGAGAGCGAGAGTGATGACCAAAGCCTTTTTGGACTTTAAAAGACTTCGGCTTTAAAACTGTGAGAGTGACTTTCTGGAAGAATTTTCAGCAGAGGAGGGACAGACAAGGACCAACTGTTCAAGGAGTTTTTAACAGAGGAGGGACACAGATGACCAACTCTTCAACAAGAATATGGGCACAGAGGCAGAACCAAAGTAGTACTGGGGAAACTGCTGCAGCAATTCAGGTGGGAAAGATGACAGAGGTTTGGCGTAGGGAGATGGTAGTATAGGTGGTTGAGAACTGATAGGATTCTGAATCTATCTCGACCATAGAGTGGAAGTGTTTGCTTTCAGATCTGACTGGGGCTACGAGGGAAAGAGAAGAATCAGTGAGGACACTAAGGTTTCAGGTTGGTCAAACAAAAGATAGTGTCATGTTGACAGAAAACTGTAGAAGAACAGACTTGGGGGGAGATAACCAAAACTCAGTTTTTTAATACATCAATTTTTAATGCATGTGACTCTTTGTGACCCCATGGACTTTAGCCAGCCAAGTTCCTCTGTCCATGAGAATCTCCAGGCAAGAATACTGGAGTGAGTTGCCAATTCCTCCTCCAAAGGATCTTATCCACCTAGGGATCAAGCCCACATCTTTTCATCTACCTGAACCGGCAGGCAGGTTCTTTACCACCAGCACCACCTTAATACTTGGTAGAAATTTAAAAAGAGATATTTAATAAGCATCTGAAATTGAAATTCTACAGAGAGCTCTTCATAGGAGATATAAATGGAAGGGGCATTGGTATGACTTTTTTTTTTTTTTTTTTTTGGACACCACGAAACTGGATGAAATGACCTAGGAATTAGAGAAAGGAAACTACTTCTGAGACTAAGCCCCCAAGGAATTCCAATGTTTAAACTCCGAAAGACCCAGAGACAAGGAGAAACCAGTAAAAGAGACTGAAAAAAAAAATTTGAATAGAAAGCTTATCTTGTAAAGTGTATGTGTGGAGGGTGGGGAGGGGAGATGAAAAGTGAACTATACACATATTGAGAAAAATTAAAAAACGGATACGGCTGTGTTTTCACAAGAAATATTATGAGTGTGGATGTACGCACACATGGTCTGGAAACGTTGCTGTTTGGTCGCTAAGTTGTGTCCAACTCTTTGTGACCCCATGAACTGCAGCATGCCAGGCTTCCCTGACCTTTACTATCTCCCAGAGTTTGCCCAACTCATGTCCACTGAGTCAGTGATACAATGCAACCATCTTATTCTACATTGATCCCTTCTTCTCCTATCTCCAATCTTTCCCATCATCAGGGTCTTTTCCAAAGAGTGAGCTCCTCACATCAGGTGGTCAAAGTATTGTAGCTTCGGCATCAGTCCTTCCAATCAATACTCAGGGTTGATTTCCTTTAGGATTGACTGGTTTGATCTCCCTGCAGTTTGAACTGATATGATGAGATGTCCACTGGGTGGTGGGAATATGCATAATTTTTAATTTCTTCTTTGCTTTTTACCTTTGTTTTGTAATTTTCTGAATTTCTGCTATCAAGACTACCCGTTATTTGTAGTATTTTTTAAGTGTTGGACTGAGCGATCTGCTTTCCAAATTGCTATCCCAGTCTTCCTTGTGCCCTGATCTCTCCTAAAACTGCCCCCTACTTGGGTGTCTGCTGAAAGTGAAAGTCACTCAGTTGTGTCCGACTCTTTGTGATCCCATGGACTACACAGTCCATGGAATTTTCCAGGCCAGAATATTGGAGTGGGTAGCCTTTCCCTTCTCCAGGGGATCTTCCCAATCCAGGAATTGAACCAGGGTATCCTGCATTGCAGGTGGATTCTTTACCAACTGAGCTATGAGGGAAGCCCAGGGTGTCTGCTAGTCAAGTTAAATTTTTTTCTCTTCTGGGTGTATATCCCTTTGCCCCAGTGGTTCTGTTCACACTGGAACTTAGCCCTGATATGCTCTTGTTTCATGGCTTTTAAGGCAGAGTTTTTTAAGAGCATTGGCTTGGAGTCAAGAAAACCTGGGTTTAAATCCTGGCACTGCCATGGGCTGGTTGTGCGCTCTTGATCACTTAGTCTTTCTGAGCCTAACTGGAATGAGAACAGTAACTACCTCAAAGATTAATGTGGATAGAATGAAGTAATATTTTTAAATAGTCTCTTTATAAAATCTCCCCAGGTCCCTCACCTTGCAGGATATACTCTATTCTCTCCATTTAAGAGGCATTTTCATCCATACTTTTTCATATGATTTATTAAGCAGCTAAGAGTATAGCTATTTATGGGCTTGAATCACAATAAACTGTGGAGAATTCTGAAAGAGATGGGAATACCAGACCACCTGACCTGCCTCTTGAGAAACGTATATGCAGGTCAGGAAGCAACAGTTAGAACTGGACATGGAACAACAGACTGGTTCCAAATAGGGAAAGGAGTCCATCAAGGCTGTACATTGTCACCCTGCTTATTTAACTTATATGCAGAGTACATCATGAGAAACGCTGGGCTGGAAGAAGCAAAAACTGGAATCAAGATTTCTGGGAGAAATATCAATAACCTCAGATATGCAGATGACACTACCCTTATGGAAGAAAGTGAAGAAGAACTAAAAAGCTCTTGATGAAAGTGAAAGAGGAGAGTTAAAAAGTTGGCTTAAAGCTCAACATTCAGAAAATGAAGATCATGGCATCTGGTCCCATCACTTCATGGGAAATAGATGGGGAAACAGTGGAAACAGTGTCAGATTTTATTTTGGGGGGCTCCAAAATCAGTGCAGATGGTGATTGCAGCCGTGAAATTAAAAGACACTTACTCCTTGGAAGGAAAGTTATGACCAACCTAGATAGCATATTCAAAAGCAGAGACATTACTCTGCCAACAAAGAGTCCATCTAGTCAAGGCTATGGTTTTTCTAGTGGTCATGTATGGATGTGAGAGTTGGACTATGAAGAAAGCTGAGCGCCGAAGAATTGATGCTTCTGAACTGTGGTCTTGGAAAAGACTCTTGAGAGTCCCCTGTACTGCATGGAGATCCAACCAGTCCATCCTAAAGGAGATCAGTCCTAGGTGTTCATTTGAAGGACTGACGCTGAAGCTGAAACTCTTAATACTTTGGCCACCTGATGCAAAGAGCTGACTCATTGGAAAAGACCCTGATGCTGGGAGGGATTGGGGGCAGGAGGAGAAGGGGACAACAGAGGATGAGATGGTTGGATGGCATCACCAACTCGATGCACATGAGTTTGAGTAAACTCTGGGAGTTGGTAATGAACAGGGAGGCCTGGCGTGCTGCGATTCATGGGGTCGCAAAGAGTCAGACATGACTGAGTGACTGAACTGAACTGAACTAGTGGCTCAGATGGGAAAGAATCTGCCTGCAATGTAGGAGACCCAGGTTCGATCCCTGGTTGGGAAGATCCCCTAGAGAATGGAATGGCTACCTAGTCCTGCATTCTTGCCTGGAGAATCCCATGGACAGAGGAGCCTGGTGGGCTACAGTCCAGGGGGTCACAAACAGTTGAACACAACTGAGTGACTAAACCACAACACTATCACTATTTATACACAAGTTTTGTCTTCAGACAGACTTCAAACCCTTAAAAGAGTAAATTTGTGCCATACACAACACCTGATATAATCCTTACACAAAATGCATATTCAATAAATTCTGCTGAACAAAGGAATAAAGGGAACTGCCTCCACCAGGCGCTTTGGTCAGCTACTTGACTGAGATTTCAACACGTGCCCCCATCCCACTATGGAAAATTAAAAAACAGATCATGAAAATCCTCCTGTCCAATGGGTCCAGGCAACAGAGACCACCAAAAAGAGAAGTACAGACTAACCGAAGTAGGAGGGAGAAACCTCTGGTGTTCCACGTGGCTTCTCGATATATAAAGAAAAACAGCAACACAGAACTAGGGAGAGTTCTATATGATATAGTTTAATTGAGACTCATGAAGAATAATGCTTTTTAGCAGAACTAGGACTCAGTTCAGCCGCTCAGTTGTGTCTGACTCTTTGCGACCCCATGCACTGCAGCGCACCAGACCTCCCTGTCCATCACCAACTTCCGGAGCTTACTCAAACTCATGTCCATTGACTGGGACTAGAACCCAGCAAAATATCATCTCAAAACTAGTATTTAATCACATCCTGAAACTTGGTTCTGCTTTTCTATAATTCTCTAAGCATATAATCTCTAACACAGAGACTTTATTTAAATGGAATATTAGTATGAAATCCACAATGCAATATATTTTATTCTTCTCTATATAATGTATTATAAATATCTTTTGAGATTAGCTCATTTTGAAGATGGGGATAATGATAAGATTATAATTCACCACAGCTTACTATGTTCTAGGCTAGCATTTCACATGAAATGTCATTTAACTATCATTAAAAAAACTGCAAGATAGATCATTTTATGCATATTTTCACTTGACATATCTAGGACTCAGAGAGATAGGATGGTTTGGCTAAGATTCTAAAGCAAGTGAATAGCAGAGTCGAGATTCACACTTGGAACTCCTATTTCTTTCAAACAGCTGCATCATATTCAATTATAAGAATGTACAGAAATTTAATTATTCCCTATTTTTGAATATTTAGATTCCTCATAGATTTTACTACTATCATAAACAGTGTTGCACTTTAATTACTTTTCAATGTATTTCTGTAGGACAAATGCATGATGTTGCTGGCATAAATCTTTTCACGTTTTACAGTCTATGAACTTAGACTGTAAAAGGTGGCATTAACTTCACTCTCAGTCCTTTCTCCTTAAGCTTATTAATTCTTTGTATCACACAGTGTTCTTTCCATAAGAACCTGCTCTCTCTTGCTTCTATATAAGTTCATGAGTGAGGCCCTTTCTCCCTAGCTATTGCATCAGGAGGTCCACTCATTCATTTAGCAAGGGTCTTATAGGAAAAAAAAGGATAGTAAAATCATATTATTTTATTTTCAGCATACAGAGCCTTTTCCCTTTTAATCCCATTTTAAACTAAACAAAATTACCACTCAGAAGGTCTGATTATTGCCATTTCATATATCAGAACAGAATCCCCAAGAGAACAAATTATTGCTTTAAGTTATAACTCTGATGTGGCAGGGTTAGCTATATATTTTTTTAATCCATATATATGTGAATATATATTCTATATATTTTTTCTTGTTATAATGGGAAGAAGTTAATTATCACAGTAATTTTAAAAGCTTTCAAAATATTATAGACCTGTGATCTAAAAATATGCAGTACTCTATAATTCAATCAAAAGTAGTAAATGATAAGAGTTTACATAAATACTATAACTTACATGATATTTTGGTTCAGGGTCCTATTTTCAGAAGCACTGCTGCTGCTGCTGCTAAGTCCCTTCAGTTGTGTCCGACTCTGTGTGACCCCATAGATGGCCTCCCACCAGGCTCCCCCATCCCTGGGATTCTCCAGGCAAGAATACTGGAGTGGGTTGCCATTTCCTTCTCTAATCCATGAAAGTGAAAAGTGAAAGTGAAGTTGCTCAGTCGTGTCCGACTCTTAGCAACCTCATGGACTGCAGCCTACCAGGCTCCACCATCCATGGGATTTTCCAGGCAACAGTACTGGAGTGGGGTGCCATTGTCTTCTCCTCAGAAGCACTAGACTACTTTATTCAATATTCTAGGTTCATACCATAATAAAATCAATCACTACCCCATTATAGAAAATAGACATATATTTAGTATGCATAAAAGTACTGTGCCTCAGGGAACCATACGGTCTCATATTGTATCCTAAGTGAAGATGGAGAAGAAACTATTGGTGGACAGAATTTAGCATAAATGGCAACTTACATAGTAATCAAATTCACAGTCGCATTGTCTTATTCTCAACAATTTTCTCAAATGCTGACCATCTTTCTGGCACAGATGTCTCTTATATAACTTAATCCCCACACAAGCAAATCACACAGCTCAAGATATCAGCACTAAAATGATTCCTTCTGCCTGAGCAGCAGCCTCCTCACAGATAGGGGTATCAATACTGCATGTGCACGGATGCCTCGGATACATTTTCCTGAAAACAAGTGCATCCCATAGATAAGAGACACTCTGGGGTATAACGATACCGAGAGCATCGTAGTCTGGGGAAAGCTCCATTGTCATAGCTATCTCAAGCACACATCTGTGACCTTGTAAATAGGAAAGTCCAGCACCCCCTCCATCTAGCCCAGGACGAAAAATATGCCATATTTAAACTGAAATCCCCTTAAAGCAAAAAGGGGCCATAAAATAACATTGTGCAAAAGTGAAGTCTGTAATTTTATGCATTAATTAAAAGGTGCTGGCAGTAGAATAAAGCTCACTAAATCATCTTAAATCATTACACAACTGGTTTAGTAGTCCATGAAGACCTAAAACAGCCTTTAAAGCAAAGCAATAAAAATGATGTGATCAACTGTTAACTAGTCTCAATTGAATTGTCAAGCAGGGATTCTAAACTTCTTCCTATTTTGCAGCCTTTGCTGCTTTCTTGTTATTTACGGCACACCTCAAAAGACTGTAGAGCATTATTGTGCATATTGTATTACCCAGCATCAGGTGCTTGAAAACGTGCTTTTGCATTTCTAACTCAATCTCTAGTTACTTATTAATAGCTAATATTTATTGAGTGCCTACTTTGTGCTAAATAATATATAAGCATAATTTAATGTAAGTCTCACGATGACCTTATGGGGTAGGTATGATTACTACCTACATTAAATCTCTCTTGAAATTGAGGTTTAGAGGTGAAGAGTCTTGCCAGAGGTCTCACACATATAATGAATGGCAGAGTCAGGACATAAATTCAATTCTCTCTGGCTCCGAAACCCACACTCAACATAATCAGATGCTACTGCTTCCCATCTGACCAAATGGGATGGTTAGTTAAACCTTATGCACTGGCTACAAAACATTTTGGAAATTCAACTTTCCACCAAATTCTTATGTAATGTGAGTCAGCTACATTTAGAAGCCACACAAACAAGCCTAATAAATATAGCTAACTGTTTCATAGAATCATTTAGATTAGGCTTTCTTGACCTTACACCTGTTGCCGTTTTGGACTAGGTAATTTTGGAGGTTTTGGCAGGCTGCCATCCTATGCATTGCAGGATGCTTAGAGCATCCTGATCTGCAGATGCCAACAGCACACACCTCCTCATCCTTGTGACGAATAAAAATGTCTCTAGACTCTGTCAAATGTTCCTTGCAGGTCAAAGCCATTGCCAATTGAAAACTGCTGATTTACTTGAAACTCATCCTGTCAAGGTCTACATAATCATCAAAAAAAGAAGACAAGTAAGAGCCATCTGGATGTGTCACTCCCACAAAGCCTTTTTCTGAAATGTTCTAATAATTCTAAGGAGAGTAGTTTGGAATAGACTTGCCTTTCTCCTTTACACTGTAACTTGTTTCTGGCTGTGTTTCTTGTTTTGAATATCAATTTGAGAAATACAGAGTAAACTGTCAAAGATGATATTGGTGGTGGTGGTTTAGTCACTCAGCTGTGTCCGATTCTTAAGACCCCAAGGACTGTAGCCCACTAGGCTCCTTTCTCCACGGGATTCTCCAGGTAAGAATACAGGAGTGGGTTGCCATTTCCTTCTCCAGGGGATCTTCCTGATCCAGGGATCGATCCCATGTATCCTGCACTGGCAGGTGAATTATTTACCACTGAGTCACCTGCTGCTAAGTCGCTTCAGTCGTGTCCGACTCTGTGTGACCTCATAGACGGCAGCCCACCAGGCTCCCCCATCCCTGGGATTCTCCAGGCAAGAACAATGGAGTGGGTTGCCATTTCCTTTTCCAATGCATGAAAGTGAAAAGTGAAGTCCCTCAGTCATGTCTGACTCTTAGCGACCCCATGGACTGCAGCCCACCAGGCTCCTCCATCCATGGGATTTTCCAAGCAAGAGTACTGGAGTGGGGTGCCATTGGCTTCTCCAACTGAGTCACCAGAGAAGCCTATTTGTGTAATTAATTCACCATAATCACTCAATGAGGTTAATAGTGTTACAACCTGTTCCTCATTTCAAAAATGAGGAAGAGAGGCAGAGCAATGCTAAGTAATTTGCCCAAGGTCACAAAGCTAATAAGCCACAAAGCTGGGATTCAAACTCAAGCAATCTTGTGCAAGGGTCTGTACTCCCAATTGTATCATAAGTCACTGGAAACCACAATGAAATCATTCCATGGTGCTTAGCCACATCACAGATTAAAGTTACCTAATAGCTCAGCAGTAAAGAATCCACCTGCCAATGCAGGAAACCCAGGTTCGATCTCTGGGTCAGGAAGATCCCTGGAGAAGGAAATGGCAGTCCACTCCTCCATGGACAGAGGAGCCTGGTGGGCTACAGTCCAAGGGGCCTCAGAGTAGGACACAACTTAGCAACTAAACAACAAAAACAATATAATGGGAAAAGGATAAGTCTGAGTTCCAAACAAATCAGATTCATGTGTATAAGTGTGTGTGTGGAGAGAGAGTTATGTATGCAGTTATGTGTATAAAATTATATACACATATAATTTTATTTTTCCACTTCTCTGCTACATGACAATGAAAGGAAAAAGCCCTCAGTTTTAACGACAGAAAAATCACTGCCTTGTATGATTGTTATATGTATTAATTAACATATTTAATACTTGGCATGGTGCCTATGCTCAATAAATGATAGTTATAAGAGCAGAGATAAGCCTGCATCAAGACCTTTGCTTAGTTTCCCTTCCAACTAAAGGCAAACACAATTCAAATGAGATTAGAACTGGTAAAATCTAAATATTTTTCCTTCTGTTTGAGAATTTAAAAGAAATGAAAGTAAGCTTATGACATGATGTTTCTTAGAACTGTTATAGAACTACATTTTAACCAACTGAGAGAAAGAAATATCAAGAAAATGTTTTCTTAGTTTCAAATAGTTAAAATGTAAAATCAAAATTTAAATTTTCTCATGTTATACAAGCATGTCATATGTTTAAAATATGTCTTCTGATGCTCCTATATTCTTATATTCCCCAAACTCTACTCAATGAAAATAACTAAATGATACTTTGGGACTAGTGTTAACAATTCTGTGAATATTAAAAGTGACCTGTATGTCTCAATTGTAAGAAGGTTTCTGCTTTGTATTAATACCTCTTCAATTTATCCAAACTCCAAACTGATCACTTTCAGCATATATCACCATATATCAAAAAACAATCTTCACTGTTTATGAAGTTAGTTTAAACTACCTACTAAAATAACACAGCAAAAAGTATAAGGAGGAATAAGTGTGTCTCTTCATCTCATGAGGACAGAAATCCTGAGGAAAAAATGGTACACAAATAAGTGCAACATTTCTCACAATTAACTGTATCTCACATTTTTCTACTTTCATTGGCATTTAATTTAGTTTTTCTCTATAAAATGCTCTGAAAATACCATAAGAAACAATATAATACAACTCATAAAACCTTCAACATGTTTTGAAGAAATGTAAAAAAATTAGAATTAGTAAAATCCTTTAGTCATGAAAGTAAACATGTTTAATGAGATAAATCATTGAATAGGTAATATAACAATGTCAACAGAGTAAAAACTGAAAATATTATGTAGTTGCTTCAACATTCTCAAAGTTTGCATATTTTGTACTGGTTGGACATATTAAAAAATTCACCTATGAGTGAATTTTTCAGTTTTCGACTTGACATTTGTCATTATGTCCATAAAAAATGTGTACCATGATGTGATGGCAAAGGCTTGTCTACCTATGAAAGGAAAGTGAAGAACTGGGCAAGTACTTGAATATTCAAATACCATCCCTCTCCTCCAAACAATCTCAATATGCCCTTTAATAAATGAACATTAAAGAGTTTGGTTTCTTTTTGAGTGTAACCTACAGCCAAAACATTACCTTGGGATAGCAACAGTCTCGGGAGTGCAATGAAACTACCTAAATAATATATTTGGAGTTAATGATCAGGGAAAGCTTTTCTCTTAAAGAAACAGTCAAGCAGTTATGTAGGAAATACTACATTCTATTCCCATTCGTCAAAAACAAACCAAAAAACCCCCAAACCTTGTAGGATCTGTCCGGAGTGCTGAAAAGGTTTCCGCTGGAGAAGGCTGGAGTCTGGGAGACCAAGTAATCTGACGAGCTCACCAAGCAGGATTTTCAAGTCCCAACCAAAGATCCTTTTAAACAGAAACTGACGTCCATAAAGGACAAAAACAGTCACAACTAATTTTTAAATGGATATAAGAGAGAAATTGAAGGAGATGCCCTGTGCTCCATGAGAGGAAGGAGGTACACAAAGCACACCTAACAAGAGGTGGCATGCCCGAACACTCGGAACTCTAAAGAATGTCTAGAACGTTGCATAGCCAAGAAGATTCTGCAGAAAGCCTAAGCTGAGCTCCCCACGGGGGTAGGGTGGGGGGCTGCATAGAGTCCACGACAATGATTTCTTGGCTGCCTCAAAAGGCCAGCAGATGAGCTCTAGCTCAGTCTCACGGGACTCAGAACAATGAAACACGTAGGGAATCAAGACGGTGGCAGGAAGCCACTGCCTTCCGACTGGCCTCTGTCAGTAACTCGGCGGAGAGTAAACTGTGGGAGAGTCTATCTGCCTGCTCACTCGAGAGCTTTCGATTCAGCTTAGGCAGCACGGAGATGGTGCCTGAGTGAGCACAAGCACTTGTTACCCGCCCCTCAATTTCCCTTCCCCACAGCACCTGCTCCGGAGGGAGACCTAGCACCAGCACCTGAGCCCTCCAGGTGGACTGCCCTCTTCCCTCTGTGAGGTCCCGGTGCAGGCGAGGCTCTGGTCACCTGGCTAGCTCGTTGGCCTGCCCGGGTTCTCTCCCAAGTGGCTGTAGCCTGGGCAATGCCGCTTGAAGGTAACTAGCGGGCTTTGTGTCCGAAGGGCAAGCTACATCCAGGGGAGAGCAAAGAGCCGGAGGGCCGGACCGGGAGCGGAGAGAGTGCTTTCAGCACCACCCGCTGTCCTCCGTGCTCCCGCAGCCGGAGCCGCGGTCACCACCGCCAAGCGATCCACCGGGAAGCGGTTCTCCCCTCTCTTCCCCTCTGCCTTCGCATCTCTGAATTCTGAGCCCTCGGGTGGGTCGGTGGAGCCCAGTCCGAATTCTAAACGCCCGCCCCTGGCCTTAGGGCGCGGGACCTCGCCCCCGAAGGCATGCAGAATTCCTCGCCAGCCCCGGCCATTCCCTCCTTTCCCCGATTGCTCTCGCCCTGTCTCGCCAACAGGTTTAACCGAAGCCACCCGCGAATGGAGCGGGCTTCAACCTCGAGGTTCTGGCCACCCCCGCCGCTCCACCCGCGACCCCTCCCCCAAACACAACTGGGAGCACCCCGCAAGCTTACAGCTCCTTCGTCCTCGGTGGGCCCGGGGACCCTCTAGGCACACAGACACTTCGCAAGCTTACCCCCTGTTGGCGGCGCAGCAGGCAGGGAGTCACGGTCTAGCCAGCCCCCCAGAAAGTTGGGCCGCGCGGATCAGCGGGGCATAGTCGGCCTCTCCAGTCCCGGGCTCCCCCCGCCCCAAGATGATCTTAAGCTCATCTCCTGCGCTCGGTGCGCGCAGAACAGCAGAGCTGAGGGCGGCGTGTGCAGCAATTCTCCCTGCTACTGAGAAAGGGGGGAAGGGGGGGAAAGCGCGGAGGAGGGAGGGGTGGTAGTTTGTATTTATAGAGAAGAGAGTTCTCAGCGCAACTTTTTGGTGCCACCAAGTGGCACAGTGAGTTCCTTTAGGAAAACAGACTTCGGATCGAATCTGGATGGGTAAACCAGCTCCACAGCCAGATGCTCCCAGGGTCGGGGGATTGGGGCACACCCCTAGGACTTGAGTTTCCCCATGTGCTCTTTCTCATCTCAATCCCTGGGATTCAGATCCTTACATTCTAAGGATGAGCTGGTGTTGAGGGGCAACAGGCACCTGTGCCCTCTGCACACAAGTGGCAGAGGTGTCAAGGACACTAGGCAGGTGCCAGTAGCCTCCTAGAAGCCTAGAAACCCTTCTCTCTGCTAACCCTTCTGCCCAGATTACAGTAT
Source organism: Bos javanicus (assembly GCF_032452875.1). Lineage (NCBI taxonomy): Eukaryota > Metazoa > Chordata > Mammalia > Artiodactyla > Bovidae > Bos > Bos javanicus. The sequence goes on along the minus strand of NC_083896.1, from coordinate 6,746,481 downwards.
TCTCAAACATCACTCTCAAACCATCCTGCCATCACCTGAGTGCCCAACCTTTAAAGTAGGATGCCATTCATTTTCCTTGCACTAGAATCAATTAGAGTATTTCCCAACCCTCATTCAAAGAACATCACAGCTTGCCACCCAACTTTCTTCTTTAACTGCTACCTTTAGAAAAGCATGTGACTTTAGACTCTGGATCTGAACCTCTCCAAATCACATTCAGAACTCCAGATTCTCTTGGCTATAGGCGACATGTCTGATTGTCCTTCCCAGCCATTTCTACAGACCTGTCTATAGGCATTACACCAACAGCACAGCCAAGAGCTTGCAAATGCCTTTGATACTTTAACCTGAAGCTCCCTTGATCCAGATTTTCTGGGTGCTCTTCCTTGTGTGCAGATCCTCAAACCCATTCGATCCTAGGCAGACACTGCTACTGCATGGGACCTTAGTGACCCAATACACAGAAGAGCCTCTACATTTCTACATGTTCAAGGTCACACATTTCCCTAGACACCAGCCCAGAGACTACTAACCCAAGGTGATACCAAATAAATGCAGTGATGGCAAACCTGACCCCCAGCTCCTGCTCCTTCTGGCACCGTACACAGCCCATTCGGTCATGTTTAGCTCTCCTCTCTTTCCTCTCTCTCCATCACCCTCTTTCTGACCCCATTCTTTCTAAAGTCCCATAAGGGAACCTGGAGTAAGGGTGTTTTCCTAGCCCCAGAGGGAGTACATAAACTTGAGCTTAAAGGTCCAGAGTTGCAGGTGTACCCCTTAAAATGGCCCCTGTTCTAGAAAACTGCTCCTTCTCGGAAATGTAGTCATGGAAGTGTCATTTTAGAAATGGAACACTGGCATTTATACCCAGCGAGATTCCTCTTTTGCTCTTCTTCAGGGTGAAGCGCCAGCAAACGCTCTTATGAGCTCCCCCAGCAACACCTAATGGCTTCAAAAATAGAGACTCCCCTCCTTTGCCAAACGTGCCCCTCTGTGCACATGTATCGGTATGCGTGAAGAGACAGAAAGAGAAATGTCCAAACCCTCCCTTTGGCTCAGACCTCTTTATTTTTTCTCCTCTGATTTTTTTTTAGTTCATTTTCTATGGAAACAAGCCCACTTAAATTCCTCACTTATGCAAATACGAGCAAAGCGATCTTCATAAAGCTTTCATTGGAGAGACGCCGCGGTAGCCTGGGCTCCGGACTCGAGATTCCTGTCTGATTCACCCAGCACACGTCCTTGGCGGGTGACTTTTCCAAACTTGCAGGACCTCGCAGCGTCCCTGGCTCCCCCGGCTCTCCGCCTGCCCACAGCCCGCCCTCCCGGGTGCATCGCCCCGGCTCCCGCCCGGTGCCGGGCGGCCCTCCATCCCTGTGCTGGGGGAGGGGCCCCAGCTGGCTCCCACCGCCACCGCCACAGCGACCCCCGAGCCCAAAGAAGGAGAAACGCGCTGCGCTTACCGGGTGCGCGCCCGGAGCCCGGCGTCCCCCGGCCGGCCGCTCTTAGCCGGCGACCCGCGCTCGCCGAGCGGCCTGGGCTGCGGCTGGGGTGCTAGCGGCGGCGGTGCGGGCGGCGGCAGCGGCAGGCGGCGCGGCGGCCTGGGCGCTCGCGCTCTCGGGCCCGCGCCGGGAGCACGTGCCGCGCTAGGGCAGACGCGGCTGGAAACGCAGCGCCGGCCGGCCCGGCTCCTGCGGCGCGCGGCGGGGCCGGGGAAGCGAGCGGGCGCGCACAGGCCGGGTGACCGGGGTCTTGGAACCTCGTAGGCTTGGGGTTCGATCCAGGGTCGCCTCGGGCTCCCTCTGCGGCGCCTCGGCTTCCCTCCGGGAGCCGCGGGAGGAGCAGAGCGGTGCGGGGAGGCGTGGGTGGCTCGTCACTCAGAGAGAGGCTGGGGGAGCAGGTAGATCATAAGCTTCTCCCTGACGACGGCACTTAAACCTCCGACCGGGATTGGGAGAAGGGGTGTCACGGCGGTAGGGTGCAGAGGACCGGGAATTCAGGGAACCCCAATAGGATTCAGAGGTGTGAATGATTTGAAAGAATGGGCTTTTTATTAGCATTATTTAATAATGCCATTTTGCATTTGCCTGCACTTCTTGCAAAGGATTCTTTCTACGTCCATTAAAATTTCTTTCTCTGTAGCAAGTAAGTATCTTTTACTTCCTTAAATGACTTGACTTCCTTTTCCACCACTACCCCTGTAACTGACCAATATTGTAAAAAAAAAAAAAAAAAAAAATGCTGAGGTTATCTTTAAATTCCCAAATCAGACTTCATTTCTGCCTCTGAAAAAAGAAATGTGTAAATTAATTGTGCGGCTTAAAGAAAAGAAAGACATTACAGCACTATGATTATTGTGCCCCCTTATGTTTCCCTAGCCATGTGCTTGCAGCAGTTGTGTGAAAGGTTAAAAGATGAGGACCCTGAAGTCAGGTTATAAGGCAGACACTGCTAATGTAGGTTTCACACACGACTCTTGAAAGCAAGGCAAGTTGTTCTTTGATAGCTTTCCTTTCTGATTCGACAAGAAAAAAAGATATGTATCTCACACCCTGTTGGTCTTTGCAATGGCATCTTTCTTCTCCCCATTTGTCCTGTGTACTGATGGTGGCATTCTTTGTTTTTGAGATTCTTTGATTGCAATCTGCAAAGCAAGCTTTAGTACTTTGTAGAGAGGCCAGCAGAGCTCTGGTGGACCTTCCTGTATAAGAAAGATAAGGTAGAATAGATGAGAGAATACAAAAATAGTGGGGAAAATAAAGGGAAACTAATGACTAGATGATTGTGGAAGTGTGATTAAGTCTGATGAAGAAAATGATTTGCAAGCCCAGTTGACTGAGGCATCGGTGATGATACACATGGTCATAGATTTGACCCTTGTGTGAGGCATTTAGCTTTGAATGAGCATGGAACACAAGTTCCCTGTCTTTTTTCTTCATGGAAAACTAGCTTAAAGCACCCAAGTGGGCCGAACCTATGTAAGAAGGGGTTCTCACAGTGGGTACCCAGTCACTTAAATTCTTCAATTTCCTGCATATCTTTCTTGCTGTCTCCCAGGGTTATGGAGAGGATGGGACACAATAGGACATCTCAAATCATGTCAGAAATGATAAAGCACTCCATAGATGCATCATATAGTTTATCAAGACATAGCCACTTCCATGCTGTAAAAGCTAGAACTAAAGGACATTCCTCATGTTGAGCAACAGTGATATTTTCAGCTGAGAAAGGAAAACAGTATTACATAATCTTAAATTGCTCAGTGACATTTTACAATACAGCTTTAACCTCATAATTGTAGTGATGAATTAGGTAAAAATTAAAAGGAGCATTGTTTTAAGTCCCCAAAGCAAATTCAGATTGTAAATTGCTCAAGGGTAAGACTTTTACCTTAGGATTAGCTATTAATAGGGCTTCTCAGGTGGCACGAGTGGTAAAGAACCCTCCTGCCAATGCAGGAAGCATAGTAAGATTTGGGTTCGATCCCTGGGTCTGGAAGATACCCTGGAGAAGGGCATGGCAACCCGCTCCAGTATTTTTTCCTAGAGAATCCCATGGACAGAGGTGTTTGTCCAGCTGCAGTCCATGGGATCACAAAGAGTCTGAAGTGATGTAGCATCCATGCACAAGCTATTATGGAATTCTACATATAAAAATATGTAGAACAGCAAAAAAGGATGGAAAAGCTACTTATTACATTTAAAACTCAAAATTTCCCTTGGTTCTTTTCTTTCTCTCACACATGACAATGTCAGGAAATCCTCTTGGCTCTATCTTCAAAATCTATCCAGAATCCTACACTTCTAACCGCCTTCCCAGATACCATGTTGATTCGAGCCACCATCATCTTTTATTTGCCTACAGCAGTAGCATCCAAACTGGTCTTTCAGCTTCTTCACTTTTTCACTACAATCTAATATTCAACACGGCAGCCAGAATTTTCTTTTTAAGAAGTTAGCTTAACTCAAAATCCTCCAGTAATTTTCCATTTGAAACAGAGTCAAATGGAACCTCTAGAGTCTGTTCCCACTTCATTACCTTTCTGACTTTGTTTCCTAGTATTCATTCTCTTTCCTCATTCTACCCCAGCCACCAGGACTTCTCTGCTGTTTCTTAAAACAAGCCTGGCATGCTCCAACACTGATGGCCTTCGCAGAAGCTGTTTCTTCCTCATGAAATGCTCTTTCTCAAGTAATCATTGGGCCCTCTCTTCTTCAAATCTTTGCTAAAATCTTACCTCCGGCCTTGCTGTATCTCACCATTCACTGAACCCGGGGTAGGCAAGGTGTGAGCCAAGAGCCTGGAAGAAAACTCAAGGAGCCGTAGGAACTCCAGACCTAGTCTCTCCCGGCCGGCACAAAAGCCAGAGCAGCAGACACGACTGCTTCACCAAGGGCGTTTCAGGTGGAGCTTATATGTGCTTATAGAACAAAACTAGCCCGTGGCCAAGCGCGTACCTCGTGCCGCGCATCGCAGTACTAGATGTGATCTCGGTTGTTAACATAATCTTTATTCACAGAACGTGGTGGGAGGGCCAAGAGGATGAAGGGCGAGAGAGCCTGACCGCACCGTCTTGGCTAATTTGCTTCTTTCCTGCACCTCCTTAATGAAGCCTTCCCAGACTAGCATGTTTAATACTGTAACCTATTCTCCCTTACAGCCTCAGTACTCCTGACCCCTCTACTCAAATCTGTTTTCCCCTGTATCTCTTTATCCTGTCCCATGTACCATATAAGATACCCATTTGTTGTGATTATTGTTTATTGTGGGTGTCTTCCCTTCCCTTCCATTAGAATGTGGGCTCCTCAAGGAAGGAATCTATCTTTGTTTGATGTATTCAGATTCTTAGGAAAGGATTCTAGAACCTAAAAGCCACTCAATAAGTATGTCTGAATGTTTAAATGAATATTTATGAAAATAGAGGTACACACGGTACATGCTGTCAGCCATTTTCTCAGCTAACATCACTGACAATAAATTAGGTTTGTAAGAGATATGCAGGATTACTGACTGGGCCTTTTTCCAACCTGGGCACTCTTAGCCACCTTTTGCATTCTGTTTTTGCATCTGTGCTTTACAGATTTTACCTGCTCACGTTCTAGACTCCAAAGGGGTTATTGCAATCCTAAAGGTTTTGCAACTATATGTTTCTCTGAACCCACCAGTTAACAGATTATAAGCGGCTTTATAAAATAATTTAAGGGAATTTTATTTTCATTCATTTAATGAAAACTTATCAAGGCTTTTCCTTTTCTTTTCATCAGTTACTATACGAGGGACTGCAATAAGAATGATAAACTAAGTAAATACTTGATTAGTTTTAAAAAGCCTATAGCCATTAGGTATGTATATATGAGTGTTTATATGTTTATTGATTTGTTCATCCCATTGATTAGGTATTTTTTAAACTGTGTGTAAATCATAGCTAGATATTGGGGTTCAATGATGAATGAAGTAGAATTAGCCCTTGTCCTCATGGAGCTTACAGTCAACTAAGGAACACACAAACTTAACTAATTTTTCTCACAACTTGTGGATTGGAGGCAAAGAAGAATTGGACGCGGTAAGCTGTAAAGTAGAGCATGACATGAGGAGGGACCATGGTGTCTTGTTTGTATAGAACATTAAAAAATAAATTCTCTCTGAGGCAATAACAACAGGTAAAGATCCATTCCAGTCAACTATGCAAAAAATGTTCTCCGTGTGCTTGTGTTTGTGTGTTGGTGGTGGGGAGGTATGGTTCACCCAAGAGAAGGAAGAAAGGAAGGGGCTTTACAGGCATAGGGAACAACAACTATAACCTCTGAAGTAATAGAATACTACATTGCTATATTTTGAAAACCAAAAAGACATTGGTGTCAGTGAAGTAGAGCTTGGACAATCTTTCAGCATATCTCAGTTTGCTTAATTGCAAAATAGAATTTGTTATTTTATCTCATTTTATTCAATGCATTTAATCTGCCAAATTTCTAAATGTGAGTGAGATATAAAAGTCACTAGAAATATAAAATGAAAACCATGTAGAAAAAGGAGCTGACAAACACCCAAGTGGTTTTTTATTAATGTTGTACCAGTGGTTTATGAAAAATGTTTAGTGATGAGTTCACTAGCAAAACAAAGAGAAAAGGGAAAATGTCTTAACTAATAAGTATTTAAGAATATAAATTGTATATTTCTTATAATTAGTATAAGATTTCTTTATTTCTTAGATTTCTTATACATTTCTTATACTTACTATAAGAAAAGTAGCCTGTTCTTCGAAAAAGTTTTGTTATTCTTGCTATTTTGAAGGCTATTATTATTACATAGACCCTTATTTAAATGACCCTTAAAAATTCAATGCTTTCAATGAAAAATGAAATGTTTTTCATTTTACATTGTTGTACATAAAATTTCAATCTAAGTTCTAGGCATAACTTGGAAATTTACGTCAAAGAAGTTGTTACTTATGAGTCAAGTGTCACTTATGTCTTTATTATTCTCCAAGCAGGACAAATGGAGAAGATCACCCTGGGAATTTTTTAATTTGTCTTGATACTGGGTAAAAATACAATAATAAAAGAGCTTTTCCCCTCAGTACAAGGGGAACTACAAGTCCTTCAGTCAGTGTTCTCTAGGATAAAGCCCTTGTCCAACCAGTGCTCTTGACATACATGTGGCAAACACAGATCCTTATCTTCACTGTACAGTCGTTGGCCAGCCCTACTTGAACTGTCATTACTCTAGGCAATGCACTTCTGTGATAGCCCAGAATGAATACCCAGATCCACTTAGATTTTGAGTCCCAGTCCAAATGGTTTATCTGGCTCTTACTTGACAAGGGAACTTGTACAAGCTATTGAATTTTAGAACCTGATTTCCTTATCTGGAAATGGGAAAAATGGAAAATAATTTTGAAACTAATTCTCTTGGTTATATATAAAGTCACTTTATAAACTAAGCATTATTATAGTCATCTCAGGCAAATCATGGTTGTTTTTTTCTCACATTCTCTCACAATCTGGCTCTATTCTTCCAGTACAATACTGTGTAGAGGCAAGAATTTTGATAATACTGTTGGATTATTAGGATCATAAATAACAAAAGAAAATTCCTCTCAATTTTTTTTTTCAAATTGGTCAGAGATGTCTTATTTTCCTTCTCTAAAACATAAATAATAGTGAGGTTGCTGTAGATAAGCAATAAGGGGTGTGAAGCAATTGTAATGTGGTAAGTGAATATTTGGTGATGATAATGATGGGAATGAGGACTAGTTTATTTTAATATTCAGTTATTTACATCTATACATAGAATGGACAAGGTGCTAGACATGTAGCTTGGAACTTGATGTCTACTCTTTTTTTTTATATATCATTTTATTTTTTTTCCTGTGTCTGTTGGTCCTATATATATATATATATTTTTTTTTTTTTTTACTTTACAATATTGTATTGGTTTTGCAATACATCAACATGAATCCGCCACGGGTGTACACATGTTCCCCATCCTGAACCACCCCCCCCCACATCTTTCCCCATATCATCCCTCTGGGTCATCCCAGTGCACCAGCCCCAAGCATCCTATATCCTACATCAAACCTGGACTGGCGATTCGTTTCTTATATGATATTATACATGTTTCAATGCCATTCTCCCAAATCATCCCACCCTTTCCCTCTCCCACAGAGTCCAAAAGACTGTTCTATACGTCTGTGTCTCTTTTGCTGTCTCATATACAGGGTGATCATTACTATCTTTCTAAGTTCCATATATATGCGTTAGTATACTGTATTGGTGTTTTTCTTTCTGGCTTACTTCACTCTGTATAATAGGCTCCACTTTCATCCACCTCATTAGAACTGATTCAAATGTATAATGGCTGAGTAATACTCCATTATGTATATGTACCACAGCTTTCTTATCCATTCATCTGCTGATGGACATCTAGGTTGCTTCCATGTCCTGGCTATTATAAACAGTGCTGCGATGAACATTGGGGTACACATGTCTCTTTCAATTCTGGTTTCCTCGGTGTGTATGCCAGCAGTGGGATTGCTGGGTCATAAGGCAGTTCTATTTCCAGTTTTTTAAGGAATCTCCACACTGTTCTCCATAGTTGCTGTACTAGTTTGCATTCCCACCAACAGTGTAAGAGGATTCCCTTTTCTCCACATCCTCTCCAGCATTTATTGCTTGTAGACTTTTGGATCACAGCCATTCTGACTGGCATGAAATGGTACCTCATTGTGGTTTTGATTTGCACTTCTCTGATAATGAGTGATGTTGAGCATCTTTTCATGTGTTTGTTAGCCATCTATATGTCTTCTTTGGAGAAATGTCTATTTAGTTCTTTGGCCCATTTTTGATTGGGTCATTTATTTTTCTGGAATTGAGCTGCAGGAGTTGCTTGTATATTTTTGAGATTAGTTGTCTGTCAGTTGCTTCATTTGCTATTATTTTCTCCCATTCTGAAGGCTGTCTTTTTACCTTGCTTATAGTTTCCTTTGTTGTGCAGAAGCTTTTAATTTAAATTAGGTCCCATTTGTTTATTTTTGCTTTTATTTCCAATATTTTGGGAGGTGGGTCATAGAAGATCCTGCTGTTTATGTTGGAGAGTGTTTTGCCTATGTTTTCCTCTAGGAGTTTCATAGTTTCTAGTCTTATGTTTAGATCTTTAATCCATTTTGAGTTTATTTTTGTGTATGGTGTTAGAAAGTGTTCTAGTTTCATTCTTTTACAAGTGGTTGACCAGTTTTCCCAGCACCACTTGTTAAACAGATTGTCTTTTCTCTATTGTATATTCTTGCCTCCTTTGTCAAAGATAAGGTGTCCATATGTGCCTGGATTTATCTCTGGGCTTTCTATTTTGTTCCATTGATCTATATTTCTGTCTTTGTGCCAGTACCATACTGTCTTGATGACTGTGGCTTTGTAGTAGAGCCTGAAGTCAGGCAGGTTGATTCCTCCAGTTCCATTCTTCTTTCTCAAGATTGCTTTGGCTATTCAAAGTTTTATGTATTTCCATACAAATTGTGAAATTATTTGTTCTAGCTCTGTAAAAAATACCTTTGGTAGCTTGATAGGGATTGCATTGAATCTATAGATTGCTTTGGGTAGTATACTCATTTTTACTATACTGATTCTTCCAATCCATGAACACAGTATATTTCTCCATCTATTAGTGTCCTATTTGATTTCTTTCACCAGTGCTTTATAGTTTTCTCTATATAGGTCTTTAGTTTCTTTAGGTAGATATATTCCTAAGTATTTTATTCTTTCCGTTGCAATGGTGAATGGAATTGTTTCTTTAATTTTTCTTTCTATTTTCTCATTATTAGTGTATAGGAATACAAGGGATTTCTGTGTGTTTATTTTATATCCTGCAACTTTACTATATTCATTGATTAGCAATTTTCTGGTGGAGTCTTTAGGGTTTTCTATGTAGAGCATCATGCCAAGTGCAAACAGTGAGAGTTTTACTTCTTCTTTTCCAATTTGGATTCCTTTTATTTCTTTTTCTGCTCTGATTGCTGTGGCCAAAACTTCCAAAACTATGTTGAATAGTAGTGGTGAGAGTGGGCACCCTTGTCTTGTTTCTGACTTTAGGGAAAATACTTTCAATTTTTCACCATTGAGGATAATGTTTGCTGTTGGTTTGTCATATATAGGTTTTATTATGTTGAGGTATGTTCCTTCTATTCCTGCTTTCTGGAGAGTTTTTATCATAAATGGATGTTGAATTTTGTCAAAGGCTTTCTCTGCATCTATTGAGACAATCATATGGCTTTTATTTTTCAATCTGTTAATGTGGTGTATTACATTGATTGGTTTGCAGATATTGAAGAATCCTTGCATCCCTGGGATAAAGCCCACTTGGTCATGATGTATGATCTTTTTAATGTGTTGTTGGATTCTGTTTGCTAGAATTTTGTTAAGAATTTTTGCATCTATGTTCATCACTGATATTGGCCTGTAGTTTTCTTTTTTTGTGGCTTCTTTGTCAGGTTTTGGTATTAGGGTGATGGTGGCCTCATAGAATGAGTTTGGAAGTTTACCTTCCTCTGCAATTTTCTGGAAGAGTTTGAGTAGAATAGGTGTTAGCTCTTCTCTAAATTTTTGGTAGAATTCAGCTGTGAAGCCATCTGAACCTGAGCTTTTGTTTGTTGGAAGATTTCTGATTACAGTTTCAATTTCTGTGCTTGTGATGGGTCTGTTAAGATTTTCTATTTCTTCCTGGTCGAGTTTTGGAAAGTTGTACTTTTCTAAGAATTTGTCCATTTCTTCCACGTTGTCCATTTTATTGGCATATAATTGTTGATAGTAGTCTCTTATGTTCCTTTGTATTTGTGTGTTGTCTGTTGTGATCTCTCCATTTTCATTTCTAATTTTATTGATTTGATTTTTCTCCCTTTGTTTCTTGATGAGTCTGGCTAATGGTTTGTCAATTTTATTTATCCTTTCAAAGAACCAGCTTTTGGCTTTGTTGATTTTTGCTATGGTCTCTTTTGTTTCTTTTGCATTTATTTCTGACCTAATTTTAAAGATTTCTTTCCTCTACTAACCCTGGGGTTCTTCATTTCTTCCTTTTCTAGATGCTTTAGGTGTAGAGTTAGGTTATTTATTTGACTTTTTTCTTGTTTCTTGAGGTGTGCCTGTATTGCTATGAACTTTCCCCTTTGCACGACTTTTATAGTAGTGCTATAAAAGTTTACAGGTTTTGGGTTGTTGTGTTTTCATTTTCATTCATTTCTATGCATATTTTGATTTCTTTTTTGATTTATTCTGTGATTTGTTGGTTATTCAGCAGCGTGTTGTTCAGCCTCCATATGTTGGAAATTTTAATTGTTTTTCTCCTGTAATTGAGATCTAATCTTACTGCATTGTGCTCAGAAAAGATGCTTGGAATGATTTCAATTTTTTTGAATTTACCAAGGCTAGATTTATGGCCCAGGATGTGATCTATCCTGGAGAAGGTTCCATGTGTGCTTGAAAAAAAGGTGAAATTCATTGTTTTGGGGTGAAATGTCCTATAGATACGAATTAGGTCTAACTGGTCTATTGTATCATTTAAAGTTTGTGTTTCCTTGTTAATTTTCTGTTTAGTTGATCTATCCATGGGTATGAGTGGGGTATTAAAGTCTCCCACTATTATTGTGTTATTATTAATTTCCCCTTTCATACTTGTTAGCATTTTAGTCTTACATATTGTGGTGCTCCTGTGTTGGATGCATATATATATATATATATATATATATATATATATATATAATTGTTATATCTTTTTCTTGGATTGATCCTTGATCATTATGTAGTGTCCTTCTTTGTCTCTTTTCAGGGCTTTGTTTTAAAGTCTATTTTATCTGATATGAGTATTGCTACTCCTGCTTTCTTTTGGTCTCAATTTGTATGGAATATCTTTTTCCAGCCCTTCACTTTCAGTCTGTATGTGTCCCCTGTTTTGAGGTGGGTCTCTTGTAGACAACATATATAGGGGTCTTGTTTTTGTATCCATTCAGCCAGTCATTGTCTTTTGGTTGGGGCATTCAACCCATTTACGTTTAAGGTAATTATTGATAAGTATGATCCCGTTGTGCAGAAGGCAATGGCACCCCACTCCAGTACTCTTGCCTGGAAAATCCCATGGATGGAGGAGCCTGGTGGGCTGCAGTCCATGGGGTCGCTGGGAGTCGGACACGACTGAGTGACTTCAATTTCACTTTTTGCTTTCATGCATTGGAGAATGAGATGGCAACCCACTCCTGTGTTTTTGCCTGGAGAAGCCCAGGGATGGGGGAGCCTGGTGGGGTGCCATCTATGGGCTCGCACAGAGTCGGACACAACTGAAGCAACTTAGCAGCAGCAGCAGCATGATCCCATTGCCATATACTTTATTGTTTTGGGTTCAAGTTTATACACCCTTTTTGTGTTTCCTGTCCAGAGAATTTCCTTTAGCATTTGCTGGAAACTGGTTTGGTGGTGCTGAATTCTCTCAGCTTTTGCTTGTCTGTCAAGCTTTTGATTTCTCATTCATATTTGAATGAGATCCTTGCTGGGTACAGTAATCTGGGCTGTAGGTTATTTTCTTTCATCACTTTAAGTATGTCTTGCCATTCCCTCCTGGCCTGAAGAGTTTCTATTGAAAGATCAGCTGTTATCCTTATGGGAATCCCCTTGTGTGTTATTTGTTGTTTTTCCCTTGCTGCTTTTAATATTTGTTCTTTGTGTTTGGTCTTTGTTAATTTGATTAATATGTGTCTTGGGGTGTTCTGCCTTGGGTTTATCCTGTTTGGGACTCTCTGGGTTTCTTGGACTTTGGTGATTATTTCCTTCCCCATTTTAGGGAAGTTTTCAACTATTATCTCCTCAAGTATTTTCTCATGGTCTTTATTTTTGTCTTCTTCTGGGACTCCTGTGATTCGAATGTTGGGGCATTTAATATTGTCCTGGAGGTCTCTGAGATTGTCCTCATTTCTTTTAATTCGTTTTTCTTTTTTCCTCTCTGATTCATTTATTTCTACCAATCTATCTTCTACTTCACTAATCCTATGTTCTGCCTCTGTTATTCTACTATTTGTTGCTTCCAGAGTGTTTTTCATCTCATTTATTGTATTATTCATTATATATTGACTTTTTTTTATTTCTTCTAGGTCCTTGTTAAACCTTTCTTGCATCTTCTCAATCCTTGTCTCCAGGCTATTTACCTGTGATTCCATTTTGATTTCAAGATTTTGGATCATTTTCACTATCATTATTTGGAATTCTTTATCAGGTAGATTCCCTATCTCTTCCTGTTTTGTTTGGCTTGATGGGCATTTATCCTGTTCCTTTACTTGCTGAGTATTCCTCTGTCTCTTCATCTTGTTTATATTGCTGAGTTTGGGGTGGCCTTTCTGTATTCTGGCAGTTTGTGGAGTTCTCTTTATTGTGGCGTTTTCTCGCTGTGGGTGGGGTTGTTCGGGTGGCTTGTCAAGGTTTCTTGGTTAGGGAAGCTTGTGTCGGTGTTCTGGTGGGTGGAGCTGTATTTCTTCTCTCTGGAGTGCAATGAAGTGTCCAGTAATGAGTTATGAGATGTCAATGAGTTTGGAGTAACTTTGGGTAGCCTGTATATTGAAGCTCAGGGCTGTGTTCCTGTGTGGCTGGAGAATTTGAGTGGTATGTCTTGCTCTGGAACTTGTTGGCCCTTGGGTGGTACTTGGTTTCAGTGTAGGTATGGAGGCGTTTGATGAGCTCCTGTCAATTAATGTTCCCTGGAGTCAGGAGTTCTCTGGTGTTCTCAGGATTTGGACTTAAGCCTCCTGCTTCTGGTTTTCAGTCTTATTTTTACAGTAGTCTCAAGACTTCTCCTTCTATATAGCACCGTTGATAAAACATCTAGGTTAAAGATGAAAAGTTTCTCCACAGTGAGGGACACCCAGAGAGGTTCACAGAATTACATGGAGAAGGAAAGAGGGAGGATGGAGTTAGAGGTGACCCAAATGAGATGAGGTGGAATCAAAAGAGGAGAGAGCAAGCTAGCCAGTAATCACTTCCTTGTGTGCACTCCACAGTCTGGACCGCTCAGAGCTGTTCACAGAATTATACAGAGAAGAGAAGAGGGAGGAAGGAGACAGAGGTGGCCAGGAGGATAAAAGGGGGGGATCAAAAGGAGAGAAACAGATCCAGCCAGTAATCAGTTCCCTAAGTGTTCTCCACCGTCTGGAACACACAGAGATTCACAGAGTTGGGTAGAGAAGAAAAGGGGGAGGGAGGAGACAGAGGCGACCTGGTGGAGAAAAAGGAGAGTCCAAAGGGGGAGAGAGCATTCAAGCCAGTAATCTCGCTCCCAAGTAAAAATGGGTACTGAGGATTGGATTCTTAAAGGTACAAAATTGATAACAAATACCAAAAAGCAAAGATTTAAAATCTAGAGTAGTGGTTGGATTTTCAAAAATACAATATTAAAGAAAAGAAGAAAAAGAAAGTCACAAAAATTATAAAATATATATATATATGAAGTTTGCTTTAAAAAATAGGGTCTTTATTTTGCAAAGTAATAGTAAGTTATAAAAATGAAAATTAAAGGAGTAATAGAGGACTTAAAAATTAAAAAAGAAAAGAATGATTGTAAAAATAGTAAAAAAATATATATATATATCTAGGATTTTCTCTGGTGTTGTTGTGGGCAGTGTGGGGTCAGTTCATTTTTGGATAGTTCCTTGGTCCGGGTTATATTTCTCAAGATCTATAGGGCCCTTCCTATTTAGTCAGTACTAACTACAGGGTTGTAATCTATTTACCTGTCACTTCCAAGGCAGTTCCCTCTGTTTCAGCTTCTTCTGTTTGCTGGTCTCTTCAGTGTCTGATTTCTGCCCTGACACAAGGGGGCGGTGGTGGACACTTTTTTAGGCTCACTTGTTCAGTCGCGCTGTGGGGAGGGAGGGACGCTGCAAACAAATAACACTGGCGTGTGCTTACAGTGTCTCAGCTACACTGGGCCTGCCCCCACTCACGGCGCATGTGCCCTCCCTGCCCACACTGCTCATGCTCTAGGTTGCTCCGCCAGGAACCGTCTGAGGCCAGCCCTGGGGTGCATGCACCTCCCAGATCTAAGCCGCTCAGGTTCAGGCACTCAGGTAGCCCTCAGAGGCACAGACATGGTTGGGCCTGTGTGTGCCCTTCCCAGGTCCGAGCAGCTCAGGTGATGAGGTGTTTGGTGAGTGCGGTTGCTGCAACTTATCACCTCCCCCGTCCCTGCCGCTCAGTTTTCTGGGTGTACAACCGGTGTGCCTTCTCAGGCAGATGTTGACCATCCACAGCCCCAAGAAGTCTTAGTTAGCAAAGAAGCCTGCTTGCAGTTCGGTAGAAAATGTCTCTCTGGGGCTGCGATTGCCCCCTTCCAGCTCTGGCTGCCCACCAGAAGGAGATGGTCTGCAGCCGGCTAGCTCTGTTCAGTCCTTTGTCCTGTGTGCAGGCCTGGCGGTGTCTTAGGTTAGGGCTTTTCGCGTGGTAGCTATCCCACAGTCTGGTTTGCCAGCCCAAGTTAGTTTGCTCAGATAGCGCTCGGGGCATTCAGGCCCGGTCCTTACTCTAAGCGATGCAGCCCGCGCCTCCCTGCCCAGCCCCAGCTTGCTAGTGGTGGGTGCAGGCATCTGCGCTGCTTCTACGCTGGGTGAGTTACCATTGGGCTCATAATCTGTGGGTTTTAATTATTTATTTATTTTTCCTCCCTGTTACATTGCCTCTGTGCTTCCAAGGCTTGCCACGGACTCAGCAGTGAGAGTGTTTCCTGGTGTTTGGAAACTTCTCTCTTTTTGAGACTCCTTCCTGGGACAGAGCTCCATCCCTACCTCTTTTGTCTCTTTTTTTGTCTTTTATAATTTTTCCTACCTCCTTCTGAAGACAATGGGCTACTTTTCTGGGTGCCTGATGTCCTCTGCTGGCATTCAGAAGTTGTTTTGTGGAATTTACTCAGCATTTAAATGTTCTTTTGATGAATTTGTGGGGGAGAAAGTGGTCTCCCTGTCCTATTCCTCTTCCATCTTAGGACCGCCTCTTGATGTCTGCTCTTTGAGACACGGGAATTTGAAAAACACCTTCCAACCAACTAGAGTTCATCTCTTGGTTAATGCATTTAAATTGGGTAAAGTCTTGTGGTATTCTTAGTTAATACTTTTGGCAAAGGCAGTTTTTTTTTTCGTCTACTATCAAAGATTAAACTTTATGGCAGCAGCATTCTGTTTTGCATTTAAATGCCCAAGTAAAGTTATACAGAGGATTTTTTTTTTTCCTTCAAAACAGAGCCTTGGAATCATTGCTTAATAGAATTCCTGGAAACTTTGCATTGTATGCATAAGAGACAATTATGCTCTCAATGGTATACATACAGCTGTTGCAACTATTATAATGCGTTTAATTATAAAGAGTCTTAACCACCTGAAATTCAACATTGTATCTAATTCATTGCAATAATTTAGGAGATGTCTATTGTTTTCAATGTTTAATTTTCTTAGAAGTAGCTTATTGAGCTAAATGATTTAAAATTATGTAGTAATCAGAACAGTGCCAGAAACTTGGAGACTGATGAACTGATACCTTCTCTTATGGTACTAAACTTTTTTTTTTTTTTTCATTTCTTTAAGATGTAGCAGGGATGTTAAGCTGCTCTAGATAAACACAGACATACAGATCCATCAAGAACTCTGATAGACTGAGAGCCCACGTGCTAGTTGAAGTAATATAAAGCATTTAATTCTGTTCCTTACTCTCTTTATCTGTAAAATAAGGAAAATCCAGTTCCGTAAGTTAATTGTGAAGATTAAACAAGTTATACTTATAAAACACAGGGCTTGGTACATGGTAAGCATTTGAAACCTTGTTAGTTACAATTACTGCAGATGAGATGCTGTGTACCACCTGAGTAAGAGCACGCTTTCTGAAGCCAATCTGCATGGATTTGACGCCTGGTTGTGCTGCTTAGCAGGTATGCGTGCATGTGCGTGCTTAATCATGTCTGACTCTGCGACCCCATGGACTGTAACCCACCAGGCTCCTCTGTGCATGGGATTCTCCAGGCAAGAATACTGGAGTGGGTTGCCATGTCCTACTCCAGGGGATCTTTTCAACCCAGGGATAGAACCTGCATCTCTTATATCTCCTGCATTGGCAGGCAGATTCTTTACCGCAGAGACACCAGAGAAGCCCAAATTAATGAATACATTCTACAAATACATTTTATTGATCAATCCAGGTTCTCATAAACTAGATTCTAGAGCAAGCTAAAATGAGTTCAGATCTGTGGACTTTCTAGTTTTGGGGTCCTGAACTTTGGATACACATTAGAATCATCTATAGCTTAAAGAAAAAAAAATTACTGACTTAATTGTTATCAGGTGGAGATCCAGGGAATTCGATTTTTAGAGAGCTTCACAGATGATTCTAACATGCAGCCAATATTGAGAACAACTGCCAGTCCATTTAAACCCTCTGTATTTCTTTTTAACTAACTTGACATAAATTATATCAAATAAGAGTATAGGTACCATGTTATTAGGTAAAGCATAATTTGACCACAAGAAAATAAAATAACTTTTATGAGGTCAATATCCTGTTAGCATCTTCTGAGTACAGGAATCTTTTAAAATGAACTCCCACATTTCACATTTATAAACAATTTAAAGGTCCATTTTAAGTCAGAAGGACACATATCATCTCCAAATATTCTTCATATCAATTGTTGGAAGTAGATGGTAAAACGACTTAAAGTTTGTAGCAGTCAAGTAGTTTGTGAAGTAGTTTGCCCTATCTCGCAAGTTTGAAATAGCAACTACAAAAAGTAAAATAACATCCAGAAACCCAAAACATGTTATTTCCAGTATCTTATGCCACCTCTTTTTCCTGTAAACATCCCTACATTTTGACACATAACTTGTATAAATTTTAAATATTAACATATTATATTCACATAATCAGGAATAAAATATTTTTATTATAAAATTTACTAAATAAGTATTTTATTTTTAGGAAAGTGAAATAAAATCATATTAGCAATTCATTTTATGAAAACATATTCAGGAATAATGGTTCAAAATATTGCAAGAGCTTTGATTCAATGTCCTAAGTGAAAGCAAATAAACGAAGAAAAAATATTTCTGTTATCCAGAAACTTTGAAGTGACTGGCATTTCATTTTCAATTCCTTAAAATTATATGTGTGTGTGTGTGTGTGTTATGTGTGTATTCTTATCTATCTGTAGAGTTCTTAAGCAAATATTAATTGAGCAGCTGTTACATATCAGCCCCTGCACTAAGGTTACAAAGAGCAATAACCTCACATTCTGGAAGTCTACTGCTGCTAAGTCACTTCAGTTGTGTCCGACTCTGTGTGACACCATAGACGGCAGCCCACCAGGCTCCCCCATCATGGGATTCTCCAGGCAAGAACACTGGAATGGGTTGCCATTTCCTTCTCCAATGCATGAAAGTGAAAAGTGAAAGTGAAGTCGTTCAGTCGTGCCTGACCCTTAGCGACCCCATGGACTGCAGCCTACCAAGCTCCTCCGTCCATTGGATTTTCCAGGCAAGAGTACTAGAGTGGGGTGCCATTGCCTTCTCCATCTGGAAGTCTAGCTACCTTTATATTGTACATGAATATGAATTGTATTTTAATTGTTTTACTTGAAATTCTTTTCTAAACAATTTCCTATATTTATAAGTGTATTTATATAGTTAAATATATTTATAAAAGTTATGTTTTATATTAATGTGTTATATATTTATATAAATTAGATGAGTTCTATATATGTTATATATATTTATTTACTATATATGTTATATTTATATAAGTTATTATATAAATGTATTTATATAAGCTATGAATACATTTATAAATATGATTTATAAATACATATCATTCTATTTAAATCATATATAATTATATAAGGAGATCCTGGGAAAAAAATCATTTTTAACAATTATGAGTTAACTCTGATCTAGCTAGAATATTCGCTCAGTCAGAATACTTAAGTAATATGTTTCCCAAGTATTGCTTTCATTTTAGACCTTAATATGTTGTACTGTTTCCCACAGTTCTTGGCAATATTCTTATTTAATTCTTGGGGGTGCTGGGTCTTCATTGCTGCACGCAGGTTTCCTCTAGTTGGGGGATCAGGGGCTACTCTCCTTCCTCCCTGTGCACAGGTTTCTCCTCATAGTGTTTCCCTTGTTGCAGAGCACGGGCTCTAGGCACACAGGGTTTGGTAGTTGCAGCACGCAGGCTCCGTAGTTGAGGTTCACGGGCTCTGGAGTGCAGGCTCAGCAGTTGTGGCTCACGGGCTTAGTTGCCGCACAGCATGTGGAAGCCTCCCAGACCAGGGACTGAACCTGAGTCCCCTGCACTGGCAGGGGATTTTCATCCACTGGGCCACCAGGGAAGTCCTCTTAGTAATATCCCAAGTGTAGAAAAGCCAAGGGAGTCTTCTCCTGTCTTCTTTCTTGTCACATGTGCCACCATAAAATGTTCATCAAAAAATGAAGAAAAGAAGAAACGGGAGGAGGAGGAGGGGAAAGAGCAGGAAAAAGAATGAAAGAAGAAGGAAAGGAAAAAAAAATTAAGATAAAGAGAAATAAAAGAAGAAAGGAAGAGGGGGAGGAAGGAGAACTAAAAGAGAAAGAAAATAGCTCAGAGTAGAATTTTACAAAAAAAAAAAAAGTCAGATCCCAAGACTAATCTAAAATAAATCACCCAGCTTATGAAGAAGTTATCCTCAGATGAGGGTTAAAATCTATGTCAGCATTCCAAAATTAAGACTCAGAGTCTCAGCTCAAGACCTCTCTTCTGATTTCTTGATGTTCCAGAGACTCACGTCTGGTTTCCATGGTGACCACTTTCATGAGTCTTTTAAACAATAAGAAAAATCTATCTTATCATTTATTATCAGAATCTTAGGAGGAATTTTTCTTGCCTTCCTGGCGTCTGAAGGAAGGTTGTCTTTGACTTAAATGCCCTTAACTTAGGTCATAAATTATCATCTCAATAAAAAAGTGTGAGAGAAGTAAAGAGGTATGGAGCTCGACAAGGTAGTATTTTAGATAAATACGTGATAGCTAGATGGAGTAAAATAGTCTTGTGTTTGTTTTTCTGATGAAATGCACATAAGCTTAGATTTCCTTTTTCCATGGAAACATAGGAACTAAAACCAGTAAAGAGTCAATGAGGAAACAGAACTGTTTTGAGGAAATAAGCTGTGCTTTAGGGGGATAAAGTTAATAACCTATAACCAACTTTTTAGATTTTTTTAAATTTAAAACATTCTGAAGATGGCTCTCTTACATCAAATAATACTCAAAATACAATTAAGAAAGTTTCTTAGATACCTTGGCATCTCTCCTATAAACATGTCCTATCTAAACTTAAGCCCTTAATTTTTTGGATCCACAATTGTTGGATCCAATTCTTTTTTATTTGATAATTCTATGTATTTTATTATAAAGAATCAATTACCAACTGAAAGCAGGTAAACAATACATTGAATCTAGATATGAGTAATAGGAAAAACTAAAGACTTTTCTAGTGTAACCTTGATATCTCTACCTCATTCACATTTCTTGACTACTTTGCTACTCTCAAGTACTTAGCAGATCTCCTATTTTGTTCCCAAAGTTCCACAAATTTTTATAATCACAGAATTACACAATATAGGTATTAACTGCTTACTGTTTGGATCATCTGACATTATTTATAAGAACATATTGTCAATTTTATTTCTATGAATGCTCATTTTCTTCTCACTGTTATGTCACCATCTTTGTTTAGGATTTTGCTTAGGTTAGGACTGGCACATTTTAGCATCTAAACAAGTCTTTACTGAATGAATGCATGCACTGATTTTTTCATTTTCTTTGATAAAGCACAAATTCATGAAAAAACTGAAATTAATACCTATTAAGACTATGGTTTAAAAATCAGATCTTATAAAATCTGTAGATACATGAAATAAAATTTGGTCACAGTGCTGTTTCAGTGAATGGACTTATACCCAATATGTGATACATTTTGAATTGTTTAACAGACCTGTAACGTTAGGGTTTCTACAGTTTACTTTATGCTGCAATAAGCCCAGTACTGCAGTTTATGCTGCAGTAAGCCCAGATGTGAAAGCCTACCCATCTACACGTAAAGACTTATTCCCATGTTTTATACGCGCGCGTGTGTGTGTGTCCCTTAATGGGGCTTCCCAGGTGGCTCAGTGGTAAAAAAAAAAAAATCTGCCTACCCCTGCAGGAGACACAGTAGACATGGGTTTGATCTCTGGGTTGGGAATATTCCCTAGAGAAGGGAATGGCAACCCACTTTAGTATTTTTGCCTGGGAAATCCCATAAACAGAGGAGTCTGGTGGGCTACAGTGACATGGGGTTGCAAAAATGTTGGACATGACTGAACAACTGAGCATGCACACATAACCCATAATACAGTATTTGATAAAAGGACTGACATAATTTTTAAACTTTCCATTGCTACTGATTATATCATGTCCTTTATCATTAAATAATATTTAAAAACAGAATTATAGGATCTTCAGGTTTTAAGACATTTTTTACAGTTTCCAGAAAAAAAAACAGAGAAAGCTGAGCTAAATTTCAATTTCAGATTAATGAGTCATTTTTATAATCTAAGTATGTCCCAAACACTTCAGGGTACATACTTACACTATATTTTTTTTTTCTGAAATTCAAGTTTAACTGGGTGTCCTATATTTTTACTTAATAAACCTGGCAATTTTAATCTGTATAGTCAAACCACCTTTTGTTCTGGGAACCTCACAGTCTAGAAGGCAACATAACAGTGACAACACGGTGAGACGAGTGCCAGGAGAGAGCGAAGTAAAGCTCCGCCCGTGGGCAGACTACAGACACGCTGAAAGCATCCAGGAGAAACAGATTTAAGATCTTGTGATGTCAGAAAGCTGTGGTCACACGTAATTACTTATACTAAAATTTAAATACATAAAACTGGAAAGCAAAAGCAGTATCACAGGGGAGGGTCATACCAAAATCCTTTCAGGAATTTTGAAACGACCCTTTCTCTTTTTTAAGGTGCCTCACAGACCTGCAGTTCATTATATCAAAGTTGATATCAAAGAGGCATCATCAAAGAGCAGCACCCAGACTAATACAACATAGCCATTGATAAGCTTTTTAAAATGCATGAAAGCATCAGTTATGAAGCCTGTGGCACTTTCTATGAAAATTTGGAAATAATTTTGATGAAAGATCCTTTAATAATATCTGAGTCCTAGAGAATAGCAACCAGGCTTTCCTCCTCTCAGTGTTCCTAACATAGCACACTGCCTTACACTGAACAATCAAAAAAATATTTTTAGGATAAATGAATGAATGCCTCCTGCAGTTATTCTGTATATCCTCTCTGCTTTGTCTATTTCTTGGTCCCTTTTTCACATTAACTGGGATTCTCAGCCAGGAAGCAAACTCACAGAGACTATGGAAAATGGCTGTATTGTAGAATTTCCCTCAAGGAGTACTTACAACTAGAATCTCTGTCTACAATCACCAAAGAGGGTGGGAAAGTTGCCCTGGGTATGAGTGTGCTTCACCATCGGGAGGAAGCAGTCTGATACATACACAGAGGTATATGCAGAGAGGTGCTGAAGTGCCTGATGACCCTTGAAGTCAGGTAGACAGAGGCAGCTAGTTCCAGTTGATCTGCTGGGGCTCCAAGAGAAGGAAAGATCCTGTATGCCTCCAGTGGAAATTCAGGCTAAGGTCATACAGTTTTCATTTTAAGATAGGTGTGCTGGGTTTCATTAGATTCAACCCTAGGAAGATACTTCAATGTGGATACCATATGGCTAATATGACATAAAGGTAGAGGGAAAGAGTGTCATTCAGGGGTATTAGATGCAGATTTATTCCAGGAAGAATTAAGAGTCCCCTAAACAATCAAATGATTAAGGAACATACTCATATAAAACACAAAACAAAACTTTAAATATCTGCTAAAACAGTACAAAAAGTCCTACATAGTTCTTATTTATCCCTGTGATGTCTGCCTCAATATTTATTTTAAATAGCCAGTACAAAATATAAAATCATTTTATACCACAAGGCTACAGCAATCAAAACAGTGTGGTATTGGTACAAAACCAGACATATAGATCAAAGGAACAGAAGAGAAAGCCCAGAGACAAAAACACACACCTGCAGTCAAATAGTCTTCAACAAAGGAGGCAAGAATATACAATAGAGAAAAGATCATCTCTTCAGCAAGTGGTGTTGGAAAAGCTGGACAGCTGCATGTAAGTCAATGAATTTAGAACACTCTCTCACACCATATACAAAAATCAACTCAAAATGGCTTAAAGACTTAGATGTAAGATACAACACCATAAAACTGCTGCTGCTGCTGCTGCTGCTGCTGCTGCTGCTAAGCTGCTTCAGTCGTGTCTGACTCTTTGTGACCCCATGGACTGCAGCCTACCAGGCTTCTCTGTCCATGGGATTCTCCAGGCAAGACACTGGAGTGGGTTACCATTTCCTTCTCCAATGCATGAAAGTGGAAAGTGAAAGTGAAGTCGCCCAGTTGTGTCTGACTCTTAGCGACCCCATGGACTGCAGCCTACCAGGGTCCTCCATCCATGGGATTTTCTGGGCAACAGTACTGGAGTGGGGTGCCATAAAACTGCTAGAAGACAACATAGGCAAAACACTCTTTGACACAAATTGTAGCAATATTTTCTTAAGTCAGTCTCTCAAGAAGAAAGAAAGAAAAGAAAAACTAAACAAATGGAACCTAATCAAACTTACACGCTTCTGTACAGCAAACAAAACCATAAACAAAAAGACAACTTATGAACTGGGAGAAAATATTTGCAATGTGACTGATAGGGTTAAATTTCCAAAATACACAAACAGCTCATACAACTCAATATCAACAACAACAAAAAAACATTTAACAAATGAGCAGAAGACTTAAATAGACATTTCTTGAGAGAAGACATACAGATGGCTAACAGGCACATGAAAAGATACTGAACATCATTAATTACTAGAGAAATGCAAATCAAACTGCATGAGGTACCACCTCACATGGGTCAGAAGGGCTATCATCAAAAAGTTTGCAAAAAATAAATTATGGAGAGGGTGTGGAGCTAAGGGAACCCCCCTACACTGTTGGTAGGAATATAAATTGTTGCATCCACTATGGAAAACAGTATGGAGCTTCCTTAAAAAAAAAAAACAAAAATAGAGTTACCATATGATCCAGCAATCCTGGGCATACATCTGGAAAAAATGAAAACTGTAAATTGAAAAGATACATGTAACCCAATGTTCATAGCAGCACTGTTTATCATGGAAACAACCAAAATGCCCATCGACAGACAATTATTTTAATAAATGTGGATAAAGAATACAATTTTATCATTCATTTCTTTATCATTGCAAATAAACTTTTTCCAAAGTGACATTTCTTTATTCATTAATAATGATGCAATAAGTATTATAGTAGGAATACACTGAGTGCAAGGAAGAGATAAAAGAATTAATAATGTAAGATTAAACACATAAGGCCTGCTATATCATGATAAGCTTAATTCTCAGTTTTGACATTCCTTTACTTCTCTGAGATCAATAAAATTCCTTTAAATAATGCTGTAAAAAAAACAAAAGAAATGTGGAATACATAAATACAATGGAACGTTATTCATAAAAGAATGAAATATTGCTGTTTGTAGCAACAGGGATGGACCTAAAGAATACCGTACTAAGTGAAGTAAGTCAAAGGTAAATGTTATATGATATCATTTCTATGTGGATCTAAAAAATAGTACAAATGAATTTATTTATAAAGTAGAAAGAAACTCACAGACACAGAAGGCAAATTTCTGGTTATCAAATGGAAGGGCAGGGGAGGGATTAATTAGGAGTATGGGACTAACAGATGCATACTGCTGCTGCTGCTGCTGCTAAGTCACTTCAGTCGTGTCGGACTCTGTGTGACCCCATAGACAGCAGCCTACCAGGCTCCTCTGTCCCTGGGATTCTCCAGGCAAGAGTACTGGAGTGGGTTGCCATTGCCTTCTCTGAGATGCACACTACCATATATAAAATAAATGAGAAAACCAAGGACTTCCTATTTACTGTATAGCACAAGCTGGAATTGGATTGCCGGGAGAAATATCAATAACCTCAGATATGCAGATGGCACCACCCTTATGGCAGAAAGTGAAGTTCTTTAGTTCTTACTAAAGAGCCTCTTGATGAAAGTGAAATAAGAGAGTGAAAAAGTTGGCTTAAAGCTCAACATTCAGAAAACTAAGATCATGGCATCTGGCCCCATCACTTCATGGGAAATAGATGGGGAAACAGTGGTAACAGGGGTTGACTTTATTTATTTATTTATTTTTGGCTCCAAAATCACTGCAGATGGTGACTGCAGCCATGAAATTAAAAGACGCTTACTCCTTGGAAGGAAAGTTATGACCAACCTAGACAGCATATTCAAAAGTAGAGACATCATTTTGCCAACAAAGGTCCATCTAGTCAAGGCTATGGTTTTTCCAGTGGTCATGTATGGATGTGAGAGTTAGACTATAAAGAAAGCTAAGCGCCAAAGAATTGATGCTTTTGAACTGTGGTGTTGGAGAAGACTCTTGAGAGGCCCTTGGATTGCAAGGGGATCCAACTAGTCCATCCTAAAGGAGATCAGTCCTGGGCGTTCATTGGAAGGACTGATGTTGATGCTGAAACTCCAATACTTTGGCCACCTGATGCAAAGAGCTGACTCATTTGAAAAGACCCTGATGCTGGGAAAAATTGAAGGCTGGAGGAGAAGGGGACGACAGAGGATGAGATGGTTGGATGGGATCACCAAGTCAATGGACGTGAGTTTGAGTAAACTTCGGGAGTTGGTGATGGACAGGGAGACCTGGCGTGCTACAGTCCTTGGGGTCACAAAGAGTCAGACACGACTGAGCAACTGAACTGAACTGAACTGATATAGCACAGGGAACTATATTCAGTAGGTTGTAATAGTCTATAATGGAAACAACTGAAAAAGTATACATAAATACATATGTGTATATATAAATATTTATGTGTATATATATGTATATTTACTATATACCTGAAACTAGGACAATATTGTAAATCAACTATATTTCAATAAGTAAATAAAATATAAAATTTATTTTCTTTTTATTTTTATGTGAAATGGGGATATTTCATTATATTTTCTTTATGTACTTTGTTTTATACTAACTGGTTTTGGTAAATTAACTTTCAGCTTGATACATTCTCTTATCCTTTGTAAGTACCTTTTTAGACAGCATTAGAGTTTAATGTGCTCAGTCGCGCCCGCCAGGCTCCTCCGTCTAAGGGATTTTTTCAGGCAAGAATACTGCAGTGGGTTACCATTTCCTCTTCCACGGGATATTCCCAACCCAGGGATAGAACCCTTGTGAGTACCTTTATTTGACTTTAAAAATTTCTGAAAAAGTGATTAGTTTTTATAGCAAACAATTATATGAAGTACAAAGAATAAGAATTTTATATACTTCCTAATGTGTATAATTGTTTTCTATTCTTTGTCCAGTTGCATTGTTCAATACTCACAAATGATACTACATAATAGTGGCAGTAAAGTGAAGTCGCTCAGTCCTGTCTGACTCTTTGTGACCCCATGGACTGTAGCCTACCAGGCCCCTCCGTCCATGGAATTTTTCAGGCAAGAATACTGGAGTGGGTTGCCATTTCCTTCTCCAGGGGATCTTCCCAACCCAGGGATCAAGCCTGGGTCTCCCACATTTCGGGCAGATGCTTAACCATCTGAGCCACCTGGTTTTAGTAAGAATACTTTTCTCATACACATGACACATCTCTATCTATTGCTACTTTGTCAGAAACAGATGCTTAACTCTGATCCTTTTTTGTAACATGTTTGGAGATTTGTCAAATAATCTTGATAAAATTATGAATAGATTGCCTAATAATAAAATATTCTTTCATTCTGGACTAGGTTTCATTTGATGATAGTTTATCATGCTTTAATTATTCTATTAGGTTCTATTTATTAATTGTTTATTTAAAATTTTTGCATCAATACTATATTGTATTTGAGCAAACACTTTATTATATTATCAACTGTAGAATCACTTTTCTATTGTGATAAATATATATAACATAAAATGCATTATTTTAACCACTTTAAAGTTAATTGGCGTTAAGTATTAGATGAGCATTTTAGTCCCACAATTCATAATTTTGATGTAATCCTCAAAGTTATCTACTGCTAATTTTAAAAATAATTATGTGGAGGTTTTTCTTCTTCCTTTTTTTGTTTTCTTCTATTCATCTTAACTTTGTTCTTTCATTAAAACAATTTCATGAACCATTCCTAAGTTCTCATAGTTGTATTTTGAAGTAACCAGAAGGGTGGAAAGAATGTCACAAATATAGCATGTGTCCTACACCTTGTATTTCATCCCTCTTCATATCTCTTTCATGTTTATTTTCTTATTTGAATCTCAAAACAGTCCCTATGCAGGTAGGATGCCTGTTGTAAACACTGGTTCATTTTTGTAAATGTGATATAACAATTGCAATGCATATGGTCATATTTGAACGATGTGCAATTAAAACAAACCTTAACTGTTTGTTTAAAATTTAAAAAAAAAAACTGAATTCATCTACTTAACTTGAAGACAAGCACAGCACAGCCAAAAAAGGGTAGTGCTAACATGGACATTGCTATGTTCTCCTTTATATTCACTAGAAAAAGGACTCAACATGTAATCACACGTGGTCTTTGGTTGAAAGCTCTTTGGAAAGAATAAGATATGTAGAATCCTTACATTATGTTCCTGCATAGCATTCTAGTTTTCATCCCTGACTTTTTAAATTAAAAACTTTTTTTAAGTTAAAAACTATCTGATGCCCTACATAGGTTTATCCAAAAAAAAAAAAATGTAAAGGGAAGCAAATAATTTAAATCACATTTAACAATTTGGTGATTAATACTGAAGCCAAGTAAAATAATTACTGACTCATTTCTATTCATCCTTCAGGTCTCAGCTTAAAGAATCACTTCAACAGGGAAACCATTCATAACTCTTCCAACCAAGTCAGGCACCCCTATTATATACTCTGTACACTCTATTCATTACTTTTAAATCCCTTTTTACAAAGAAACTAAATAAGCTTTTGTTTTGTAATCTATTTATGTGTGTTTCTCCTGCTAGAGTAAACTCCATGAGGACAAATAGTGTGACTCTGGTTAATACATTGTGATATATATTATTATATAGTTGCATTATTAGTTGTATATATTATTAGTATATCATCATTATTCTAGATCTAGTACAGAAATTAAATAAATCAAGTATCCACAGTCCATAAGCTCCCAGCCCAAGGCAGTGGCAAGACAAGTTACATAGATACAGCTTTTATTGTGCAGTTTTCACAGTCAGGGATGCAGAAGACATTCCTGTGTAGTAGATTTGAAGTCACTCAATAAGCATTCATTACACAAATTCTGAACAACACTACCATCTCGGTTCTATGAGAAAGGCAGAAGCATTCAAATGGTATAGAGATACAAGTCAATCTTAGAGAAATGGTATAGACAGCCAGTGAATACAACAGAGTGATATGATATTTTTCAAAAAATACTTTTACCTTCTGAAGGAGCAGCAAAATGTGACTTGGAAAGGACAGAGTGATAAGGGGGTGTGTACAAGGGAAGAAATAAAAAATTCTTTGAAGCAGAAGGAAAAATGTTGCTTGGCTGGCTCAGTTTCCCTAGTAGGAAAAATGAGAAATGGAATTAGTCAGCTTTGCTCCTTCAACAATGCATGTGATTTTTAAAAAGAATGGAGAAGGAGCTCTAGAGAATTTAAATAAAAACAGAAAAAAAAGATTTTATTATATTTCCATGATATATATCACATACAACACAAACATACCTAAACTGCCTTAAAGTCTGGGGAATGGGCATGTTATATAATCTTCAAGGGTTCCTTTGCTTCTCAGAACCATAAATGATTATGAAAGTTTGCAGGCTTCATCTAGCTTTACCAGGATCAATCAACTACAACTATAGGCGTAGTTCCTGGAAGCAAGGTGTTTTTTTTTTTTTTTTTTTTTTAAATAATCTAAAAGGTAACCCTGAGGAGCAGCGGTAGGCACCACAGATGACAAGGGATGTGTAATAAGGGCTTATTAGCCTCATGCTTTAAAATCTAATAATAGGTGATTCTTTGTAGTGTTTTCCACAAGTATGCTTGTCAGGCTAGCTAAAACAGAAAACAGACCTTTAAACAGCTCAAACCACAATAACTAAGTAAGTGTCCATAAAATTAAACACGCAAATATATGATACAAAACTACTATATACATGACTCCATGCTGACCAGTCAGTTTGTGAGTTAGAGAGAGAAAGTTGTTGGCAGAGACATTACTTTGCCAACATAGGTCTGTATAGTCAAAGCTATAGTTTCCAGTAGTCATCTACAGATGTGAGAATTGTACCATAAAGGCTAAGCACTGAAGAATTGATGCCTTTGAACTGTGGTGCTGGAGAAGGCTCTTGAGAGTCCCTTGGGCTGCAAGAAGATCAAATCAGTTAATCCTAAAGGAAATCAACCCTGAATATTCATTGGAAGGACTGATGCTGAAGCTCCAATACTTTGGCCACCTGATGCGAAGAACTGACTCATTGGAAAAGACCCTGATGCTAGGAAAGATTGAAGGCGGGAGGAAAAGGGGATGACAGAAGACGAGATGGCTGGATGGCATCACCGACTCAACAGAGATGAGTTTGAGCAAACTCTAGGAGATGGTGAAGGACAGGGAAGCCCGGTGGTCTGGAGTCTGTAGGGTCACAAAGAATCAGACACAACTGAGTGACTGAACAACAACAGCAAACGTTGGTATAGAGTTGAAAATTAAAAAGGAAAAGAAAAAGAGAACAACAACAACAACAAAACCCTTCTGCCTTCTAGATGCTCCTAATCTAAGGCACAGGAAAACCTTTCCTATATCTCAAGAATTCCTGTCTCACAGTGACTTTTGCAAAACCAAGGAATTATCATTGAGAATAGTAACAAGGGAGAAAATGCACTGAGAAAATTTTTCTCTAAACACTGAGAAAAATTTTGGTTCATTGTACTATGTAGAAATGTTACAGTGTTAGTGTCATATCTTACTAGCATCATACTTTATACCCTATGAGATTTGAACTATAAGATTTCCTATCTAACAATGTCATTGCTCTGAAAATGACCAAGCATCCATAGGCAAGTTAACAGGTAAGTCCTTAAACTTCAAAAGACTTGTTGGTTGCTTATGTTAGCTGTGACAGCAAGACATTTGGGGATTGATTTCTTTTCTGCTGGAAATGGTGTCTTTTCTGCTACACATTAATTTAGGACCCAAGTTACTTTCTAATTGTGCCACTTACTTTCAATATACAGTCCCCAAATGTCTATGGGGTTGAAAGGGGGAAGGTGAGGGTTTTGTGATCAGATCTGAATGTGTTCTCAATTCTATCTTCATTTTTTTCACCAGAATTAAGTCAAATGGACCGACTTAATTATAAGGGAATTTGGAGTTTCCTCCTTTATACCCAGGGGGAAAATGAAATGAATGGTTGAACATCTGGCAGAGAATCTCTATCTAACCCATAAGAAAAGAGAAGGATCTGAGTGTGCATGCATGCTCGGTCACTAAGTCATGTCAGACTCTTTGCGACCCTATGGACTGTAGCCTGCCAGGCTCCTCTGTCCATGGGATTTCCCAGGCAAAAATACCGGAGTGTGTTACCATTTCCTTCTCCTGGGGATCTTCCCCACCCAAGGACTGAACCTGCATTTCCTGCATTGTCAGGCAAGTTCTTTACCACTGAGCCACTAGGGAAGCCCAAAGGATCTGAGAGGCAATAACAAAACATAGAAACAAGGTATACCGCTTACATTCTTTCCTTTGTCTATGATTTTTTTTGTTGTTGTTAATTCTGTCTTGATCCCATCTTGAGGCCCCGATCAAAGGCCAGTCAGTTTCCTTTCAATGGACCATTAAGTTCACACTCCGAACCAGCTCCCATCAGGTTCTCACGCTCTGGGCCACTGTTTGATGTTATTGTTGTCGCTAAGTCGTCTTTGGTTCTTTGCGACCCCATGGACTGCAGCCCGCCAGGCTCCTCTGTCTGTGGGATTTCTCAGGCAAGAATCCTGGAGTGGGTTGCATTTCCTTCTCCAGAGGATCTTCCTGACCCAGGGACTGAACCCCAGTCCCCTGCACTGCAGATGGACTCTTTACCGCTGAACCACCGGGAAAGCCCCAGGTCACTGTGTACCTGCCCTAATTGTCCCAAGACGAGATATCAGACAACCAGGGGCAGCGCCTATGTCTGAAAGTTAGCTGAAATTATTCAAAGTAGCTAATCCTAAACTTGCTTACCCATGGAAACCACAGCAAAGACACCAAGCACAGCTCCCTGCTCTCCTGCCTTCCCCTGGGCGACACTGGCTGTCCTACTGTGTTCCCCCCAGGGGACTGTGAGTGACGGAATTATAAACCACGTTCTGGTTTCCCTCTCTTGATCGGTGGCTAACCGCATTATACCTCACCCACAGTAATGTGGTTAAAACACTGTTAAAAGGATATATAAAAGTTTGATCCATTTTCAACAAAAGCATATTCTGTTTCAGAGCCTAATCAGCTGATACCTCTCAGAGCATCATATTATCAATATCGAGCTAATAGTCTGGATCCAAACTGACAAAGGAAACAAAAACATTCTCATCTGTTAGCCAAGGGAGAGAGCGGGAAACAGTGAACCAGTTGAACGTCTCCATCCAAGCCAGCCCTTAAATGAAAATAAATGCAATGTCATCAGCCTACAGGAGGATTGCACTCAACTCTGGAAAAGAGAGAGGAAAATATGTTTTTAACTGACGAGAACATGTATGTTTTGTTTGTTTGAAAAATACACCAAGAAGACTTCCCTGAAATTTGTTGTAAGCTATTCCCTCTAAAATGTGTGAGTATAAGTGTGTCAAAATAAGAAAATCTATAACAGAGAATGAGGTGGTTGGATGGCATCACCAACTCGATGGACATGAGTTTCAACAAGCTCCAGAAGTTGGTGATAAACAGGGAAGCCTGGCATGCTGCAGTCTATGAGGTCGCAAAGAGTCGGACACGACTGAGCGACTGAACTGAACTGAATACAAATTAAATGAAATAATAGTTTTGCAGTTTATAAAACTAGCTGAAGGTTGGGTGCCGGTTCATTGAATGAGTTCATTTGTGTCTTATTTCAATGCACTCTTTTCTGAGGTTTATTTTTGAAGTGACTTCAGATGAGGGAATAAAAAGGGACAGTATGTGTTTCTATCCCAGAATTTGCCATTAACCTATTCTGTAGCAGTTGTGTTTCTAAGGCATCTGTATGAACCCAGGGAGGTTTCAGGTTTGATATAATAACACTATGAATTACTGTGAAATATACTTATTATTGTGTAATTAACCTAGTTCTAAAGAAGGTTCTCTGGTGGGAAAGTACTACCGAAACAATTTATAATTTTGATTTGTGTCCTACTCGTAGCCTGGAGCATTAGGTAGTGTGTACTGACTCACTCTACTAGATAAGCCGTACATGATTTGTCTAGGACCATTTTGTTAAATATTATTTAGCTAGTTCTAATTTATGAAAATGCCTTATCAACTTCCCTAGAAAAAGGACAAAAGAAAGGACCTGTAGGTTAGTGTGCAGCTGGACATCAAGGAGCTGACCTGACATTGAATTCTAGAAACTAGACTTAAACAGATCTTGCAAGCTTGATCTGATCACTTAAAATCTCTGAGCATCTCTTTCATGCCTTTAAAGTATTAACAATGATATGTTTCTTCTCTAGGAGTGTCAGAGTGTAAAGAGTTAATGCATATAAAATATTTCTTATAAAGCCTTCTAGATAGGAGGTCTAAATAGTTGGAATAATTAGGATGAAATTCATCCAGACTCCAAATCTTTATATCTTAATGTCAATTTAAGTCAAAAAGGACAGATTTGTCTGTGCCAGTCTATCAATGCCTAGACCCAAACATACCATACCATCTCAGATACAATGCAGGACATGTTTCTGGATACTTTTAATACTTGAGTGCTTGCCTAAGTTTTTGGCTTGGAAACAATTGTTTTTAGTTTAACAAGATAAAAAATAACAATGTCACCATTTACTGAGGGTATAGTAAGCGTCTAGTCCCATGAAGAGCCTTTTGCTTTAATCTTCAAAACAATCCCATAGATATGCATTAGTAAATTCTTCCTCCCTCCCCAACTCCTTGTCCTTCTCTCTGCTTTCTTCCATTCTTCCTTCTGTCCTTACACCCTGCCCCATTGGTATCTGCCATGTAGTGCTTACACAGAAAAGGTCATCCGGCTCTTGTGCATGAGTTAGAACTCGATCAGAGTTTAGCTGCCTAATTTAATAATCCATGCTTGCTAAAGCATTTGGTTGTCAATTGTTCCTTTAAAAAGTGAACACGTTAGGATAGTAAATAGTAAATTTTACCATTTAAGACACTTTTGGAGGAAAACTATGTATTTTCCATGAAATTGTTGCCTAGGAAACAGTGATTTCATCTTATTTTTGGCATAAAACTGTAGGTGTCTAAAAGCTCTGAATCAATCTGCACACAGCACGAATGCTGATATTTATGAAGCCAGCAA
This sequence comes from Bos javanicus, assembly GCF_032452875.1. Lineage (NCBI taxonomy): Eukaryota > Metazoa > Chordata > Mammalia > Artiodactyla > Bovidae > Bos > Bos javanicus. Next base: position 6,713,280 of record NC_083896.1, on the reverse strand, counting down.
GACAATAAGGGCGTTTCTACCTTGCGGTCTCCAAAGAAGAAATTTTGTGTAAGAATTTTTTGAGTGATCAGCTGGATGAGAACATCCCTTCAAGTTACCAGGAGAACGTAAGAAGGACTGAAGTAGCTATTTCTTTAAAGAAGATATAAAAATTGCCATTAAATTTATTAAAGGTACCAAGAGGAGCTGGGGTGAAGGCAGTCACAGAGACAGCACGAGAGTCGGGATTCAGTCTGTGATTGCAACTGAGTGCTGGACCCCCAGTAGGCTGAAAGACATTAAAAATATTTTTTAATGCTCAACATCACTAATCATCAGAAAAATGCAAATCAAAACCATAATGAAATATCACCTAATGCCAGTTTGGTTAGCCACTACAAAACAAAAAAAAACAAAAAAAACAGCATAAAGATGTGGTAAAGATGTGGAGAATTCAGAATCCTTGTGCACTATTGATGAGAGTGTAAAGTGGTGCAGATGGTCTAGAAACCACTATATAGAGTTCTTTAAAAATTAAAAATAACCATATAATTCAGCAATCCCACTTCTGGGCATTTATCCAGAAGAATAAAAATAAAATTCTCAAAGAGATATTTGCATATCCATGTTTGTTGCAGCATTATTTAAAATAGCCAACACATGGAAACAGCCTAAGTGTCTATCAATGGATGAATGGATAAAGAAAATATGATGTAATAAATATATATAGATACACATACACACATATATATGAACACACACATACACAATGGAATACTATTCAGCTTTCAAAAAGGAAATCCTGTCATATACACAACACAGATGAACCTTAAGGACATTATGGTGAGTTACATAATCCCATGGCTAAAAAACAAAAATTTCATGATTAAATTATATGAGATACTTAAATTAGTCAGCGATCAATGCAAAGAAATAGAGGAAAACAACAGAATGGGAAAGACTAGAGAACTCTTCAAGAAAATTAGAGATACCAAGGGAACATTTCATGCAAAGATGGGCTCGATAAAGAACAGAAATGGTATGGACCTAACAGAAGCAGAAGATATTAAGAAGAGGTGGCAAGAATACACAGAAGAACTCTACAAAAAAAAAAAAGATCTTCATGACCAAGATAATCACTATGGTGTGATCAATCATTCACCTAGAGCCAGACATCCTGGAATGTGAAGTCAAGTGGGCCTTAGAAAGCATCACTACGAACAAAGCTAGTGGAGGTGATGGAATTCCAGTTGAGCTATTCCAAATCCTGAAAGATGATGCTGTGAAAGTGCTGCACTCAACATGCCAGCAAATTTGGAAAACTCAGCAGTGGCCGCAGGACTGGAAAAAGTCAGTTTTCATTCCAACCCCAAAGAAAAGAAATGCCAAAGAATGCTCAAACTACCGCACAATTGCACTTATCTCACACGCTAGTAAAGTAATGCTCAAAATTCTCCAAGCCAGGCTTCAGCAATACGTGGACTGTGAACTTCCAGATGTTTAAGCTGGTTTTAGAAAAGGCAGAGGAACCAGAGACCAAATTGCCAACATCCACTGGATCATGGAAAAAGCAAGAGAGTTCCAGAAAAACATCTATTTCTGCTTTATTGACTATGCCAAAGCCTTTGACTATGTGGATCACAATAAACTGTGGAAAATTCTGAAAGAGATGGGAATACCAGACCACCTGACCTGCCTCTTGAGAAACCTGTATGCAGGTCAGGAAGCAACAGTTAGAACTGGACATGGAACAATAGACTGGTTCCAAATAGGAAAAGGAGTACATCAAGGCTGTATATTGTCACCCTGCTTATTTAACTTATATGCAGAGTACATCATGAGAAACGCTGGACTGGAAGAAACACAAGCTGGAATCAAGATTGCTGGGAGAAATATCAATAACCTCAGATATGCAGATGACACCACTTTTATGGCAGAAAGTGAAGAGGAACTCAAAAGCCTCTTGATGAAAGTGAAAGAGGAGAGTGAAAAAGTTGGCTTAAAGCACAACATTCAGAAAACGAAGATCATGGCATCTGGTCCCATCACTTCATGGGAAATAGATGGGGAAACAGTGGAAACAGTGTCAGACTTTATTTTTTGGGGGGGGGGTCCAAAATCACTGCAGATGGTGATTGCAGCCATGAAATTAAAAGACGCTTACTCCTTGGAAGAAAAGTTACAACCAACCTAGATAGCATATTCAGAAGCAGAGTCATTACTTTGCCAACAAAGGTCCGTCTAGTCAAGGCTATGGTTTTTCCTGTGGTCATGTATGGATGTGAGAGTTGGACTGTGAAGAAAGCTGAGTGCCAAAGAATTGATGCTTTTGAACTGTGGTGTTGGAGAAGACTCTTGAGAGTCCCTTGGACTGCAAGGAGACCCAAGTCCTTTCTGATGGAGATCAGTCCTGGATGTTCATTGGAAGGACTGATGCTGAAGCTGAAACTCCAATATTTTGGCCACCTCATGCGAAGAGTTGACTCATTGGAAAAGACTCTGATGCTGGGAAGGATTGGGGGCAGGAGGAGAAGGGGACGACAAAGGATGAGATGGCTGGATGGCATCACTGACTCGATGGACGTGAGTTTGAGTGAACTCCGGGAGTTGGTGATGGACAGGGAGGCCTGGCGTGCTGCAATTCATGGGGTTGCAAAGAGTTGGACAAGATTGAGTGACTGAACTGAACTGAAATTAGTCAAACTCAGAAACAGAAAATAGAAAGGTGGCTTCCAGTGATGAGAGAAGGGAAATAATTGCAAAATGGTCCCAGAGGATCTTCTGGGGTGGTGGTAAGATTCTATATCTTGATTGTAGCAGGGTTTACACAACTACATGCGTGCTTGCATGCTAAGTCACTCCAACCATGTCCTGCTCTGTGTGACCCTATGGACTGTGTATAGCCTGCCAAGCTCCTTTGTCCATGGGATTCTCCAGCTGAGGATACTGGAGTGGGTTGCCATGCCCTTCTCCAGGGGATCTTCCTGACCCAGGGATCAAACCTGCATCTCTTACATCTCCTGCATTGGCAGGTGCGTGCTTTACCACTAGCACCGCCTGGGAAGCCCACACAACTATAGAGAGTTGCCAAACTGTATAAGTGCTACAAGATGATCACTGCGAATACTAGATAAATCTAACAGCAGCAAAAGGACCATCGCTGGTGAATTTAAGAATTCTTTTACTCAAGTCAAAGCTCACCTCTTTCCTATCAATGTGACCGCAGGGTCTTATATCATGTGTAGTTCTAATTTTTCTCACCTGTAAAATAATGGTCGTAATATTTTCCTCTGTGTAAAGCTCTTTTGGAATAGTACTTGAAATCAGCACGTATTTTTTTTTTTCAAATTTCCCTTCTCTTCCTTTCATGCCAGTATTTTTCAAAGTATGACTTTCAGACTCCTAGCATCAAAATCACCGTTGAATACTAAAATGCAACTCTTGAGAATAACATCGCAGAAAGTACATTTTAGCAAGTGCTAAAATCAAGCTTGCAGTGATGCTCTGATACATTCAGGCTTCACTGGTCCCCAGTCTCCACCACCATTTTATTCCATAAGCAAAATTCCCACTTGAATGATCTTCCTCAATCTCTACTGCCACTGCTGCTGCTAAGTCGCTTCAGTCTTGTCCAACTGTGTGTGACCCCATAGACAGCAGTCCACCAGGCTTCCCTGTCCCTGGGATTCTCCAGGCAAGAACACTGGAGTGGGTTGCCATTTCCTTCTCCAATGCCTGAAAGGGAAAAGTGAAAGTGAACTCGCTCAGTCGTGTCCGACTCTTAGCGACCCCATGGACTGCAGCCCACCAGGCTCCTCCATCCATGAGATTTTCCAGGCAATGGTACTGGAGTGGGGTACCATTGCTTTTTCTGCCTCAATCTCTAAGAATGATTTTAATCTTGAATCATGAAGGACTCGCTTTTATGTTTTTTTTTTCCTTTCCGTTTAAATGTCATGAATGGACTTCCTCCATTATTATATCTTGGGGGTGCTTGTTTAAAATCCGGATGTTTGAACCACAATCCATTCCCTCTGAATTATAACTTCTAGGGTTGGGATTCAGGAATCTGCATTTAAACAAGCCTCCTGGGTAATTCTTATAAACTTTGAGAATGATAGCCAAACCCACCAATCACACTAACTGAAAGTGAGACTAATCTTGGGCCTAATTTTGATAATTCAGTTCATATCTACAGTCCTTACCTGGTTCTCACTTCTAAGCAGCAGGAATGAAGGATTTAATTGCATTTGTAATGGAAGATTCTCATCCCAACCTATAATCTAGTGTTCAGATTCTGATTCCTAGTGTTTTTTCTTTATTTGGAAAGTGTTTATGGAGCAAATAATAGGTGTTGGGCCCCAATCTAAGTGTTACAGACAGAACAGTGACACACACACAAAAAGGCCATGATCTCCTGCTGTTCTAGCAGCATATACAGACAATTAATAAAAATTAAGCTATTAAATATAATCTGTTAGATAACTAAATGTTATAGAGAAAAATGAAACATGAAAAGAAATAGAAGTGGGAAGATTATCATTTTAAATCAGATGACCAGGAAAGGTATCATGGAAGATGCTTCCTAACATGATCTAATGGAAAATAATCTTTTTGTTACTCATGTATTGTCTACCCTTTTGAGGGGAGCATGCCAGTGACGGAATGGGTCATTGCCTGATATGACTTTGAGCCCACCACCTGAAGTCTCTCACCATCGCCTTCAGATGTCAAATTCTTGGGTTGTGCTTGTTTTCCTAAATCCTGGAGCTGGATCTGGCTATGAAGTCCTGCCCTATGTCATTTTCCGCAATTTGGCCCTTACCAACCATAAACACTGCAGATGGTGACTGCAGCCATGAAATTAAAAGACGCTTACTCCTTGGAAGGAAAGTTATGACCAACCTAGATACCATATTCAAAAGCAGAGACAATACTTTGCCAACAAAGGTTTGTCTAGTCAAGGCTATGGTTTTTCCAGTGGTCATGTATGGATGTGAGAGTTGGACTGTGAAAAAGGCTGAGCGCCGAAGAATTGATGGTTTTGAACTGTGGTGTTGGAGAAGACTCTTGAGAGTCCCTTGGACTGCAAGGAGATCCAACCAGTCCATTCTGAAGGAGATCAGCTCTGGGATTTCTTTGGAAGGAATGATGCTGAAGCTGAAACTCCAATACTTTGGCCACCTCATGCGAAGAGTTAACTCATTGGAAAAGACTCTGATGCTGGGAGGGATTGGGGGCAAGAGGAGAAGGGGACGACAAAGGATGAGATGGCTGGATGGCATCACTGACTCGATGGACGTAAGTCTGAGTGAACTCCGGGAATTGGTGATGGACAGGGAGGCCTGGCGTGCTGCGATTCATGGGGTCGCAAAGAGTCGGACACGACTGAGCAACTGATCTGATCTTATCTGATCTGATCTGAACCATACCTAGAGATGACAGATTGGCCCGGATTTAAGGGCTAGTTGCAGTGATAGACTCTCACCAGAAGAGGGTAGCAGAGGGTTGCAGAGTGAACGCCGCTGCGGGCGTAGGTGTTCCCGCAACGAGATCAGTTCAAATACAGCATTAAGGTAGTCCAAGAGGTGAATCCACTGGGGAAAGCGTTGGCCTCAGCAACAGCTTTTATAAGAGCTGGGACTACTATAGAACTGACATGCCCTGGAAAGAAGGGAGAGTGTAGCATATTGAAGTGACAATTTGAGAGCACTTTTCTAATAAACTCTCCTGTTGTTTAGTTGCTAAGTCATGTCTGACTCTTTTGTGAGTCCATGGACTAGAGCCCGCCAGGGTCCTCTGTCCATGGGATTTCCCAGTCAAGAACACTGTCATCGGTTGCCATTGCTTCTCTGGGGGATCTTCCTTACTCAGGGATTGAACCCTGTCTCCTGCACTGCAAATGGATCCTTCACCACTGAGCCACGTGAGAAGCCCCAAGAAGCTCCCTTACCTATTAACAAGCATTCCATTTCTTGCTAAATAACATGACAAGTGTCTATCCCTACAGTGGCCCCTCTTTACTCTATTCCTGTTCAATTCCACCCCATTAGCAACACGATGGCTTCTGAGTGTTCTGAGAGACCTTAAGACCCAAACCTTTTTTTTTCCTTCTCTGGCAAACATCGGTTCATATTGAGTCCCCAGCTTAAGCTGAGCCTATACAGAATTAATGGAGAAGGCAATGGCACCCCACTCCAGTACTCTCGCCTGGAAAATCCCATGGACGGAGGTGCCCGGTAGGCTGCAGTCCATGGGGTCCCTAAGAGTTGGACACGACTGAGCGACTTCGCTTTCACTTTTCCTTTCATGCATTGGAGAAGGAAATGGCAACCCAGTCCAGTGTTCTTGCCTGGAGAATCCCAGGGACGGCAGAGCCTGGTGGGCTGCCGTCTATGGGGTCGCACAGAGTCGGACACAACTGAAGCGACTTAGCAGCAGCAGCAGCATACAGAATTAAAACTTGAGTCTCAGATTCTCCCCTAATTTGAGAACTACATGAAGGCAGGAACAAATCACCGTGTGGGATTTTTCTCTGCAATCCCAGCAACAAGCCCAGTGCCTGGTACCTTATAGATACTCATTGCTATTTATTGTAAGACTTCATATTATCGCAAAAAGCAGTTAACCCAGATGGTAATTTTTAAAGTTTGTCTTCCTAAAAAGGGGCAGTAGTGTGACAAATTTCGTTTCTATCTTATGCTCAGCAGAAACCAGACATAACTCTTCCTTTGTCAGCAGCACCACGAAGGAAGCTTCTCACCTACTTATCTCTTTAGGCAGCAAGCTGACAGTGACACCGAATGAATGAAGCTAAACTGCATGAAAGGAAAGCAGAATGGCCTTAAGATGATCATCCCCCGACCCGTGGTCCAAACAAGGCCTAAGACCTGTGCTCTCTTCTGTGCTTTTCATGGACAGGGTCCTGCTGCCTGTCAGCTACAGCACATTTACCATCCTGTCTCCCTCAAGCAGAGCTAACAGAATTCTGGGCAAGAAGAAAGATAATATTCTTGACTCCCAGAGCCAAATATATGAGAAAGGAGTATGAATAGAATTCATTTAGTCTATTCTTTTTGTACTGTAAAAACAAAAAAGAAACTAATTCAAAGCTTTCTCTTAATTTTTGTAACAGATCTGCAGAAAAGTATTATTATTTTCTTCTTTTTCAGGAAAAATGACAAACCTAGATGTGTATTAAAAAGCAGAGACATCACTTTACAGACAAAGATCTGTACAGTCAAAGCCATGGTTTTTCCAGTAGTCATGTATGGATGTGAGAGTTGGACCATAAAGAAGGCTGAGCACCAAAGAATTGATGCTTTCGAACTGTGGAGTTGGAGGAGACTCTTGAGAGTCCCTTGGACAGCAAGGTCAAACCAGTCAATCCTAAAGGAAATCAACCCTGGATATTCATTGGTAGGACTGATGTTGAAGCTGAAGTTCCAGTACTTTGGCCACCTGATGAGGAGAGCCGACTCATTGGGAAAGACCCTGATGCTGGGAAAGATTGAAGACAGGAGGGGAAGGGGACAACAGAAGAGGAGATGGTTGGATGGCATCACCGACTCAGTGGACACGAGTCTGAGCAAACTCAGGGAGATAGCGGAGGACAGAGGTGCCTGGCATGCTGTAGTCCATGGGGTCACAAAGAGTCACACAGGACTTAGCAACTGAACAACAGCAACAATGTTTTTAAGAGTCAGTGAAGTAAAGGCAGGTCGAAAGACTCATTAAGGTCACTTAACAGGTCTATTAATTTTAGGGTCCATGTTTTGTTTACTGTGCCATGTTTCAATTCAATTTTGCCCATGTATTAGATTTTACATTTTGCAAAATATATCAATACTGATTTTCTAATTTACTCATCACAAGCACCATATTGGACAGATAAAATATTCTTTCTCTCTTCAGATAGATGAGCATATTAAGGCCAGAATGAGAGCATATATGCTTTGAAAATAAATACTATTTTCCTTAAACAAATGGCCTGCCATTGTAAAGTAGGTCAGGCTGTTCAACTTATAACTAAGATCAAACAGGCAGTCAAGATAAGATGGGTCTTTTCAGTCCTAGATGGATTCTTAAGAGCAACTCAACTTGCCCATTCATTAGGTAATTAAAAACATACAGAACTACATTTCCTTTACTCAAAATGCTAAAAAGACATAAAAAACAAACACAATAATCACGTGTGTGGAGAGGATGGGGAGGTAAGCAGCAGTGACATAAATACTCTCAGATGGGAAAGTGGGAAAGAGAAACCAAGGGCGGAGGCAGTCCAGTTGTTTGGCAGAGTATATTAATGGATGTTTAATGATATGATTATACAAACCTGAGATATAGAGCAGAGTGTGGCAGTGGGGTCTAGTAAGAACTAAATTTTTACAGAAGAAAATCAGGAGGATGCGCTTTGCTTTGTTTGAATTGACACTGAACAGCAACAAAGAGAAAAATCCTGAAATTCACACAGAGAACAGTATTGAACAGAAATGAAGGCCAAGATGAAATATGACTGTGAGAACTGACCTCCCTCAGGATTTCAGAAATACTGGAGAGAAAATATGGTATGCAACAGGGGGACTCAGGCTGATCCAACCCAGGTATTGTGAAGAAAGGAGAGTCTGATGTCTAGATTATACCTGTAACCCGTGGATGACTTTCAGTGCATTTTTCCATTCATGGTTTTATCCAATTCTCACAACTCTATTCAGTGAATATAATGATCATTAGCATTTTACAAATGAACAGTGAGGCTTGGAGATACTACTTAATTTTTCTCAAAATCCCATGGGAAATAGAATCAGTATAGGATCAGATAGGTCACCCGAAGTTTTTAAGGTGTCTATGACCTTAAAAAGTGTTCTACTCCATAATTTCAAGAACTTGCAGATATAATTGTAGTTAGAGCAGAAACTTTTTATCTCTAAATTACTCATTAATTTAGATTCAACCCTGTCACATAGTGCTAACACGATTCCAAGAAATATGCTAATGGAGCCATTAGTTAGGATGTTTCCTTATTATCACCATTTAAAACATAATCAAAATGAGCTCTTCTAATGCAACTCTCACACAGTTTGCAAACTTCTCTTCATTATGCCCAGGAAGTAAATGTATATTTCAAAGAAAATCTGAGGTTCCTATTTAACTTTTAGAAATTTTAACCTCCAAGGATAATTAGTATGATATAATCACTTAACAAAAACTCTCAGGAGTCTCACATTTGTATCATGGGAGCAGCCTCAAATATGTAAAGGAATAGTGGTGCTCTTGTGAAAGAAAAAGTGTTGTGACCCCATGGACTGTAGCCTACCAGGCCACTCCGTCCATGAAATTATCCAAGCAAGAATAGTGGAGCGGGTAGCGATTCCCTTCTACAGGGCATCTTCTCAACCTAGGGATTGAACCTGGGTCTCTTGCACTGCAGGCGGATTCTTTACCATGAAAGTGAAAGTGAAGTCACTCAGTCGTGTCCAACTCTTTGCGACCCCATGGACTGTAGCCTACCAAGCTCCTCCGTCCATGGGATTCTTCAAGCAAGAATACTGGAGTGGGTTGCCATTTCCTTCTCCAGGGGATCTTCCCAACCCAGGGATCGAACCCCGGTTTCCCGCATTGGAGGCAGACGCTTTAACCTCTGAGCCACAGGGAAGCCCATATTCTTTACCATATACATAAAGGTACTTTGGAAATGTTCAGTTCAATAAACTGGCCTTTAAGCTGGGCTCTGACTGGTTGGCGGATGGGACTGGGGATAAGAGAAACAGATCAAAAATAAGAATAGTTGGGTCTTGGACCAGGAGGAATTTATAATGATACTTCAAATTAGGAGCCTAGTTGCTTACATATTACATACTTGGGGAATTTTTCAAGAAAATCCATTAGGAAATGATAATATGATGCTATAAAAACATGAATAACTACAAGTTGATGATGATTTCTATTGCCAGGCACTATGGAAGAAAATTTTCATATGTTATCATATCTATTCCTCATGACAGCTTGATAAAGTCTTCATTATTTATTTCCATTCTGCCAATGAGGAAACTCAGATTCCGACATAGGCACAGAGATAACACAAAGGGGAAGGAAGGGCCTGCAGTCTGAATCCAGACGGCAGCGGTCCTCTTTCCTCCCAACCTGGAATCTAGTGAGACTTTGCAGGATAGTATTGCTTTCTAGAACAAAGGGGCCTGCTTTCACCTACCAACATCATCATGCCATGTAGTGTCTCCCACATCATAATCATTCCAGAAGGGCTTTGCTGGATGGTTAATAGATCAGCCAGCAGTGCTTGGGGATACAAATAAAATTTATTAACTAGTGACTTAAAATACATAAATTATGACTCTCCTATAACAACCATCTTACAGTAAGATGCTGATGTCGGGACTTCGCTGCTGGCTCAGTGGGAAAGAATCCACCTGGCAGTATAGAAGATGCGGGTTTGATCCCTGGGTTGGGAGGATCCCATACACCGCAGAGGAGCTAAGCCTGTGAGCCACAGCTTCTGAGCCTGTGCTCTAGAGCCCAGGAGCCACAAGGACTGAAGCCCACGTGCCTGGAGCCCTGCTCCACGACAAGAGAAGCCACGGCAGTGAGGAGCAGACGCCCCACAGCTAGAGAGCTGCCCTGCTCTCCACAACCAGAGGAAAGCCATGCAGCACCAAGGCCCAGCATGGTCATAAATAAATAAATAAAATAAAGATGCCAATGGCATGATCCAAAGGCCCAATGAAAACAGTGTCAACATTTCTACCGCTGTATTATGCTCTTGACCTTTTCTCATCATCACATGGAGATTGCTCCAACTTCAGGCATCATATCGGCATCCATCACAGCAGTATGAAGGAGAAAAGGGACAAGTTCACCTTTGTGGCTCTCAGGTAGCTACAGAACTACTAATATTAATATTAATAGCTATAATAAGAGCAGTAATAATTATTTCAGTGCGTTTGTAACTGCACATATGCTAGGTTGTATAATATTTTTTTCTATAGATTCCCTTACATAATCTTTCTGACTATTCTACGTACAGTTTTATTTGACCTCATTTTACATGCAATAAAGTTGAGACCCAGAAAGGTAAGTTCATATATTCAAGGTCATATAATTAGCAAGAAGGAAAAGCACAATTTCAGATCTGTTCTCTCTGGCTCTCACTGTGATGCTCTCAATCCTTTGTTGTACTGTTTCTTAGAATCATTGAATGAGTAATAGAATACACTGGTGTGTAACTGTACTTCAAAACCTCTTTCAGACCCACATTCTCCATCATGCCCTTTAAGAGCTACCATTCTTTCAACATTCCTAGTTCCCTCTTTTCAATTTCTGTGTGTTACATCTCTTATGGTGTCTTACCCATCATTCTATGAGACACTTGCCAAGTTTCCTTACTTTTTGTATTCTGTTGTAGGAAGTTCATGGGCAGGGTCCGTGCCCACTCTTAAGCTCAAGCATGTGCTAGGTGTTTAGAAACATGTCCCTAAGTCAACGGAAACTCTCACTGACCCTGCTGTTTTATAAAGGGTCCTGGAATCTGCGGTTCAGTTTGGCCGAGTCCAGTTGCTTGGCATCTCTTTTACCATTGCTAGATGTGCCAGTCTTGAAACATAATTTATGATCTCTGGGAATATAAGTGGGATATAGCTGTTTTATGTGCTTCCCAGGGGGTGCAGTGGTAAAGAATCTGCCTGCCAATGCAGCAGACACAAGAGACTCAGGTTTGATCCCTGGGTTGGGAAGATCTCCTTGGAGAAGGAAATAGCAACCCATTCCAGTATTTGCACCTGGAAAATTCCATGAACAGAGGACCTTGATAGGCTATAGTCCATGGGGTTGCAAAGAGTCGGACATGACTGAGTGTGTGTGCACACACAGAGTTTTACAACTATCAGATTCAACTAGTCCAGTCATTCATCTCGAGTAGAAAACACAGCTTTTTTTCCTACAAAAATTAAAATTTGCTTCTATATTAAATCAAGGGATCTGTCTTGGTGATATGTTAGATATTTCTATTTTAAAGTAACGATACATTTAGGAACACTATAATAAAATTGTCACTTCTTAATTGCATATTGCATCTCTTTATTCTAGAACTTAAGTTTATTTTTTATTTTGTATTTCCTATTCAACAGGTCTCCTGAGAGGGCTTTCTCATCTTTTCATTCTTTCCTTAAGCCAGAGAATATTTATTAATAACACCTATTCCATGTATGGCAGTCTAGGAAGCACTGGGAATAAAGAGATATTGTAGTATTATAGACATCAGGAAGAATTATATTCAAGGTGCATTAGCAGGCAAAAGAATGAGCCAATTTTCTCGAAAGCATTATGGAAGGCATTACAGAAGAGGACATATTTGAGGAAGGATGAGAAGGAGTTTGTTAGCTGGACAAGAAGACAACAGGACAAAGGGAAAATCTGATGCAAGCATATGAAAAATATGACACACTGGGGAAATACAAGTCATTCTATGTGGGTGAAGTATGGGCTGTAACACAAGAGTGATGGAAACAGTTGACTTACCAAGTGGGCAATAAATCGCAGCACATCTCACTTACTCTGTTAAGGTTTTATCAGGAATAACTGAGTACAAACCATACAGAAAAGCCATGTTTTGATGCTACTGCTGCTCAGTGGTTATAATGGAACCCACCATCTTCTGCTTTATTTTTTAGCTGGTGAAATAATAAGACAGCTTGATGCTTAGACCAGCTGTCCTGCACATCATTGCTTTGCATAAGTGGTGTATTAATTATTTATCTTTGTCTAATAAAGTACTCCCAAGTTATCCACCTAAATCAACATTTTTTCACCTGCAGTTTCTGAGGAGCACAGATCCTGGAACAGGTTAAGTGAATATTTTTGATCCGTGGTGTGTCATGAGATTTCAGTCAAGCTATCAGGTAGGACTGCAATCATGTAGAGGCTTGGCATGGACTAGAGAATCTCATCCAAATATTGATTCCATAGCATTGCTCGTAACATCATAGGTGGTTTCCTGTAGTGGAAAAAGAGAAAGAGAGAGAGAGGAAGGAAGAGAGAGAACATATATTCAATTTTTCTGACCTACAGTGTCCAAAGTGTCACAGCGCCTCTTCTGTTGTATTCCATTGTACACACAGAGTATCTACAATATAAAGCAGGTAGGGAATATGCAAGGACATGAGTACTGGGAGGTGGGGATCAGTAAAGACTATGTTATTAATATGTTTCTGTCTGGATCCAGGGATTCATATCACTCCTATATCAAAACGCACAAACACATTCAAGGCCCCTCAAAGCTTCATTCCATTATAGTGTCTGCTTGACGTACATAATCCGGTCATCTAACTAAAGTCCAGCTGTCAATAAGGATCCTCGGATATAATTTTGTGTTGAAATCCTGAAGTTTAGTTCCTTTCCATTTGAAGTCATAAACTAATGAAACTAGTTATCTGCCCTCATACATCCAACATAAACATACAAGAATGTCTACGTATACTACTCACATCCTTTTTCAAAAAGGGAGACATGAGTGGCACACAGGAGTCATGGTTCCTGGAAGCTCTCAGATCCTGCTGAGAAAATGTTGAAAGTTTTTGTTGTTGTTGTTATAAATCAGTCAGTCCTACTCCTCTTCAGGAGTTATGTTCCATGGCTTTTGAGTTTGCCTTCCAGGCTCTTGGTTACACCAAGCCACTCTTCCTTTTCCATGAGAAACAGTGCGTATTAACAGGTAAGCTGTCTTATCAGCCTATTTCCTCCTAGTGGAGTCTTAGAGTATGAAGGTGTTTCACTTTGCCCTCTTTCTGTCCCTTTTGCTCCAAGCTGACATTGTTTCTACTGATATAATCCTCTTAAAAAATTTTTGGGTCCCCTGTGAATCTTCTTGGAGTTCATTAGACAAAATCTACTGTAACAAATGCCTTTGTAATAACCCTTTCTCTTCTGTGGGTCTCTGTCCAATGCTGGGTGATGCTAATGTACAGCACCCTTAATTATCCCAGAAACCCTATGTCTCTGGAGGGTCTTCTGCCTCCAGACATACCTGGAGACATCACCTTCAATCTATCTGAATCTTACCAAAATATTTTTCTGTTACAGTATTTGTTACATCTTTAGTTTTCCTGGAAGTAGCCTGGATTGCTTAATATTTTTTTAAAGATTTTTTTTATGTGAACCATTTTAAAAGTCTTTATTGAATTTGTTTCTGTTTTTTCGTTTTGGTTTATTGGCTGCCAGGCATGTGGGATCTCAGCTCCTTGACCAAAGATGGAACCTGTACCCTCTGCATTGGAAGGCGAAGTCCTAAGCAATGGACCCCGAGGGAAATCCCAAGGAATGTTTAATTTTTTAATTAATAAATAACTTCTTAATTTTAACATCCTTTGCTATCTTCAGAGGCTTAGTAATTTTAAAGCAATCACATCCTAGCCTTTTCACATATAACAGTTTTTGCTTTTGTTTACCACTTTTCTTTTTCATTTACTAGAAGCAACAAGGAGAAAAACATCTTGTCCAAGAATCTCCCTACTCGGTCATTTAGTTCAATAAGCGTGTTTCCTGCTTTTCACATTCAGTTCGGTTCAGTTCAGTCACTCAGTTGTGTCCAACTCTTTGTGGCCCCATGAACTGCAGCATGCCAGGCTTCCCTATCACCAACTCCTGGAGCTTACTCAAACCCATGTCCATTGAGTCGGTGATGCCATCCGACCATCTCATCCTCTGTTGTCCCCTTCTCCTCCTGCCTTCAATCTTTCCCAGCATCAGGGTCTTTTCCAATGCACCAGTTCTTCGCATCAGGTGGCCAAAGTATTGGAGTTTCAGCTTCATCATCAGTCCTTTCAATGAATATTCAGGACATTATTGTAGATGAAAATTTTGCTAAACTTTTAGCTACCACATAACTAGGATCTTCCTTCCTGTTTTCCAGTATTATCCTCATGCCCCTTTATCCCATCACAGGAAGCCTTCTCAAAATCCATGATGTCTGGCCGACAGTTTCCTCACTAAAACTCTTCATATCATTCCAGCTTCTAACACTTCCTGGTTCCAAAGCCACTACCAATTTTTTAGATATTTGTTAGACCACTCCCACATCCAAATACCAACATCAATATTAGTTATCCAGTCTGTATAAAAAACTACTCCAAAACTTGGCAATTTAAAACATTAAACATTAAATATCTAGCACAGTTTCTGAAGACTAGGACTCCAGGAGCAGGCTACCTGGGTTCTAGTTTAGGAGCACTTGTGAAGTTTCAATCAAGTTTTTGCTGAAGTTGCAGTCATCTGGAAACCTGACTGGGGCAGAAGGCTTCACTTCCAAGTCACTCGTATAGCTATTGGCAGGAGAACTCAGTTCCCTGTGACAGGGACCTCTCCATGTGACTTCTCAAACAACTGTAGCTGACTTTTCCCCAGTGTGAATAATTTGAGAAAGAGAGAGTGAGCAAGAAAGCAGGAAACTTCAGTGGCTTTTTTGATCTATGCTCTTCAGAGTCAGAAGCTGTCATTTCTTTATTTCTGTTGTATTCTATTTGGCATGCAGACTATACCTGATACATTGTTGGAGGCAGGTAAGCAAGGTTTTCAGTATCAGGAGGGAGGATCCTTGGGGTCCATCTTAGAGACTGGCTACTACATAGTCTTGTCTTCCCAGGTGGCTCAGTGGTAAAGAATTTGCCTGCCAGTGCAGGAGATGCAGTAGACACGAGTTCCATCCCTGGGTTGGGAAGATCCCTTTGAGTAGGAAAAGGCAACCTGCTCTAGTATTCTTGCCTGGGAAGTCCCATGGACAGAGGAGCCTGGCGGGCTATAGTCCACGGTGTCCCAGAGAGTCAGACATGACTGAGCACACATACATACATACACTAGTCACAGGCTATTTTCAAAGCTTTCTATGTGAAGGCAGCCCATTTACTTGTGACGTATAGAGCATAGATAAGCAATTAGCCACTTTCATTCTGTTTAATCTCTGTGCAGCGTGGGGAGAAGGGTGGAAGCTGTCAGTCTAATCCAGCAAAGCACAGTGGAAAGTATGTCTTACTGCTATACTTTTAAGAAAACGCTTGTAAGCAGGTGAATTGTCTTCTAGTCCTTCCTTCTAAAAATACTGTTACCCCATTGACTAAAGTGGAAACTCAAACTAGCCTCATTTATTCTTGAGTAAGGAGAAAGAATAGAGAACAGGAAGTAACATTTGGTAACCCCTTGATGGGTAGGGATATTATACCTTATTTATATCATGGTCATTCTAATTCAATCATCACAAAAACCCAGTCAGATAAGGATAATACTTGCAGCTGCAATTTTGGAGGCAGGTACCAGAACAAGGAAAGCTGCCAGGAGTGGAAGAAACTACATAGAGAGCCAAAAAAAACCCTTTGCAGAGGGCTTCCTCCGAATCTTTGGCTGAGTGCAGAACTGTGCATGAGTGTGAGATATTACTCACAGCCAGGGCAAGGACTGCCAAACAGGGGCACATGGAAGACTCTGGCTAGAAACAGTTTTCCTTCCCACTAGCCAGAGTGGAAAACATTATGTGTTATAACGCATCAGGTCAAGGACTCAGGCAATTAATGTTACCTGAATATTATGGAAAAACTTGACCTTGCTCTAGACCAACTTCACAAAGCTAAAAAGCAAGCCTCAGAGGTTGAAACTAATCTTAAGAAAATAAACTGCACCACAGATAAAAACTCAGAAATATTTAAAGAATCTATTATCCAGTACTCAACAAGGTAAAATCCACCATATCTGCCATTTAATAAAAAATTTAGCAAATATACAAGAAGCAGGAAAATATAACCTCTAATAAGAAGGAAAACTGAGTAATGTAAATGAAAAAGGCACAGATAACAGCATAAGTACATAAGGACATAACAGAGTATACCTCATATGTTCAAGAAAGTAGGCGAAACCATGACCATGTTAAGGAGAGAGATTAAAAACAGAAATATGCAAAACTGAATTTCTAGAGATAAAAAACATGTATTGTCTGAAGCAAAAACTATATTACATTATATTTGGTTAAGAGAAGAGCACACACTTGGGGTGGGGCAGAATATTAGTGACTTAAGGCATAGAAAAGAAACAATCCAAAATTTAACCAAAAGGAGAGGCCAAATGCTTTGGCCCTCTCAATTTATATACTTACAGGACTAAAGTAGTTCAAGGAATATAAAGATGCATAATATGAACACTAAAAGAACCACTGAATATTCAAATAAATAGGTAAAACTAGTAAGTTAGCAAAGAAGATAAAATGGAGTAATGACTAAAAATATTCAGTTAATCCAAAATAAAGAAATTAAGGGAAATTGTGATAACCACAAAGAGGATCAATTGAAATAAAAAACAAGATGGAAGATTTAACCCAAACCATATCAATAATTATGTTGAATGTATATTATGTAAACAAGCAATCAAAAAGTATAAAAGGTATATTGAATTTTATAAAAAGATCCAGCTATATGTTGACTAAAAGAAATTCACTTTAATAGTAAAAATATACATCAGATGAAAGGATGAAAAAAGACATGTCAGGTTAACGTGATCAAAAGGAAGGTAGAATGGCAAATTTAATATCAGAAAATGTATATTTAAGGGTAAAGATTATAACCTTGAATAAAATAGTCATTTTATAATGATAAAGGTGTTAAATCATCAAGAAGACATAACAGTTTTAAATGCTTCTGCACTTAATAATGAAACTTCAAAACACACGAAGCATACATAGACTTATACAAATAAAGAAGTCCACACATATATTTGAGGATGTCTCAATATTTTAGAGAACAAGGAGACAGAAAGTCAGTAGAGATATAGGAGATTTTCACTTCATTATCAACTAACATGACCTGTTTGACATTTATGTAACATCCCATCCAAAAATATCAGAATACATATATTTTACAAGTGCACATGAAATATTACCAAGATAGACTATCTTCTGGTTCATAAAACAAGTCTTATAAATATGTTTGATCAAAATTAAATTTCAATAAAAATCAATAGTGGAAAGATATCCAGAAAATCACCAAATATTTGGAAACTAAATGTCATACTTGAAAATGGTTCAAAGAAGACATCAAAATAGAAAACATTTTAAACTGAATGGAAGTGAAAACGTGGCATATTAAAATTTGTGGATGCACCTAATGCAATAATCAGAGTAAAATTAGAGCATAAAAGCCTATATTAGATAAGAAGGAAGGTCTCAGATAATGACTTCAACTTTCACTTTAAGACACTTGGAAAGGTTGAGCAAATCAAATCCAAGATAAACAGAGGAAAGGAAATAGAAAATAATTGATTGTACCATTTTACATTCTGTCAGTGGTGTCTTAGAGTTCCGGTTGCTCACCTACACTTGGCTAGTTCATCTTTAAAGTTGTAAGCATTACAGCAGCTCTGTAGTGTTGACTCATTGTGGTTTAAATTTGCATTTTCCTTACGCCTGATATTAAGGATCTTGTTTTGGATTTTTTTTATTGGAAGGTAATTGCTTTATAATATTGTGCTGCTCTCTGCCATATATCAACATGGTTCAGCCACAAGTTTACACATGTCCCCTCCTTCCCGAGCCTCCCTGCTCATCGCCCCCGCACCCCTCTAGGTGGTCACAGGGCACTAGGTTGAGCTTCCTGTGTCACACAGCAAATTCCCACTTGCTATCTATTTTACATACGGTAATTTATACGTTTCCATGCTATGCTCTCAGTTTGTCCCACCCTCTCCTTCCGCCACTGTGTCCAAAAGTCTGCTCTCTATGTCTGCGTCCCCACTGCTGCCCTGCCAAGAGGTTCATCAGGACCATTTTTCTATTTTCCATCTTTTATGAAGTGTCTATTAAAATCTTTTGCCTATTTTTAAATTGGTTTATTATTGAGTTGAAATGTTCTTTATATATTCTAGATATATATTTCTTTTGTCAATGTTTTGCAAATGTTTTCCCCCAGCCATAGCTTAATTTTTTTTCATTGGTTAATGAGTCTTCTAAAGAGTAAAACGTCTAAATTTTGATAAAGTTGAATTCATCCTTTGATATCTCATTTCCTTTTGTACTATTAAAATATCTGAATTCAAGACCTTCTATGTTTTCTTCTAGATATTAGTTTTTAGCTCTTAAATTTCAGGTCCGTAATCCATTTTGAGTTAATTTTTACAAGTGGTAAAAAGATTTATTCTTCTAGTACTAGTTTGGTTTGATTTTGCTATAATACTGCTTAACTCATTTAGACATTTTTGTGTGTAGGGTAAAGGATTGGTCAAAGTTTATAATTTTTTTTTTCAAATGGTTCACCAGTTGCTCCAACATTTATTAAAAAGCTTATCTGTGACAGATTTGAGATGCCACTTTTATCATGCCACATTTTTCAGGATCTACTTTTCCTTTTGTTATATTTCACAGTCCTCTCTATTCTTGTTCCAATACCATACATTCTGTCAGTTTACATTAACACATGATTTTATGCCTCATATATGAAAAAATTGATCTTTTTTTCCCCTGACCTATGAAAATGTCTTTACCGAGTTTACTGCTATAAAATTAAATCCAAAATTTAACATTTTACTTGTTCCCTTTCCTTTCTTTTCCAAGTGAGTCACAGAAATACTAAAAAAAAAAAGCAATCCAATAATTTCACTACTTTACAGTAAAACCACTTGATGCAGAAGGAGTTCTTTTCTCAGGTGAGGTGGTCCTGTTATTATTTAAGTGTCTCCTGGATACTGCTCTCTTCTCAGCATCATTGCGTAGCTCTCGGTGGTTCATCCTTTATCCACCAAGGATTTCTAGCACATGAAATTCAGGGCTAGTGGTTTGATTCTGAAATGAAATTTGGAGTGGTGACCTCATCAATCTTCTGAGTTGTACAAATGGAAAGGGTCTGAAAGTCTGGACACATAACTCAAAATGACTTTTTTCACTTATTCTTGGATAGGTGATGCAACTGCTTCTTCAGTTGTTAGCAAGCAAAAAGGGAGTAGCCAGTTTACCAAGACATTAAGCAACAGAGAAAATCTAGTACATTCCCTTCTGCATTCTTGGTTGGCCTCATAAGCGCCATGGAAGACATAGAGGTTGTTTAGATAAGGTGTTAAGTATTTTTTATTTTGCTATTCAGTGTCTAAGAACACACACATTAATTCAATGTCAGGAAAAATGCTTGTTCTTTTCCCACCTGAGGGCAGGGAGAACTCAGAAGCGCTTGTGAAATCAACACTCCAGAGGCCCAGACTCATTAAAAGATCAAGATCTGGTCACAGGACCCTAGAATGCTTCCCATCCCCTGACACCCTGTTACCACGTTGTGGCTGTTGTTCGGTCACTAAGTCATGTCCGATTCTTTGTGACCCCATGGACTGAAGCACGCCAAGCTCCGCTGTCCTTCACTACCTACCAAAGTTTGCTCAAATTCATGTCCATTCTGTATATCACCACATGACTACAGGCCTATTTAAAGAAGTTCTCTAACCCAACACATTGTGTCCAGGTACCCAGAAAAAAATATAAAACATACAAAAGGGTGGAAAATACAGTTTTAATTTTAAGAGACCAAGTAAGCAACACAACCAGATTCTGATACCGCTGGTATGTTAGAATGATCAGACTGTAAAAATTCAAAACAACTATGATTAATATAAGAACTCCAATAAAGTAGACAGTATACAAGAAGAGATAGGGTTTGTAAAATAGATAGCTAATGGGAAATTGCTATATTTCACAGGGAGCTCAACCTGGTCCTCTATGATAACCTAGAGGGGTGGGGTGGGGTGGGAAGTGGGAGGGAGGTTTCAGAGGGAGAGAACACATGTGTCCTTAGGGCTGATTCATGCTGTTGTAAGGCAGAGACCAACAGGACACTGTGAAGCAGTGATCCTCCAATTAAAAACAAATTTAAAAGAAAAGAGTAGATGGGGTAATGTAAGCAGAGAGATGGAAATTTGAAGTAAAAATAAAAAAGACATGTTAGAGATGGAAACAAACTAAAGAATGTCTTTAATGGGCTTACTAACACAGTGGACCCCTCAAGAAAGAATCTCTGAGCCTGAGGACATCTAAACAGAAATCACCCAGACTGAAAAGCAAAGAGAAAAGAAGACTGAATAAAGAAACAAACCCAGAATAACCATAAATGTGGGACAATTATAAAAGATGCAATAGGGACTTCCCTGATGGTCCAGTGGCTAAGACTCTATGCTCCCAATGAAGGGGACCCAGGTTCAACCCCAGGTCAGGGAACTATATCCCAGGTCCCACTGTTAAGATCCAGCTCAGCTAAATAAAGGTGCAACATACTTGTAATGGGGAATATCAGAAAGAGAAGAAAGCTGAAAAGGAATATTAAAAATATTTGAGGCAATAATGACTGAGAATTTCCCCAGTCTAATGTCAGACATCAAATCACAGATCCAGGAACTCAGAGAACATCAAGTAGGATAAATGCCAAAAAAAAAAAAAATTCATCTCTACATGTCATATTTAAATTGCAGAAAAATCACAGATGAAAAGAAGTCCCTAAAGAAGCCAGAAAAAAAGACAATTACATCCAACTTCTCAGAAACTAGGCAAGCAAGAAGGAAATAGAGTGAATAAAGTGTTGAGGGACAAAAATGACTAATTTAGAACCCTTACCCTGCAAATGATCCTTGAAAAACAGACTCTTGTTTCGTTCAGCAGGACGAGTAAGGCAGAGAACGGTGAGAGACAATGGTAGTGAGGTGGATAAAATGCAGACTAAAGGCTGTTAGGTGAGTCAGGTGAAAAATTAATTCAGCCCATGGTCAATAGTTATAGCCAGTATTTATTGAATGTTTACCATTTTATGAACACTGTGGTATTTTTAACATACTTAATTGACTATGCTAAAGCCTGTGACTGTGTGGATCACAACAAATTGTGGAAAATTCTGAAAGAGACAGGAATACTAGACCACCTTACCTTACCTGCCTCCTGAGAAACCTGTATGCAAGTAAAGAAGCAAGTTAGAACCAGACATGAAACAATGGACTGTTTCCAAATTGGGAAAGGAGTATGTCAAGGCTGTATATTGTCACCTTGCTTATTTAACTCATATGCAGAGTACATCATGCAAAATACTGGGTTGGATGAAACACAAGCTGGAATCAAGATTTCCAGGAGAAATATCAATAACTTCAGATATGCAGATGACTCCAAACTCAACATTCAAAAAACTATGATCATGGCATCCAGCCCCATCCTTCATGGCAAATAGTTGGGGAAACAATGGAAACAGTGACAGATTTTATTTTCTTGGGATCCAAAATCACTGCAGATGGGAACTGCAGCATGAGATTAAAAGACACTTGCTCCTTGGAAGAAAGGCTATGACAAACTGACATAGCATATTAAAAAGCAGAGACATTACTTTGCCAACAAAGGTCTGTCTAGTCAGAGCTATGTTTTTTTCCAGTAGTCATGTATGGATGTGAGTGTTGGGCCATAAAGAAAGCTGAGTGCCGAAGAACTGATGCTTTTGAACTGTGGTGTTGGAGAAGACTCTTGAGAGTCCCTCAGACAGCAAGGAGATCAAACCAATCAATCCTAAAGGAAATCAACCCTCAATATTGATTGGAAGGACTGATGCTGAAGCTGAAGCTCCTATACTATGGCCGCCTGATGCAAAGAACTGACCCACTGGAAAAGACCCTGATGCTGGGAAAGAGTGAAGGCAGAAGAGGGTGACAGCGGATGAGATGGTTGGATGGTATCACCGACTCAATAGACATGAGTTTGAGCAAACTCTGGGAGTTGGTGACAGACAGGGAAGCCTGGCATGCTGCAGTCCATGGGGTCACAAAGAGTTGGACACGACTGAACTGACCTGAATTGAATCTTACTTAAATCCTTACAACAACCCAAATAAGAAAATAGGGATAGAGAGAAATTAATTTTTAAACTACAATGCTATATTGTAATGGGGAGTCATTGAAAGTTTTTAAGCAAGAAAATGATGCTTCTGTGTAAATACTGTCTTCAGTTCAGTTCAGTTCAGTCTTCTATTACTGACTCCTTACTGGGTTCAAGCTAAAATGGACCGTGGAGGCCACCTAGCTCAACTATTTTAATTTACAGTAAGGAACTGAAGCTCAGAGAGGACCATCTGGCTCGTCAGGCTATAGAAATTTGCTGGTAGGGTACAATTAAAATCTAGAACTCCAGACTCAGTCTATACGTTCATGTTGTATTCCTTTTGCTAATAGTCTCTTCCTGGGTTTTTTAAAATCATCAATTCAAGCCAGTAGCAATCAGTGTAATTCTAACCCTAATGACATCACCTTCTGCCCTTTCCACATTTATCATACCTGACATCCAGTGTGAGACAGAAAAGAAGTAGACATTGGTTTTTCATTATGTGGAATTAGAATAGTTGACATTCTTTAATGCTCATTTAGCCATTTCAAACAAAATTGCTTTTATCCTATTAGAGATTTAGGCTAAACTCTCGATAATCACCTCATTAAATTTCACTCTTCCAACAAGCCCCTTGCAAATTGTTGAGAAGTCATCTCTGAGATGATATTGGAAAAAGATTGAGGGCTTATGATCTCAATCCACTACTTATAAGTCAAGTGATCTTGGACCAATTACTTACATATTTTGATGAATTAGTGACAAATTAATACCAACCTTGCCAAACTGTTTTGAGGATTAATCTCCTCTCATGATAAACAGGCATATTTTTTATGTCCAACAAACGTTTTCGAGGAACCTGTTAATTTTTTGTTGTTCATTAACTTGTTGAAAGAGAAGTGATAATATAAGTAGATACTGAGAAAATTTAAGGCCTTGATTTATTTTATTAATAACAATTAACATGTATCTGGGTGACTGATAATATAAAATTTTTAAAATTATATTTAAGGGAGAGAATTTGCCATTTTAAAGATCGATTTCCTTCCCAAAGCTATTATTTATGCAGAATGTTACTTTAGAGTAATTAAGATAAAATTATTCAAAATATGGAAATAGCACAAAAAGATTATTTCGTATTTTTAAATGTCACATTGTCTAACAGATCCAGCCAAGAATTCAAAGAGTATTTGAGAAGTAAAGATGTGTAATCAGTAAGGAAAAGAATGCAGAAATAAGTTTGCTAAATTAAACACACAACCCATGATTAACTTATTTCCTAGGTGAATGTATATTTGACTTACTATTTACTATTGATTAGGGCACTTTTTGGAGAAGGCAATGGCACCCCACTCCAGTACTCTTGCCTGGAAAATCCCATAGACGGAGGAGCCTGGTAGGCTGCAGTCCATGGGGTCGCTAAGAGTCGGACATGACTGAAGCGATTTAGCAGCAACAGCAGCAGCAGGGCACTTTTCTGGAGAAGGAAATGACAATCCACTCCATTTCCTTGGCAAGTATTCTACTTTCCCAGGCAAGTATGTTGCCTGGGAAATCCCATGGACAGAGGAGCCTGGAGGGCTATAGTACAAAGGGTCTCAAAGAGTTGGACACGACTGGGCAACGAAGCACACAGGGATCTGTTCATAGATTCTGTAAAATACTGTACAATAGAGCTGCAAACTTTTTAAACCTTCAGAAATTTCCTAATTGAAAATATTTTAGTCCGTGTAAATATAAAATAACTCTTGCCCAATAGAAAAGATAACCCCAAACATTATAGTATTATTTACATGTAGGATATCAGTTTTTTTTTAAATCTAACTTAGCAAATGCATTTACACATTTATCTGATAGCTTAATAAATAAATGTGTTCCACAAATTTTCTTTGTTTTTTGGGGGTAGGGATATTAAGAATAAGTGTCAGTTCAATGAATTTTCAAAAATTGAACTCGCCCAATGTAACCAGCACTCAAATCAGGATGCAGACTGCGGTAATCATCAGAGAAGCCCCTACAAACTCAGTTTACGCACAAAATGATAGCCACCACTTGACTTCTAATCATGATTATTTTTGCATTATACATAAAATGAATACATATGTACACATATAAAGTACAAGTTATATGTATGCCAAGCTTCTCTATATCACATATATCATATATCATTATTATATATATATATATATATAGTCATAAAGGATGTGCTCTTTCCTATCTGACTGCTTCAATTCAACATTAAATTTGTGAAATTCATCCAAGTTATGTTTTTCCTCATTGCCCTAAGGGAATCCATTGTATGAATCTTTTTTATTGAGGTATAATTGACATATAACATATAAATATTATTTTATATGTACAACATAATGATTCAATATTTGTATACATTGTGAAATGATCACTACAACAATGTATCCATCACCATACATAGTTACAATTCTTTTCTTGTGATGAGAACTTTTAAGAACTATTCTCTTAGCAACATACAAATATGCAGTAGAGTATTATTAACTATAGCTGCCTTGCTACAGGTTTTATCGTTATGACTTAGTTTTCTACAACTGGAAGTTTGTTCCTTTTGATCCCCCTCATCCATTTCAACCACCCTGCACCCTTTACCTCTGGCAACAACTAATCTATTCTTTGTGTCTACAAGATGCAAAGAACAAATGTATTTTGAACCAGAATTACCACTCTATTGGCTCCCTCAAAGTATTAAATTTTTGAAATGTGTTTGATATATATTTGTATAAGAATTACTATTTTTAACTTAAAAACATTTATTTTGACAGAGTGGGCCTTTCTGATGTCATTGTTGCTATAGGAATAATTGCTTAAATTTTCTCTTCTAGCTAAGATCACAAAAGGGAAAATCACTCTAGCTAAAAAAGGTGGACTAAGCCATTACTGGTAAGTTGTGGTTTAACTGATAACATCTATTTCATATCACTGATAAATGGGTCAAAAAATATCTTTATAGAGGCAAGGAGCCTCAGAGAGAAAAACATAAGCTAGAGTTTATACTCAATCCCTCTCCTTCCTTAGGCTCAGTTTTATTAAAATTTTTCTGGTCTCACGGCTTGAAATCAACCAGGTTGGGAATGCTGGCTGAAAAGAAATCAAGGTCATCCAAGGGCTACTCACTCGGAATTGTCCAGGCAAGTGATTCAGGCTCACTTCCAAGACTGAGTGTTTATGGAGAAAAAGGATGTCACAAAGAAAAAAATGTATGGATAAGGCTGAAAACCTTCCACTCCCACCCCTGACATCCCAAATACTTTGGTCCAGAGGGAGTACTCTGGGAATAGTCACTCAGCATACCAGGTCAAATAAAAACCGGTAATTCTGGAGACCACAAGGCAGACTGATTCTGGCAGTTCTCCAACTAAGTCACAACAGACTGTGAAGGGATCTACATCCTCCTGGGTTATTCAAGCACAGTCAGCCTGACAGCCCCAGCTGTCCATATGGCCACAACTGCCAAGCATAATACTTTGTAGAAACCATTTCTTTCCCATCTCATAGCTTTAGAAACTCCTGCCTGACCAGTGAGGGAGCCACTGGAGTAGTGGGTAACTGAGAACATCCTTACTATCTGGGGTCTCCCTAAAATAGTGACATCAGGTGTCAGTGAAAGAACAAAGGCAGCGGGGGGGGTGGGGGAAAACACTGCTACACTGATCAAAACCTTTAAGTTTCTTGCATTGAATATTTTCCAGCAGACTGGCTCCCAGGACTGAATAAATTACGGGATTATTAAACAATGTAATTCAAGGGAGGAAGCTACACTAAAAGAGATCATACATTTTCTACTAACATCAGATCAGATCAGTCGCTCAGTCATGTCCAACTCTTTGCGACCCCATTAATCGCAGCACGCCAGGCCTCCCTGTCCCTCATCGACTCCCGGAGTTCACTCAGACTCACGTCCATCAAGTCAGTGATGCCATCCAGCCATCTCATCCTCTGTCGTCCCCTGCTCCTCCTGCCCCCAATCCCTCCCAGCATCAGAGTCTTTTCCAATGAGTCAACTCTTCGCATGAAGTGGCCAAGGTACTGGAGTTTCAGCTTTAGCATCATTCCTTCCAAAGAAATCCCAGGGCTGATCTCCTTCAGAATGGACTGGTTGGATCTCCTTGCAGTCCAAGGGACTCTTCAAGAGTCTTCTCCAACACCACAGTTCAAAAGCATCAATTCTTCGGTGCTCAGCCTTCTTCACAGTCCAACTCTCACATCCATACATGACCACAGGAAAAACCATAGCCTTGACTAGACGAACCTTTGTTGGCAAAGTAATGTCTCTGCTTTTGAATATGCTATCTAGGTTGGTCATAACTTTCCTTCCAAGGAGTAAGCGTCTTTAATCATGGCTGCAGTCACCATCTGTAGTGGTTTTGGAGCCCCCAGAAATAAAGTCTGACACTGTTTCCACTGTTTCCCCATCTATTTCCCATGAAGTGGTAGGACCGGATGCCATGATCTTTGTTTCCTGAATGTTCAGCTTTAAGCCAATTTTTTCACTCTCCACTTTCACTTTCATCAAGAGGCTTTTGAGTTCCTCTTCACTTTCTGCCATAAGGGTGGTGTCATCTGCATATCAGAGGTTATTGATATTTCTCCCAGCAATCTTGATTCCAGCTTGTGTTTCTTCCAGTCCAGCGTTTCTCATGATGTACTCTGCATATAAGTTAAATAAACAGGGTGACAATATACAGCCTTGATGCACTCCTTTTCCTATTTGGAACCAGTCTGTTGTTCCATGTCCAGTTCTAACTGTTGCTTCCTGACCTGCATATAGGTTTCTCAAGAGGCAGATCATGTGGTCTGGTATTCCCATCTCTTTCAGAATTTTCCACAATTTATTGTGATCCACACACTCAAAGGCTTTGGCATAGTCAATAAAGCAGAAATATATGTTTTTCTGGAACTCTCTTGCTTTTTTGATGATCCAGCAGATGTTGGCAATTTGATCTCTGGTTCCTCTGCCTTTTCTAAAACCAGCTTGAACATCAGGAGGTTCACGGTTCACATATTGCTGAAGCCTGGCTTGGAGAATTTTGAGCATTACTTTACTAGCGTGTGAGATGAGTTCAGTTGTGTGGTAGTTTGAGCATTCTTTGGCATTGCCTTTCTTTGGGATTGGAATGAAAACTGACCTTTTCCAGTCCTGTGGCCACTGCTGAGTTTTCCAAATTTGCTGGCATATTGAGTGAAGCACTTTCACAGCATCATCTTTCAGGATTTGAAATTGCTCAACTGGAATTCCATCACCTCCACTAGCTTTGTTCATAGTGATGCTTTCTAAGGCCCACTTGACTTCACATTCCAGGATGCCTGGCGTTAGGTCAATGATCACACTATCGTGATTATCTGGGTTGTGAAGATCTTTTTTGTAGAGTTCTTCTGTGTATTCTTGCCACCTCTTCTTAATATCTTCTGCTTCTGTTAGGTCCATACCATTTCTGTCCTTTATCGAGCTCATCTTTGCATGAAATGTTCCTTTGGTATCTCTGATTTTCTTGAAGAGATCTCCAGTCTTTCCCATTCTGTTGTTTTCCTCTATTTCTTTGCATTGATCACTGAAGAAGGCTTTCTTATCTCTTCTTGCTATTCTTTGGAACTCTGCATTCAGATGTTTATATCTTTCCTTTTCTCCTTTGCTTTTTGCTTCTCTTCTTTTCACAGCTATTTGTAAGGCTTCCCCAGACAGCCATTTTGCTTTTTTACATTTCTTTTCCATGGGGATGGTCTTGATTCCTGTTTCCTGTACAATGTCACGAACCTCATTCCATAGTTCATCAGGCACTCTATCTATCAGATCTAGGCCCTTAAATCTATTTCTCACTTCCACTGTATAATCATAAGGGATTTGATTTAGGTCATACCTGAATGGTCTAGTGGTTTTCCCTACTTTCTTCAATTTAAGTCTGAGTTTGGCAATATGGAGTGCATGGTCTGAGCCACAGTCAGCTCCTGGTCTTGGAAAGGTAAAAGCAAAATGAATTACTGAAGAGATGTGATCTTTATGTATCTTTAAATAAAGTTTTAAATATGGACCCATTCTAGTTATGGGTTGACCCATAACCCTCAGAAAGTCTTATGTTAAAGACCTAACCCCCAATAATTTAGAGATAGGATTTTACAGAGATGATGAAGTTAGGTCATTTGGTTGAAGCTTAATCCAATATAACTGGTGTTATAAAAAGGAAATTTTGGGACATAAACATGTATATAGAGAAAATTCCACGTGAATATGAAGGCCTTTTACAATACTCTTCCTTCTCTGGTTATAGACCAGCGACCCTATTGCAAGCACAAAGGTGGACATATGCCAAGGCTTGCCAGTTATATTATCCCCTGAACCTAGCCATTATGATTCATCTGGTCATGAAACGTTTTCAAAGATAAATGCTTCCATTGCTTCCTAAGAAATCTTTCTTCCACCTATTTTATTAATTTATTTTAAAATATGTTTCTTTATTTGCAAGAAAAATTACAAAGTTTCCATCAATATGTTCTTTTAAAGATTTTTCTCTGAAATTAATACACTTAATGGCTAAATTTAGATTATAAATCTTTAGATTTAGATTTAGATTTTTTTTGAAGTGGATCATTTGGCCTTATAGAATTGGAAATTTGGATGATTTACCTATATTTGCACAGTTAGGAGAGGAATTAGAATTAGAATCTAGGTCTCATAATTGATAAAAAAAATAATGACCTTTTGGAGCTGAAAGGAGCAATAAAACTCACCTATTCTAATTCCCAGTGTAACACTTGAATGCTTTTGATAAAATCCCTAACAAATATCAAATTCATGTTTCATGATTATAGTTATTGGGAATTGTTTTTCATAATTATTGAGAATAATAAATCATATTTAAGTCTCTGTATACTAAATAACTCAACATTCAAAAAACTAAGATCATGGCATCCAGTCCCACCACTTCATGGTAAATAGATGGGGAAACAATGGAAACAGTGACAGACTTTATTTTCTTGGGGTCCAAAATCACTGCAGATGGTGACTGCAGCCATGAAATTAAAAGACGATTGCTCCTTGGAAGAAAAGCTAGGATAAACCTAGACAGTGTATTAAAAAGCAGAGACATTACTTTGCCACCAAAGGACTACCTATTCAAAGCTATGGTTTTTTCAGTAGTCATGTATGGATATGAGAGTTGGACCATAAAGAAGGCTGAATGCCAAAAAATTGATGCTTTCAAAGTGTGGTTTTGGAGAAGACTCTTGAATGTCCCATGGACAGCAAGGAGATCAAACCAGTCAACCCTAAAGGAAATCAAACCTGAACATTCATTGGAAGGACTGATGCTGAAACTGAAGCTCCAGTACTTTGGCCACCTGATGCAAAGAGCCAACTCATTAGAAAAGACCATGATACTGGGAAAGACTGAAGGCAGGAGGAGAAGGGGACAACAGAGGATGAGATGGTTGGATGGCATCACTGACTCAATGGACATGGCTTTGAGCAATCTCTGAGAGACGCTGATGGACAGGGAAGCCAGGCGGGCTGCAGTCCATGGGGTCACAAGAGTCGGACACGACTGAGCAACTGGACAACAACAACAAATACTAAATAAGGGGAATAGTAATGCTATTTGATGTCAAACATATAGTATTATAGTTTATAAAGTAATGGATCTGATTAGATATGGAACTTAGATTTTATGACATTGAGAATCTCCAAAGATGTGCCATCTTGTTGATTAGATAATCATCAAGCTCCTCATGGAGAAATAATTTTAATATCAATAATGATGATGATAATAATAATACATAATAATATTCTAAGATAGTTTAGAAATATTGATATATATATGCCATATCTCTTCTTTGAGATATACAAAGTTGTATTTCTTTGTTCTGGAGAAATTAAAAAAAAAATATTAACCCTGCCTCTTGCATCAAATAGAACAATGTGGTTGGCATAAAATAATCCTGTAGAGCCATTATTTCTTTAGTGCAAGTCTAGAATATCTATTACCATGTAGCAGAGGATAAAGAATATCTACAGCTGAAGCCTCACACCTGACAGAATGCTTTTCAATGATCACAAACTGAAGTTATCACCCTGGAATTCTGTGAACGAGCAAGTCCTCTCATGCATCCCTAGCACTGTGGAAGAAACAGTTTGGATCTCACTGTAGTAGATCATTCTTACTAAGGCAGAATTCAATAAATTATCTATAAGATGAAAAAGGCAATACTACGTGGAATAATTTATAAATCATATTATCTTGACTCTTCTGCTTCTACTTTCTTTCCGTCCTAGATAAGATAGAGCTCTTTAAAAGAATCCATAGTTAAAAGAGCTGTATTTATTTATTACACATTTTTTTGTGTGTACCAAGTATCATTCTAACCACTAACAGTGTATGTTTATGTCAGAGACTACTGATACTACCTAGTATCCACCCTCTTCCTCCTTTAAGGTAACAGAACATTTAATATTTGCCTAGATACATGCAACCCAAAATGAGGACTTTAAGTTTTAATTAATAGGGTATTTATTGAAAGCATGGAACAATTTTCAGGCTTACTTTTAAAGGGAAGAGTTCTCTTTATTGGCTCAAACTCTGATCTATTTATGATCCGTCTGGAAATAAATATCATAGAATAGTGGAACAAAGGATGAAAG
The DNA here is from genome assembly GCF_032452875.1 of Bos javanicus. Lineage (NCBI taxonomy): Eukaryota > Metazoa > Chordata > Mammalia > Artiodactyla > Bovidae > Bos > Bos javanicus. Next base: position 6,681,775 of record NC_083896.1, on the reverse strand, counting down.
GATCCTGGATCTTTGACCATTTCAGAATGTAGTGTCACCATATCAGCCTAGAATTTTAAGTGAGGAAGAAATACATTTCTATCATGTTAAGATTTCAAAACATTCTTTCTTTGTCATATTCAGCCTTACAAACATCCTATGAACCAGTATAATCTAGCATGCTTCTATGGAATTATAGACCCTCTCTACAGAAAAGTGCATATCCATGTGAATTTTGCTCAGATTTTAGGTATTTTTGGATGAGATGAAGTCTGTCCATCTGAACTTGGATCTCAGGTTATGGATTATTGGGATAATGGATGAATTTCCTATTAACCAAATATTTCCTGAAAAAAATAATCCTGACTACCCTTAGCTTTCAAGACTTGATAGTTGATACTGAAAGAAGTAGGTCATTAAAACAAACTACTTTCAAATAAATTAATTAAATTGCTTTGTTAGTGATGGTGCCAAAAATAGTTGTGGAGGGCTTTAGTACTCACACCTAGATAATCTCCAGGAACACCCGAATCACAACACCAAAAACTAATTTATAAAGACAATGGATATTTCCTCAACTTTACGTAAAAGTGAAAAGCATCATTTTTAGAAACTGTATGTACCCTTTTTGTATATTTGTATATATATTTTGGCCACCTGATGCGAAGAGCTGACTCATTTGAAAAGACCCTGATGTTGGGGAAAACTGAAGATTGAAGGCAGAAGGAGAAGGGGACAAGAGAGGATGAGATAGTTGGATGGCATCACCAACTCAATGGATATCAGTTTGGGTAAACTCCGGGAGTTGGTAATGGACAGGGAAGGCTGGTGTGCTGCAGTTCATGGGGTCGCAAAGAGTCAGACATGACTGAGCGACTGAAGTGAACTGAATACTTTTACAAATAATATCTGTAAATAAAAACTGTGTGCATTCCATGTACATGCAGATTTAAGCCCACCTTGGTCACCCTTTCACTGTATTGCTGCTCCAAAAACCAAGCTGTGTGGGAATTTTGAGCTGCTGCTAGGGACAGCCTGGTAAAATTCATCAAAGCAAAGACAAGTTGGTAAGAGTAATATGAATTCTTGGCATAGTGGAAGTCTGAATTCTATTCCCCTTCCTTTTCTGTCTGTTTTCTTAATGAAGAATATAGAGAAAGTAACAGTTCTCTGAGGGCAGTGGGGCATAAAAGTGAATTAAAATCTTCCCTGTCAGGCCAAACAACTCAGGATGGGTGGATAGAGCCTGTGGCCAAGTCAGAGAATATCTGACTGCTTCAAAGATAAGCGGCTCCGGCCCTTTGATGTTCAGCAAGGGCTTCCAGCTCTGAAATTCTATAATTCTTTCATAAAACCAAAGGTTAAAGTCAAACCGATAAAAAAGATTCCAATCGAAGACTCAGAGTAAGATGAGAAATAAAAAGTGAAAACGCATGAGAATAACAAACTTTTAAAATACTCAGTACTATTTTTTTTAAGTGCTCTTATGATGAAGGTTGATTTAAGGGATACTTTAGATTGCATATGTTTCATAATAAATCATTCTATAATAAGATGAGATGTATATAGTATATATAGTATAATATATTATCTATATAAAATACCTTAAAAAGTGTGTGTGTGTGTATATATATATATATACACTTAGACACATATAAACACTCAATGCACATACACATACAGATACGTACTCTATCAATTATGTTTGAGTTGAAAACTATGCACAAAGACTCTAAATAGCATATGACTTATATTGTAAACCACTTCCCAAACCATAATCTGATTTTATATACACACACACACACACACACACACACACACACATATATATATACACACACACACATATATATGCACACACACATTGTAAAATCTCCTGAAAGTTAGAGATATTGCTGTCAGTAATTACTAGTAATTCAAACTCTTAGCATTGTCTACTTAAGGTCTTTGTACATATTCTCAACTCAAACCCGATTGATTACATGTGCATGTGTGCATTTGGTAAGGAGCACCAGCTGTGCTTTGCTGGACCAGCCGTGAAAAGATGCCCCACGTCTAAGGTAAGAGAAACCCAAGTAAGATGGTAGATGTTGTGAGGGGGCATCAGAGGGCAGACACACTGAAAACAATCACAGAAAACTAGTCGATCTGATCACATGGACCACAGCCTTGTCTAACTCAATGAAACTAAGCCATGCTGTGTGGGGCCACCCAAGATGGGCGGGTCACAGTGGAGATGTCTGAAAGAATGTGGTCCACTGGAGAAGGGAATGGCAAACCACTTCAGTATTCTTGCCTTGAGAACCCCATGAACAGTATGAAAAGGCAAAATGATAGGATTCTGAAAGAGGAACTCCCCAGGTTGGTAGGTGCCCGATATGCTACAGGAGATCGATCAGTGGAGAAATAACTCCAGAAAGAATGAAGGGATGGAACCAAAGCAAGAACAATACACAGCTGTGGATGTGACTGGTGATAGAAGCAAGGTGCCATGCTGTAAAGAGCAATATTGCATAGGAACCTGGAATGTTAGGTCCATGAATCAAGTCAAATTGGAAGTGGTCAAACAGGAGATGGCAAGAGTGAACGTCGACATTCTAGGAATTAGCAAACTAAAATGGACTGGAATGAGTGAATTTAACTCAGATGACCATTATATCTACTACTGTGGGCAGGAATCCCTTAGAAGAAATGGAGTAGCCATCATGGTCAACAAAAGAGTCCAAAATGCAGTACTTGGGTGCAATCTCAAAAACAACAGAATGATCTCTGTTTGTTTCCAAGGCAAACCATTCAATATCATGGTAATCCAAGGCTATGCCTCAACCAGTAACACTGAAGAACCTGAACGGTTCTATGAAGACCTACAAGACCTTTTAGAACTAACACCCAAAAAAGATGTCCTTTTCATTATAGGGGACTGGAATGCAAAAGTAGGAAGTCAAGAAACACCTGGAATAACAGGCAAATTTGGCCTTGGAATACCGAATGAAGCACGGCAAAAGCTAATAGAGTTCTGCCAAGAGAATGCACTGGTCATAACAAACACCCTATTCAAACAACACAAGAGAAGACTCTATACATGGACATCATCAGATGGTCAACACCGAAATCAGATTGATTATATTCTTTGCAGCCAAAGATGGAGAAGCTCTATACAGTCAGCAAAAACAAGACCAGGAGCTGACTGTGGCTCAGATCATGAACTCCTTATTGCCAAATTCAGACTGAAATTGAAGAAAGTGGGGAAAACCACTAGACCATTCAGGTAAGACCTAAATCAAATCCCTTATGATTATACAGTGGAAGTGAGAAATAGATTTAAAGGGCTAGATCTGATAGAGTGCCTGATGAACTATGGACGGAGGTTCGTGACACTGTACAGGAGACAGGGATTAAGACCATCCCCATGGAAAAGAAATGCAAAAAAGCAAAATGGCTGTTTGAGGAGGCCTTACAAATCCCTGTGAAAAGAAGAGAAGAGAAAAGCAAAGGAGAAAAGGAAAGAATTACCATTTAAATGCAGAGTTCCAAGGAAAAGCAAGGAGAGATAAGAAAGCCTTCCTCAGTGATCAATGCAAAGAAATAGAGGAAAACAACAGAATGGGAAAGACCAGAGATCTCTTCAAGAAAATTAGAGATACCAAGGGAACATTTCATGCAAAAATGGCCTCAATAAAGGACAGAAGTAGTAGGGACCTAAAAGAAACAGAAGATATTAAGAAGACATGGCAAGAATACACAGAAGATCTTCATAAAAAGATCTTCATAACCAAGATAATCACGATGGTGTGATCACTCACCTAGAGCCAGACATCCTAGAATGTGAAGTCAAGTGGGCCTTAGAAAGCATCACTACGAACAAAGCTAGTGGAGGTGATGGAATTCCAGTTGAGCTCTTTAAAATCCTGAAAGACGATGCTATGAAAGTGCTGCACTCAATATGCCAGCAAATTTGGAAAACTCAGCAGTGGCCACAGGGCTGGAAAAGGGCAGTTTTCATTTAAATCCCAAAGAAAGGCAATACCAAAGAATGCTCAAACTACTGCACAATTGGACTCATCCCACACACTAGTAAAGTAATGCTCAAAATTCTCCAAGCCAGGCTTCAGCAATATGTGAACCGTGAACTTTCTGATGTTCAAGCTGCTTTTAGAAAAGGCAGAGGAACCAGAGATCAAATTGCCAACATCTGCTGGATCATCGAAAAAGCAAGAGAGTTCCAGAAAAACATCTATTTCTGCTTTATTGACTATGCCAAAATCTTTGACTGTGTGGATCACAATAAACTGGAAAATTTTGAAAGACATGGGAATACCAGACCACCTGACCTGCCTCTTGAGAAACCTATATGCAGGTCAGGAAGCAACAGTTAGAACTGGACATGGAACAACAGACTGGTTCCAAATAGGAAAAGGAGTCCGTCAAGGCTGTATATTGTCACCCTACTTATGTAACTTCTATGCAGAGTACATCATGAGAAATGCTGGGCTGGAAGAAGCACAAGCTGGAATCAAGATTGCTGGGAGAAATATCAATAACTTCAGATATGCAGATGACACCACCCTTATGCCAGAACATGAAGAGGAACTAAAGAGCCTCTTGATGAAAGTGAAAGAGGAGAGTGAAAAAGTTGGCTTAAAGCTCAACATTCAGGAAATGAAGATCATGGCATCCGGTCCCATCACTTCATGGCAAATAGATGGGGAAACAGTAGAAACAGTGTCAGACTTTATTTTTTGGGGCTCCAAAATCACTGCAGATGGTGACTGCAGCCATGAAATTAAAAGACGCTTACTCCTTGGAAGGAAAGTTATGACCAACCTAGATAGCATATTCAAAAGCAAAGATATTACCTTGCCAACAAAGGTCCATCTAGTCAAGGCTATGGTTTTCCAGAGGTCTTGTATGGATGTAAGAGTTGGACTGTGAAGAAAGCTGAGTGCCAAAGAATTGATGGTTTTGAACTGTGGTGCTGGAGAAGACTCTTGTGAGTACCTTGGACTGCAAAGAGATCCAACCAGTCCATCCTAAAGGATATCAGTGCTGAGTGTTCATTGGAAGGACTGATGCTGAGGTTGAAACTCCGATACTTTGGCCACCTCATGCAAAGTGTTGACTCATTGGAAAAGACTCTGATGCGGGAGGGATTGGGGGCAGGAGGAGAAGGGAATGACAGAGGATGAGATTGCTGGAAGGCATCACCAACTCGATGCACATGGATTTGGGTGAACTCTGGGAGTGGTGGTGGACATGGAGGCCTGGCATGCTGCAATTCATGGGGTTGCAAAGAGTTGGACATGACTGAGCAACTGAACTGAACTGACTGATGTGTGTGTAAAGGAAATCAACCCTGAGTAATCATTGGAAACACCAACGCTGAAGCTGAAGCTTCAATACTTTGGCAGCCTGATGTGAAGAGCTATCTCATTGGGAAAGACCCTGCTGCTGGTAAAGATTTAGAGCAGGAGAAGAAGGGAATGAGAGGATGAGATGGTTGGATGGCATCACTGACTCAATGCACATGAGTTTGAGCAAAGTCTGAGAGATAATGAAGGACAGGAGCCCTGGTGTGCACAGTCCATGGGGTCACAGAGAGCAGGACACTACTTAGTGACTAAACAACAACAATGTATGTATATGATAGTTTCTTTTCAGGTATTACATATTACATAATTATATACCTTTAGTATAAATTTACTTATATAATGTTTTATAGTGTTAAATGTGCAACAAAAATTCAGGAAATTATCACAACATGGCTATACAAAATTGACTCATTAATCAAAGTTAGAAAGTTAGAACATATGAAGAGGCCAAAGCAAGACAAACATATGAATTTAGACAGGATTGTCAGATGAAGGTATTCTGAAAAGGTGACCTTTCAACAGAGAACAGAATGAAAAAATTGAGTAAGTTGAGTAGCTATCTAGGACACAAGCATTTCAGAGAGAGGGAACAAGAGCCTGTCTTCAGTCCACCTTTTATCCAAGTTTCAAGTAATAGAGGAATGATGGAAATAATAAACACAGAGGCAGTCTAAATGAAAATCAAAGAACACATTTATTAACAAGGAAGTTCAGTCAGTTCAGTTCAGTTGCTCAGTTGCATCCAACTCTTATGATCCCATAGACTGCAGCATGCCAGGCTTCCTTGTCTGTCACCAATTCCTGGAGCTTGCTCAAACTCATGTCCATTGAGTCGGTGATGCCATCCAACCAAATCATCCTCTGTTATCCCCTTTTCCTCCTACCTTCAATCTTTCCCAATATCAGGGTCTTTTCCAAAGAGTCAGTTCCTCGCATCAGGTAGCCAAAGTATTGCAGTTTCAGCTTCAGCATCAGTCCTTCCAATGAATATTCAGGACTTACTTCCTTTAGGATTGACTGGTTGGATCTCCATGCAGTCCAAGGGACTCTCAAGTCTTCTCCAACACCACAGTTCAAAAGCATCAATTCTTTGGTGCTAAGCCTTCTTCACAGTCCAACTTTCACATCCATACGTGACCACAGGAAAAACCATAGTCTTGACTAGATGGACCTTTGTTGGCAAAGTAATGTCTGCTTTTGAATATGCTATCTAGGTTGGTCATAACTTTCCTTCCAAGGAGTATGCATCTTTTAATTTCATGGCTGCAGTCACCATCTGCAGTGATTTTGGAGCCCCAAAAAATAAAGTCTGACACTGTTTCTACTGTTTCCCCATCTATTTGCCATGGAGTGATGTGACCAGATGCCATGATCTTTGTTTTCTGAATGTTAAGCTTTAAGCCAACTTTTTCACTCTCCTCTTTTACTTTCATCAAGAGGCTCTTTAGTTCTTCTACACTTTCTGCCATAAGGGTGGTGTCATCTGTATATCTGAGGTTATTGATATTTCTTCCAGCAATCTTGATTCCCAGCAGAGATGTTAATGTTCAATTATTTTCAAATGTAGGATTTCTGGAATACTGGGTCAGAGTGTATGGATTTAAATTGGTATTATAATGGGCCAGCTCACTGCCTCCTGGAAACTAAACCTTGGGGCACAGTGATGGGAATCAGATTTGTAGCACAAGCTTTATCCAATTTGTGTGGCATTTGCTCTTGTATCAAATTGCCTGCAAAAACAAAAAGTGAAAGAATGGCTGGCCAAATTCTACAGGACAAATACAAAAATCAGGAGATGGATCTGTCCTTGTCTGATGGTGTGCTTATTGAGTGGAAACAGTTTGTGTTTAAGAAGAAAAGAGAATACAAGTGCCCACCAAATAACAGACCATTGCTTACACGAGAAGTGAATTTGAATGCAGAGCACCAACTTATAGAGGAGAATATAGCTTACTGAAGGAAAAATCTCACCAGTCCAATTACTTTTTCTTATTGATATAGGTAAGAATGAGTTGAAGGAAAGGGGGTGGGGTTATAAGACAGAAATTTTCCTACAGCACTTCTCCAGTGAGGCTAAAGTAGAATATCATAGAAAGAAAGAAGGTTTCCCTTCACATTCTTCAGATTTTGCTTTTTTATCCAGATAGTCAAAAGTGATATCTGTGGTCAGCCAGTAGTATTTGTGAGACACCAAGAAGAAAGACCAATGATAAATCACGCTTGGTCTACACTCACCTTCCTCATATTGCTCCCTAATCTCTGCTCTTCTGGAACAAGTTTCCTGTGGTTCAGTGTTTATATATTCAGATGAATCTAAAATGGATTTTAAAAATGTATATTAATTACATTTTATTCCAATCTAATTTCGATCTTAAGTTTTCCTTGTCATGTAGTCAAGTGGGTCTCACAGGACATGTTGGACAGTGAGTGCTGTAAGCCAGCATACTTGAAATAATATACAGTTTTTGCCATATAAAAAATTCATGTTTAAAGATTATTAATTCTCTCCTCTTAGTAAGAAAACTTAAGTCCATAAAATGAAATCACCCACGCTTTCTGGCTTAAAGAAATTCAAATTAGAAATTTCTAACAACCTGATATCTTAATACATTCAGTCTCAATTCAAAGAATTTCTCTCAAATAATATCTTGGTTCCTCAGCATAGCTGTAACTCCTCCAACATCTTTGGAATTATATTAATCCTACTCTAAGTCTCTTGTAAGTTCCACTTTTCTCAAGACTTGAGAAAAGGCAATAGGACTCAAAGAATATCACATAATCAGCTCTACAACTAGACATGCATTTTCTCTCTAAAACATTGCAAAAACAATATAGTACTTCAAAAAAATATGCTGAGCAAAATTTTGCTTCTTGCAACTATGACTAAGAACAGTTTAGACTGTCATTACAAAAAAAAATAACAAAGATATATAAATGATATTCGGGGAGCTGCAAATTTGAAAGGAAAATCATTTGAGGAATCTTAAATGCTCTTGTACTCTTTCAAAACTTAAAAATGTTGCAATAGTGTCATATTTAGACACCAGACATCTTATTGAATCAACCTTATGTCGTCTTCCTGCATCAATATCCAAATGTGTTCCAGCATCAGTATCTTAGTTTTGCTAGTCTTATCTAAGGCAGGTCTTATTTAAATGGAACATGGTTTCCTTTATAATAGTTACCTTCTGAAAACCCAACTTTTCTTATTTATTATGCAATTTCAAAGAATCGGGATCAATTTAGCCGCAATAGAGCAACTGCCACCCTCTTTCCCAGCACTCCCTATGACCAATACACCAACATGCTGGAGATCAAGTGGGGTTGGGGGGTTCTCCACAAGTTCTATCAGGAAAATTGAAACAAGACTCAAGAAAAGCAGAGCAAATGAAAACCTTTTAATCAGTCAAGCAATGTCTCTGATAGCTCCAGAGAACAAATCTCTCAAAAGTATACTAAAGAAAGTGGCTTAGTAATTGGGTCTTTTTATAATCTACCCATATTAATAGCCTGGAACACCCACCTATGTTATGGGCTTCCCAGGTGGCTCAATGGTAAAGAATCCACCTGCCAATGCAGGAGATGCAAAAGATGCTGATTTGATCTCTCGGTTGGGAAGATCTCCTGGAGAAGGAAATGGCAACCCACTCCAGTGTTCTTGCCTGAAGAATTCCATGGACAGATGAACGTGGCCGGCTACTGTCCAGGGAGGTTGCAGAGTCAGACATGACTGCGCAGGTACATACACACACAAGTGCACGCACACACACACAAACGCACACATACACATAACTAAGGCATGGAGTTCACTTTATTAGCTTCAAAAAATTCAGGCCTCTCACAATTAAGAGTCAAGGAAAAGAGGGAGGAAGACATAAAGACAGAGAATACACAAAAACAGGCAAGGAGAAGGAGGAGGCAATGAGAATCACACACACACACAAAGATGAAGACAGACAGAGACAAGGAGAGACGAAGGCTACTCCTTTAGAAGGCAGTTTTAAGACTCTGACCCTAGATTGTTACCACATGGAGGAAACTTCTTCCACTGACCTTCCTTCTCGTCTGTGAGACAGGCAGTGCAAGGGAAAGCAAAGGGTCTTTCCTAAGGGTCTTTCCTAATATGTAGACAAAGGACTCCTAACAGCTAGCAGAACGGTATTGCTCATTACACGCCAGAGTCTCACATAGTAGGTTAACTACTCTTTCTCTTCTGAGTGGGACAAGTAGGGCCATTCACAGATGATGGAAGCTGCCACCTCAGCATGATGTCAGAGGACACGTGATCTACGGGAGTGCCCTCCTCTAACAGCCCAGACTGGAATGAAGGGAAGGAAAAAAGATATGTCCTACTTTGGGGGAACTTCTGACCTAAACCGCCTGCCCACTTGTGCCATGAATGATAATAAGTGCTTGTTTGAGTTGTCTCACAACAGCAAGTTGCAATAAGAAACACTGTGCTGCCGTGGATAACTAACGTGGAGAATTTAGGAGGGGCCACAAGCAAGGAGGGGCCACTAGCCCATATGTCCTGCCAGCCTCTCAGAAATGGTCATGCTGGAATCCATCTTGGCTGGGAGATGCACATACCACTAGGAAGGACTCTGAGTCAGACCAGAAATGGGGACAAGGAAGATGGAGACACAGACAACCTGTAAAACTAACCTCATTGCCATAAAACCCAACTGTGAGTCACATGGCAAGGACGTTCTCCTGGGTTCCCTCAGGCTGCTGCACTCTGCTACAGTGCCCCTTCCCAATAAAGTCCTTTGCTTTGTCAGTACATGTGTCTCCTCAGAAAATTTCTTTTCTGAGTGTTAGACAAGTGCTCACTCTTGGGCCCTGAAATGGGTCCGCCTTCTGGCAACACGGCAATATCCACCATGTATTATAATTCCATGTGGATCGCTGCCATGAGTGGTATGAGTCTGAAGGCATGAGCAGAAAGAAGTGACTGGTCCACATCAGTGTTGCAGATTTTTTTTTTTTTTGCAGAGGAGATGCAATCTGACATTTGACATTTCAAAGATGCTTTGAAAGTTACACAAGATTTTTATTAGACTGTCAAGTTGAAAAAGGCATTCCAAGTCACAGGAGCAAAAGCTTAGAGATGTAGAGTATATGTCATTTGCCAAATAGTAAAAATTTAGTCAGAAAAGGCTCAAGTTACTGGAATTGGCTCAGTGGTAAATAATCCATCTGCCAGTGCAGGAGCTGTGGGAGACATAGGTTCAATACATGGGTCAGGAAGATCCTTTGGAATAGGAAAGGGCAACCCACTCCAGTATTCTTGCCTGGAAAATCCCACAGACAGAAGGGACTAGGTGGCTACAGTCCATGGAGTTGCAAAGAGTCAGACATGACTTAGCAAATGAGCATATGCACACTGGAAATGACAGAGAAATGGAGAGGGAAAGAGAGTGTGTGGGTGTATGGGTTTGTATGAATATGTGAGAAAAAGGCAACTTATTCACATATTATGGTACTTTTTTAAAATGCCACACTAAGGATCTACATTTTTATCTTTAGCAAATGGAAACCAATAAAGTATCTTTAAGTAGCAGAATGACACAATCTGATTAGTGATTTAGGAAAAAAAAAAATCTCTGGTAGATATTTGGAAGTTAAGGATGGATGGCTAAAGATGATGTGATCACAGCATAACTGTGATCAGGCCCAGGTAATCCCATTGGTATTGTTGTTGTAATATTCCCCATTGGCTGTAAACTTTTGTGATCTTTTCATAGGGCAAAACCTCTCTGAGAAATTTGAGCCTCTATAGCTTTTGGAAATGCTCTGAAGGATTCAGAAATCTAGATATGGTGCTAGCAGGGATCACTGATTTACATAATGGATCAAAACAAAGACAACAAGAACGATAAGGACCAATGCTAACAAGACTCAGAGATTTGCAGTGAGAATAACTCCCAACTGATGGATTTAACCTCCCCTATTCTTTGGGCCTAATGACCAACTAGCTATATGATAGCTCTAAACTTGGGATAATACCATCTCCCTGAGAGTGACTGTCAATTTATTGGGATATTTTAAGTTACCAAAATCACTAGGGCATGCTGCTGATTGTTAGTGAACATGTTAATGCAAGCTCATGTGCCCTATGCACAGTGAGGCCAAACAATCTGAAACACAGGAGGCTGGAGCAGAGAAAGGATCATGCAAGTTGATGAGGTGGCACAGGTCTCTAAAATCCTCAAGTTCCTTGAAGGGTTTCAGCAAAGCATTTTCAAATGCCAGATAGGGAGAGGGTATCAGAGGGTATGTGATCAGATCATGCAGTTGTTGTTCAGTCTCTAAGTTCTGTCCAACTCTTTGTGACCCCATGAACTGCCGCACGCCAGGCTTCCTTGTCCTTCACTATCTCCCGAAGTTTGCTCAAACTCATGTCCATCCAAACACGGTGATGCCATCCAAACATCTCATCCTCTGTCATCCCCTTCTCCTCCTGCTCTCAGTCTTCTCCAGCATCAAGGTCTTTTCCAATGAGTCGGTTCTTCATATCAGGTGGCCAAAGTATTGGAGCTTCAGCTTCAACATCAGTCCTTTCAATGAATATTCAGGGTTGATTTCCTTATGGATGGACTGATTTGACCTCCTTGCAGTCCATGAGACTCTCAAGAGTCATCTCCAACACCACAATTCTAAAACATCAATTCTTCACCACTCAGCCTTCTTTAGGGCCAACTTTCTCAACCATACATTACTAATGGAAAAACCATAGCTTTGACTATATGGGTCTTTGTCCTTATAGAACATGTACAGTTCTCTGACTGATGATGAGGTAACAGAGTAGTGTCATAGGGGTTAACTTTATCAGTCCTTAGGCTCCAAGAGGCCTGGGGCTATGTGTTCAGGGTCATCAAGTAGTTAACACTTCCATTTGGTGGGGAGGGGGGTCTTCATATCTGCCAAACAATTCAGGAAATGTGGATTGAATCCTATTATCTACATACTTCAAAGAGGAGCTAAAGCAGAGGATATGGGGGGAAACAGGGATCAGGGAGGCAAAATTGCCTGAAATATGTGGGACAGGCCTTTAATAATAACTGCCATTATAACACAAGATTTCTGGAGCAGTCCTCTTACCCACCACCAATCAATCTGAAGAAAATTACCAACTCTGAAGTCCTCATCCCAAATTTTGCCTCTAAAAACTTCTCTCCCCAAACTATTGGGAGTTTGAGCCACCCATTCTCTTTACTTGGCCTTTTAATAAACCTTTCTTTGCTCTAAATTCCAACATTTGATTTGTTTGGCCTCATTGGGCATTGGACAAAAGAACTTGCATTTGGTAACATTACTACTGGTGGAAGAATCACTTTAACTCACAAAGGATACTGTTGATTCTCAACCTTGTCTGTGATTAGAATCAACTGGGAGTCTTAAAATACCTGTGTGTGTGTGTGTGTGTGTGTGTGTGTGTGTGTACGCACATGAGCACATGCACACTCCCCACCTCTGAAGATTCTGTTGAGGCTTATGTATCAACAGTAAGAAAACAAACAAATTTCCTAGGTAATTTTAATATCCAGCCAGATGGATATCCATTTTTTAAAATGATTACTGCTTCTTATTTAACGAGTAACCCACTTATAATATCATGACAAATACCAATGGGATTTACTCATTTTTTTGCATGTGTTTATTTATTTAGAAGCTGTCTGAGTTTGAATAAGTATAACTAATCAGCATGTTAGACAAAAAAAATTTGAAATCTGTATTATAATCATGAGGCAGGAAGTAGGTGGGCCCCTCAGTAAAGCAACTGGAGATTAATTCCCTACAGTCCAAAATCTAAGACAAGAATAGCAGGACAATTAAGAGAGAAGCCTGGGCCCTGTGCAGACCACATATTTCTTGTTCTCGAAGTCAGGAGACCTCCCTGACCACACATGTGCAGAAAAGGCTCCTTGGAGGTCAAAGAGGAAGCTATGTCAATGGATTTTCTCTACCCATATGCCTTTTTGGTACAATCCTTCTTGGCTAAGAGATGTGTGTGCACACATGGGCCATCCTGAGGTACACTAAATGTGGACTGTGAACCAGGCAAATCAAAATGACTTGCCAAAGGAAACCTGGAACAAATAACCCGCAAAAGTAATTCAAACTGCCATGAGGGCATGACTCAGTGACTCTCTCTCTCCTGAATCTGCCCAAGTGTCTATCCACACACACTGTACTTTTTTCCTCTTAATAAATACTTTACTTGTGTGCTACCTTCTGTCTTTGTGGGAATTCTTTTCTGCAAAGCCAAAGAGCCAGGGCCCTTGACACTGACCACTGGTCTAGTGTCTGGGATCTGGTGTTCTCACTGCCGAGGTCCAATCTCAGTCTCTGGCTGGGAACCCAATTCCCACTCCAACTGATTTTAGGCTGAGACCACCCAAGACCAATTATATTTTCTGATCTATTTTCAGATCTCAGAGCAACCTCAGGCTTGTATCTGTCAATTTTCATTTTTTTCCACTGGAGAAATGAAAAAATAAGCAGGCACTGATTTATCACATTATGATAATAATTGAAAGAGAAATAAACCTTACATTTGTTTGCTGGAGCATACTTTGAAGAGCCACTGCCAAGACTCTACAAGTAAAAGAAAGACAGGCTTAGGCAAATTTTTAGAGAGAATACTCTAGCAAAGTATCGGTTAGAGAAACAGATGTGGGATCAGAAAGTAAAGGTGTGGAGAAGAGTTGGGTGATGGTTTCACATGTCCAGACAAGAAATGGTGACTTTTTAAAGAGGAAGCAGTGTACTCAGGATGAAGGAAATGAGTCAAGGAGTAGTATTTTTGAGGTAGCATCTTGATTAGATGTGTAAGGGAGGAAAAGTAGCCTTCCCTTCTAGTTCTTGAATAAGACCATTTCTTCCCCCATTCCCCTTAAAAAAGATTAACAGAAAAAAAAAAAAAGAGAGAGCAGCGGTTTAATAACACGAATACCTCCTGTATGCATGAGAGATACCCAGGAAAACTGAGTAACTGAAATGGCCCAGTTCAGTTCTGTTCAGGTCAGTCACTCAGTTGTGTCTGACTCTGTGACTCCATGGACTGCAGCACGCCAGGCTTCCCTGTCCATCACCAAGTCCTGGAGTTTACTCGAACTCATGTCTGTTGAGTCGGTGATGCCATCCAGCCACCTCATCCTCTGTCATCCCCTTCTCCTCCTGCCTTCAATCTTTCCCAGCATCAGGGTCTTTTCCAACGAGTCCATTCTTTGCGTCAGGTGGCCAAATTCTCTCCCATCAGGAAGTTTCCGTAAGCTATTATCCTTCTCCATCAGAGGGCAGACAGACTGAAAACCACAGTCACAGAAAACTAACCAATCTGATCACATGGACACAGTCTTGTTTAACTCAATGAAACTATAAGCCATGCCATGTAGGGCCACCTAAGACATATGGGTCATGGTGGAGAGTTCTGATAAAATGTGGTCCACTGCAGAAGGGAATGGCAAACCACTTCAGTATTCTTGCCTTGAGAACCCCATGAACAGTATGAAATGGCCCAAGTCACCACCTAAACACAATCTCCAGTTAAATACAAAAAAAAGATTTTGAGGGGTCGGGAAGAGTGAGTTAGGGAGGGCTGTCAGGAAAATCCAGTTAACAAGGGTATGGTTGCTAATGTAGGTTTAATTCCTTCCCTTCGCCATCACCATCGATAAGAGTTTCTGGATAATTTGTCACCCTCCTCTCTCCAGACACAGTCATCCTTAAGATGGAGATTTCCCTTATAATATGTGTCTTTTACAAAAGGATAACTTCTACTTGGTTTTCAGAGCTTTTCTGTGTCTGCTATTTCAAAAAAAATAACAACCAGCTTAAGACGATCTTTATGCACAGAGTCATATTTTGGGAGTGGCAAGTTCTGCTCCCCTTCATGGCTTATTGGTCTAAATGGAAAGACAAAAAAAAATTCTACAAATAGCTCCTAGATTTTTCTGCTTAGGAAATTAAAATACAAGAGAAACAATTTAGGAGTTATAGATTTGGAAATACTTTTTAAAGAATATTTAAAACTATTCAAGTTTAGATATTCTCCCAGGGAAAGCAAATAAGTATATTAAAAGAAGAGGTTGAGAATAGAACCTTGAGAAATCTATTCATAAGTGACAATAATAGGAAAAAAGCAAGTGAAGGAGCAGGTGGAATGATCAGGGAAGGAAGAAATTATGGACAACCAAAGTGGGGAGATTTTCAGTAGAGAGGAGGAAGATAACAGAATCAGTGTGCAGAGAGACATCAAAGACTAAGAACTAAGCGCAACTAATCACTACAGCTCTAGGGATCTGCCACTGACCTGTTAAAGAGGTATTTAGTATCTTGAAGGAAACTCGTCAGATTAGAAGATGAAGGGAAGTGGGCAGTGAAATGAAGGCAGGGTAAAGCCATCCGGAGAGAGTCAAGAGAAAGTTTTTCTTTGAAACTCATCAAGCTTCTCTTCTTCTACAACTGAAGGAAGAAAGATTTGATGAGTTCAGGGCAGAAATCAAAGACTGTCACAGCATACAATATGGGCATGCGGGCAGGACTTGAGAAGAGGTACAAAGGAGCAAAAATGCATGGTGCAAGAGAAGTGAAAGGATGGGATGGGACTTCGTTGGTGGTCCAGTGGTTAAGAATCTGCCTTGCAATGTGGGGGATGCAGGTTTGATCCATAGTCAAGGAACTAAGATCCTTCATGTCCTACATGTTGTGGAGCAACTAAGCTCTCATGCCATAACTACTGAGCCCACAACTAGAGAGTCTCTGCACCACAGCAAAGATCCCACATGACACAACAATCTTGCATGCCGCAACCAAGACCCAATGCAACCAAATAAACATTGAAAAAAGAAACAAAGAAGAAATAAAATAATGGAAAGAAGGGTACAAGCGCTTCTTCCTTTGAAAAAGGGAGACATTTTCTAGCTAAGATAAAAGATCAGGTCCTCTGCCAGGAAGTGTGTACGTGTGTGTGTGTGTGTGTGTGTGTGTTTAAAGTTTGGAGTATTTGTAGAAAAGATGAAAAGGTGCACTCAAGGTCCAGTTGAAGTTATATAAATTTAATTTGTATTTGACTAGACAGTCACAGAACTGTGATTTTTTTCCCTAGTGATGTCACTCTGGGAATCTAGGAGAAAACATTATTAATGAAACTTACTGGATTTTGAGTAGAAAAAGATAGGGAGGAAGTACTTAGGAGATTAATAAGAATGCTTTCTCTATGTATTAAAAGATATGAAAAAAATCACAACATTAGTGCTTTCAGCACTCCACTTTCTTCATGATCACAAATTAGATGGCAAGAAATAATCATAAGCATTTGATTGGAATTGGATCATTAGTTCAGTAACCATTCTAAAATTGGTGTTACTGTGAAAGTTCTTATCTCAGGGGAAAAATAATCCCTGTCATCAACTTGCTATAGAAGTGATTTTGACACCTCCTCAAATACAGTAAGTATTCAAGGTGATTTATTATCTGTCATAACAGATTCAGGCTCAAACTCTGGATACACCTTACTCAATGTCAATCTGATCTGTAGAAGATAAGTCGGGCTCTTGAGGCTTCATGGTCAGGGAGGGAGAAAATCAGGAAGTGGGGAGTTAACTATAAATATTGCAAAATTTATTTCTCATTGCTCCAGTGCCTACTACTGTAGCATGCTTTAATAGAAGTTCAGAAAGTAGTGTGACTAAGAGCATCACAGTAAATGAGGGAAAAAAAAAAACAAACCCATACACAGGGTCCTCTCTGACAGATTTGGGGCACATCAGTCTTTAAACTCTCGGAGATTTCATTATGAAATCTTCAGAAGCTTCCATTCCAATGCTTACTTCTTTCACCTGATGAGGCTTTACTAAAAATAAGATGAAGAATTAGTTGATTTCATAAGAATATTGATGCCTATAGTGACCCTAGAGTGGTTACAGAAATAATCACCTGTTTCTTCCACTAACTAGGAACTAAGAGTGTTCTGTTACAAGTATCCACTCCATCCATTCCCTTTTTGAGTAGATACAGCCCTTTTGAGGGTAAAGGGACATTCTAAAATGGGAAAATACTCTAGAAAGAAATGAACGTCATTTGCCTGGCAGATCTTAGGGATTTTTCCTGATATGTGGCCTTGCTTAATTAGGCTAAGCCTAATTGAGAAAGAGGGGATTTTACAAGGGTTTCCCTGGTGGCTCAGATGGTAAAGAATCTGTCTGCAATCCAGGAGATTCAGGTACAAAGATTTTGTATGTTAAAATAGCTAAAGAATACCACCAGAATCCCCCTCTCCAATTCTTTCATCGTCTCATTATTATGGAAATCCATGTAATGCAAAGGATTAAGTGCAAAGATTTGCAATCTTAACTTTTCCAATGGCCTCCCCTCATCTTTCCAAGACTTACTCCAGCTCAGTTCAATTCAGTTGCTCAGTTATGTTTGACTGTTTGCAACCCCATGGACTGCAGCACGCCAGGCCTCCCTGTCCATTACCAATGCCCAGAGTTTACTCAAACTCATGTCCATTGAGTCGGTGATGCCACCCAACCATCTCATCCTCTGTCGTCCCCTTCTCCTCCAGCCTTCAATCTTGCCTAGCATCAGGGTCTTTTCAAATGAGTCAGTTCTTCACATCAGGCGGCCAAAGTATTGGAGTTTCAGCTTCAACATCAGTCCTTCCAATGAACACTCAGGACTGATCTCGTGTTTCTTTAATATTCTTTAAAATGTATTTGGAAAACATGGAGAAAACACAAAAAGTGAAAATCTATTATGATCGCAACATGTAAATTTTAGTTCTATAGAGACATTAAGAATTTCCAATACTTTATAGCCAGCAGCAATTGCAATTAACAAGCCAAAGTGTTAGTAAGAACATAGGGAGAATGTTAACACTGATTCAAATTTAGAAATGTTATATTCCAAATACTAGCTATATTAGAGTGCAGTCCCCTAATTACTAATAAAACTAATAAATTGTAAGCACTTGAGCTTATATCACCTTTTCTCAGATTTCAGCCACTTTATCTGAAAAATGAAAAAATATTCCTCCACAGGGTTATTTTTAAAATCTTATGAAATAATGCTTATGAGAGAAATATTTAAAGTGTACATGTATGATAAAAGCAAGATATTTATATTAATATTGTTTAGATGAACAGTGATAGCTTAGAATGAATAAGATCCCATATTCTCAGCCAGAATTTAGCCTAGAACTTATTATTCTTATTCTATAACATTTAACCCATGAACTCTACTATCATATTTATATAACAGGGATGCAAAAATTCCTAAAAAAAAAGTATATCAAAACAGTAACCTATAAATAGTAAAATACATTAAGTGGAACTTATCCCAGGAATATGAGGTTTAATCAGTACAGCAAGTGAAGGAGGTAAAAACACAGATTGGAAAGGAAGGCATAAAAGCTGTCGCTTTTTCCACAAATGATATGATTGAATATACAGAAAATCTCAAAGAGGTACCAAGATATTTGTTGAATATTTACATAGTAGCAATGACTATTTGAAAAAAAATGAAATTAGATAAATAGTACCAGTTACAATTGTAAAAATGCATAAAATTCTCATGGATAAATCCAACAGAATATGTGCAATGATGTGCAAAATTTGTATGCCCCAAACTGCAAAATATTGATGAGCTTAATCAAATCTGGCTTCATATTAGAATCTTCTGGGGATGTTAAAACTTTAATCTTAACTTCAAAATTAAAGTTTCCTGACTTCTGCCTGGTTCTCTTGAATGAAAATCTTTAACAATGGAGCCTGGGAATCCTCATTTTGCCAGAGTTTGCAGGTGATTCTCCTGCAGTCAGGTCTGTATTCAGATACTGCATTCAGGTACATTTCTGAACTAAAGTGATGTTATTTTTTCTACTAGGTTGAAAGAGGCTTTTACTTCCTCTTTCTTCTCATGAAGTACCTCTTCAATATGCTTCTTATTCGCCAAAGCATCTAGCAGATATCTTTATCCAATAAATATTGATTTGAATAGAATGTTTTCACAGTAAACACCAGTGAAAGGGTAGGAACTAAGAAGGTATTTGGAAGATCTTGGTTTTCAATAGTGCTATATGTTTTATTATGCTAAAATTATACTCTGGACTGAATCCGAGTCTCACAAACTTGTTGGGAGTGGCAATGTGAAAGCTACTGTGCATGGAATCAGATTGTTACCAAACCAGCCTCTGGTGGTGAGCAGAGAGGTGTATGGAAAGAGGTAAAAGACTGTGTGCATAGCAGTCTCACCGAGTTAATCATCATTAATGGTTTGAGGGAAGAATAAACAGGAGTGGGAGAAAAGTCTCACAACGGAAAGGGCTCTGAAGGGGCCTCGTAAGAAAACACACATGGGAAATCTGCTTTTGATTTATAGATACGATAGACAATTTTCAAAGGCTTCATATCTTGAATTCTTTCAAGTTTCTCACAACAGGTAGGGATGAAGGATTTAAAGAGCATTAAAAAAGGGTCAAGAAAACTTGACCGTATTCCTTGTTCTGCTCCTATCTGACTGTAATTTTGACTACTTTATTACATCTCTTTTCCCCTTATTTTCCTGCTCTAGAGAATGAATGGAAT
This sequence comes from Bos javanicus, assembly GCF_032452875.1. Lineage (NCBI taxonomy): Eukaryota > Metazoa > Chordata > Mammalia > Artiodactyla > Bovidae > Bos > Bos javanicus. The sequence continues at coordinate 6,661,833 of NC_083896.1, read as the reverse complement.
TATTAACACATCATCTTTAAGTTCCTCTATTTTCCCCACAAAAAAAGACCTATGCTTCAAAAAATTGGTACATGAAACTGAGATTCAGGTGAATAAGAAATGTGTCACTAAGCTTTAGAAAATGGACACCAAAATCTTAAGAAATTCTTTTAACTTCAATAAGTATAAATGTTTCTGAGAGGGAGAGAGAGAGAGAGAGAGAGAGAGAGAGAAATAGAATACACAGAAAGACAAAGAGCACAGAAGGGGTGAAGGGAGAAAGGGAAAGAGGACAGAGCCCCAGAGAGAAAGACACCAAGTGAGACAAAATTGAACTCTGGATCGTGTGCCAAAAACGATCTAGTGTAATACTGATGGCATCATAGTTGCGATTATCTGTACTGTGGCACCAAGAAAGACATAGTATAAGGTAAACTTTGAAAAGCTTGAAAATTGAAGCAGACAATTGAACAAGAAGGAGGAATTTGTTGTTGTTCATATTGCACTGACTAATGTATTTATTCTCTTTTCTGTATCTCTTTTAGTTTGCATATTGGGACCTGTACCTTGGGGTCAAAGAGATCCCAAAGAAAGAGGCAGACCACTCCAGACTGTAGGAATCCTTTAATAAGCAAGGAAACTTACGTAGGAAGTTTGCCTTGGTGAGTCTGAGATGAGTACATTTCCATACCTACCTGACAGCTTCTCATATACATACATAAGTTTATATAGAGGCCTTATTGTGAATAATTAACCACATATACCATCCAGAAGGTCTCAAAAACACAGTGTTCTCTCAGAGCCGTGTCCTTGAAAATGGCTCCTATTGTGGGAACGGTGGGCAGATGTGCATTCCAAGGACAGAGGAGGGGTGAGGACCCTCTGATTGCCTGGGGCTGGCTCAAGGCTCAATCAACGGTCTAGTCCTCTCCATGACCTCCTCCAGCGATCCTCACAGTGGCTCTCCCGATCTGGGGGGCAGGATTGGTGTTCAGCAAGTTCAAACAAAGAGACTTCTTCCTTCCTTCTATTACAGCAAATGTTGCTGTCTTTTAGAGTTGCTTATTTCTTTCCTTTAACCTTTCTTTTTTTCAGTTTTTCCTCATATATCTCTTCAAACTGGTAAATTTCTGGTGATTCTGGTAAATTTCTGGTCATTCTGGTGAATGACAAAATAATCTGAGTCAAACCCAGTTGCATAGCCTTCAATTTTCTCAGAAAGCCTATGATCTTAGAGACTTGGATGAAGATTTTAGACGGAGACAGAGAATATGCCTTGTGGACAATGCAATTCAGGCTAATAGGAATTGGTGATGATTGCAGTCCTAATTTGTTTTAGACCCCTCATGCTCGCTGTCACAGAACACACATATAGAAGCGTGGATGTGGGTTATTCCTTTTTATGACTGGGTAACATTCCACTGTAAATGTGCACTGCATTTTGTTTACCCATTCATTCATTCATTAATAGACACTCGGTATGTTTCCACTTTTTTTGGCTGTTTTGAATAATGCTGCCATAAACATTCATATACACATTTCTATGTGAACATATGTTTTCATTTCTCTTGCATATAAACCTAGGATTAAAACTGCTGGGTCATATGGTAATTCCATGCTTAGTGAAAACATTATGCAAAGTGGAAGCAGCCAGTAACAAAGACTACATACTATATGATTTCACTCATTTGAAAGTACAAAATAAAGAAATCTATAGGAAGAAAAGTTATGACCAACCTAGATAGCATATTGAAAAGCAGAGACATTACTTTGCCCACAGAGGTCCGTCTAGTTGAGGCTATGGTTTTTCCAGTGGTCATGAATGGATGTGAGAATTGGACTGTGAAGAACGCTGAGCACCGAAGAATTAATGCTTTTGAACTGTGGTGTTGGAGAAGACTCTTGAGAGTCCTTTGGACTGCAAGGAGATCCAACCAGTCCATTCTAAAGGAGATCAGCCCTGGGTGTTCTTTGGAAGGAATGATGCTAAAGCTGAAACTCCAGTACTTTGGCCACCTCATGCAAAGAGTTGACTCATTGGAAAAGACTCTGATGCTGGGAGGGATTGGGGGCAGGAGGAGAAGGGGACAACAGAGGATGAGATGGCTGGATGACATCACTGACTCGATGGGCGTGAGTTTGAGTGAACTCCGGGAGATGGTGATGGACAGGGAGGCCTGGAGTGCTGCAATTCATGGGGTTGCAAAGAGTCGGACATGACTGAGCAACTGAACTGAACTGAATTGATAGACAGAAAGTATAGTAATGATGGCAAAAGGCTGAAAGTAGAGGGGAGAATATAAGGGCTAAAGGCTAAAGAGTGTGGGGTTTCTTGCTGAAGTGATGAAAATGTTCTAAGACTGACTGTGCTGATGGCTACACATGTCTTTGAATATATTAAAAATCAATACCAATGTAAACTAGATAGCTAGTGGGAACCTGCTGTATAACATAGGAAGCTCAGCTCAGGGCTCTGTGATGACCTAAAGGGGTTGGATGGGGTTGGGGTGGGAGGAATGCCCAAGAGGGAGGGGAATACATGCATTGATATGATTGATTCACTTTATTGTACAGCAGAAATTAACACAATATTGAAAAGCAATTATATTCCAATTAAAAAAGGAACAGCAATGATAAAAGAAACTAAATACAAACAACAACAACAAAAAACCCCAAAACCAACACATTGTACACTTTAAGTGAATTGCATGGTATATGAATTATATCTCAATAAAGACACTAAAAATTAATTTGAAAAGATATTTGCATCAAACTAAAAAAAATTATGTGGGAGCCTTTTGTTCTACTCTGAACCCTCTATCGGTGTTTGACCCTGGTTATTTCTTCCAAGAATCCTCCCCGATTGCCTAGGTTGGTGTGTATGATGCTACTCTGTGCTGCCCGTTATCATAGCTCTTTCCACTTGCACTGAATTTCATAGTTTCATGGCTGTCTTCACATTAGATTGTTCTCCTTTTGGGACGTGAAGTAATACCACATTAATAAGTATTTCCCTAGGAAAATCCCATGGATGGAGGAGCCTAGTAGGCTGCAGTCCATGGGGTCGCTAAGAGTTAGACATGACTGAGCGATTTCACTTTCACTTTCATGCATTGGAGAAGGAAATGGCAACCCACTTCAGTGGTCTTGCCTGGAGAATCCCAGGGATGGGGGAGCCTGGTGGGCTTCCGTCTGTGGGGTCGCACAGAGTCGGACGTGACTGAAGGGATTTAGCAGCAGCTGCAACAGCAGGATCAAACACAGAGTTCAGTACATAGTGATAAAAAATAAACAGTTTCTGTGGATGAATACTTCAAATCATTTTTTCTCACTGGAGAGTCAGAGAGTTTTAGTAAAGATGCTAAATGTTTAACTTAGCACGTTTAATATGGAACTGCCTATTCAATTAAATGACGACTTGGACTTCTTTAAAGTGGTATTTGACTAGCAAACTCCATATACAACCTCTTATACTTACATCAAAGTACTTTTAGGGATGTAGACAAAGACAAATATGCATACCATAATTTAATGGACACTGCCAGCTTAAACCTTAAGAATTTCCACTAATTATAAAACTGATATAACTGGGTAAGATAAACCAATTCACAAACAAATATCATTGTGTCCTATTCCTGAATCATCTCTTGAAGGACAATCCTACACAACTGAAGAAGTTAGGGAGGTAATTTCTGTCTCACTCCTGTCGATTTGAAATTCTTCCATTTAGAACCCCAGGTTTTTGTCAGAGGACAATGAGCAACTACCTCTTGTTAAATGCTATGTCTGATATGTGAGATTATCATTCTTCTCCCCATGCCTCCAGATATGAAAATACCCATAAAGGTTTAACAATTCTAAGGAAACATTAATGAAATGGTTGGCACTTACCCTGTTACCCAAATATAACTGGGACAATTTGTGGACAGTCTTAGAGACACGGCATACCATCAAAAAGAACTAAACATTGATGTCACACTCTCAAAAAATTATGTATATTTAGTGAAAGGAAAACTACATTTCAAGACTTCATAATAATCTTCTTTATCAAAATTTCCTAAAGACCTTTTAGCAGGTACTCAATGAAATTTCTTCTTTTCCTCTCTATAAAATCTTTACAAAATTCTGATCTTTTCTATGAAGATGAAAAGAATCTTATAAGAATCCAAATAGATAAAATAAGTTATCTGTAAAGAAATAAAAAGGAGGTTGGCCTCATACTTCTCTGTAAAAGCTAATGTCTGAAGTTCATGTATATTCATCTTTATATTCTGATGGAGAAATCTGACATTAGGTGCTTCTGGAGGACAAAATAAAATCTTGTATCAGTTAGTTTAGGGTCACAGTTACTGTCACCTCTTTGCTTTTGTCTCTTTCACATGAAAGCTTTCTTTGAGTATTGTGTGATCTTTGCTCACACTTTAATTTGAATTAAAAAAAAAGCTAATTGGAAAACATGAGCCACTGGGAGGAGGGGCTTGTAGCCTGTAAGATTAATCACAGGGAGTCAAGTAGCTTTTCAGAAAGCTTTCCAGAAACACTGAGTTCTTAGGGCTGGTAATGTTTTTCAAATAATATTTCCAATCTCTTCTCTAGAATAAAAAAAAAATACTGTTCAAAATCTACAAGCCAAGGAGAGGATGAAGATTGATGTTTGGGGGCTCCTTTTCAAAAACTGGATGGGCTTTTCCCCATTTCCTCTGTTTTGAACACAATACTCCTCCCCCAATTGTGCACTTCCTGCCCTTCTCAGAGACGAATCTTCTGACTTCTGCTGGCAAGACAGTGGAGTGCACAAGACACAGTTTCTCAGAATTGGGGTTAAAGATCTTAAAATTCAACTGCATCTTCAAAAGTCTTTCAAATAATCAAGTTGTATCCAGGTTAGCCTCCAAACACACTTCCAGGCCTGCACTGTGCTGTCAGTTGCTGAGCCCTTTGAAATTTCTATGTGCTTCCCTGATAGCTCAGCTGGTAAAGAATCTGCCTGCAATGCAGGAGACCTGGATTCAATCCCTGGGTTGGGAAGATTCCCCTGGAGACGGGAACGGCTACCCACTCCAGTATTCTGGCCTGGTGAATTCCATGGACTGTATAGTCCATGGGGTCCCAAAGAGTCAGACAGGGAGCGACTTTCACTTTGGAATTTCTACAGTCCATATTCTGTAGCTTTGTTGATTTCCTTTCTTCTGGCTCAGGTTCAATTTTGTAGGCGTTTGTGTTCATGCTTTACGTCTCTCCCTCCTGTGATGTGTCACCATCTCTCCTTTGAGTCATGTCCTTGTGAATTTATTCATTTAAGAATTCCTTTTATCATGTATTTGTGTTTAATGTTAGCAGTAAGTGAAATTAAGTATGCTTAGTCGAACATGACTGACTGACTTCACTTTCACTTTTCACTTTCATGCATTGGAGAAGGAAATGGCAACCCACTCCAGTGTTCTTGCCCGGAGAATCCCAGGGACGGGGAGCCTGGTGGGCTGCCGTCTGTGGGGTCGCACAGAGTCAGACATGACTGAAGCGACTTAGCAGCAGCAGCAGCAGCAGTAATGAATTTATAGTTTGAAATTATCTTCTAATAACTAAGATAAGTCCTAGTTTGTCATAACATGTTGTTTTGTGATTACTTTGCTAATTTTCTCTGCTAAAATTGAACTTTTTTCATGATTTCCATAAATGCTAATCCCCTCTTGTCTTCCTGTCTCATATTATCTTGGTTTAGTTTTGAAATAAACTGAACTAGACTCATAAAATAAGTTATAGCATCGTTTCCCATTTTTACTATTTTTAATGTAATATAGGAGATATGTGTTCCTGGATGTTTTAATTAAACAATTATAAGACCAACTGGAAAAGTTGCATTTCTGAAAATACATAGATATATTATTACTGACTAAATTTATTTAATGGTTTTAGAGTATATTTATATTTTCTATTTCTTATCAAGTTAGTTTTGTTTATTGTATTTTCCCCTAGATGTATACATTCCATTTTGATCATAAACATTTAAACTTAAGAATTTTGATCATAAATGCTTATATAATTCTTACGATTTTGTTTAATTCTCTCTGGACTTATAGTTATGCTTTCTTTACAATTTAATAGAGTTAACTTATGATTTCACTGGAGTTTCTTATTGATCTTAGAAATTGAACTACTAGTTCTCAAGAAAAATATTTTTTTATTGTTTCATTGTCTTAAAAATCACTACTTTAATTGTATTTATTTTGTTCTACTTTCTTTGGTTTATTTTTTTTTTTTTCCTTTAATTTCTTCAACGGAACACTTAAATCACTAATTCTCAGTGGGACCTGTATTGAAATATATGCAGTTTGAACTACAAATTTCTTTCTAAGAAACATTTTTCCTGCATCCCCCAGGTTTTGTTACATATAACTTGTGTGTTAACTCCTAAATATATGTTAACATCTATTTTAATTTCTTATATAATTTGCACATTTATAAATATATGTTTTGTAGCTTTGCCCTTTTTGTATCTAATTACTTTATTGTAATATGGTCAGAAAAGTCATCTCTGTAATTTTATTTACTCAGTATTTTTTGATATTTAATTTTTGGCCTGGTTGATGGTCAATTATTGAAATGTTTAATATTTTACTAAAATGATGAACTTTGGTGTAATAGTTTCTGAAAGATCCCTGCTATGATTTTAAACATTTCAACATCAATGTTCAATTTGGTCAGTGTTCACTCTACAAATCTGGGGAAATATAAAAGTACAGAGAATTTGTGTATTGCTGATGCAAAACTATAAAATATTTTAAATTATACTACAAAAACAATACAATTGAACGTTTATTATACACAGAAGATACTAGTAAATGTAAATTAATAATCCTGAATTCATATGGTAAGAAATTGTTCCTTTTATTGTCAACAATAACTTTCTTTATCCTTAATAAATCTTTTATCTATTTTATCTGATAAAGCTACCACAGATTTTGGTTAATAATTTCCTAGTTTTCTTCTTTTCTCTGTATTTCATCCTTTTGGTAACTTCACTTTTGGGATTTGGGTTTGAGCAATAAACAGGTGTATTCAAATTGAGAAAATTTTTACTTTTCTGGTAAATAAATTGATTCTGGCATCTTTAAGAAATGACTATTTTTCCTTAATAAAGCTTTTAGCTTAAATTCTGTACTGTTTGTTAATTAATCTTAAAGTTCTACCTCATTTTTATATCACTCAAATTATTTAATGTCCTACTTGGGTGTTGAAACCTTACCTCCTACCATTAAGTCCATATCTATATTATTAACCAAGTATTTCCCTTTCTGAATTCTCTCCATCCATCTTTCCTTCCTCTTTGCCTTTCTTTCTTTCTAAGGGAGAGCAAAATGCACTACCTCCAAATATGCCACTTCGGCACATTGACTATTTTGAATTAAAGTTACTTGAGAAATAACAATGCAAGAAGGACATTCTAACCTTCCTTTATCCTTTGAAAGCATGAATTAAATCTCCCATGTGAAGGTATTCTCCCTACACCTTATCACCAGACAGGAAATTCAAGGACAAGAACACTGTACAAAAGAACTTTATTACTTCATTAATTTGTTACTCCAACCCCCAATCCCTTTATTTTGTCAAATCTTCACAAACAATTGATTCTTTGTCTACAATGCATGAAAGCTGCCTGCTTTGGTCACTTCTCTGAGACTCATATTTTTTACGACCTTCTGTATTTACAACAGTAAACTTGTTTTTCTCCTGTTAATCTGTCTCACATCAGTTATTAGACCAGCCTAAGAAACTAGACTCCTTGGAAAAGACCTTGATGCTGGGAAATATTGAAGGCAGGAGGAAAAGGGGATGACAGAGGATGAGATGGTTGGATGGCATCACTGACTCGATGGACATGAGCTTGAGCAAACTCCAGGAGTTGGTGATGGATAGGGAAGCCTGGCGTGCTGCAGTCCATTGGGTTGCAAAGAGTCAGACACAACTCAGAGACTGAACTGAACTGAACTGAACTGAAGAAACTAGAAAAGAAGATAGGAAATGTTTTCCTACCCTACATTTCTTTTTTTCCCCCACCCTCCCTCCCTTCCCTCCTTCCTTTTTCCTTCCTCCCTCTTTCCACCTTTTTTCTTTTCTTTTCTTTCTTTTTTTGACTTCAACCTTGTAGGGCTTCCCTGGTGGTTCAGACAGTAAAGAATCTGCCTGCAATGCAGGAGACCCAGGTTCAATCCCTGAGTCAAGAATATCCTCTGGAGAAGAGAATGGCAACTTATTCCAGTATTCTTGCCTGGAAATCCTATGGGCAGACTTAGCCTGGCTGGCTAAGTCCATGGGGTTGCAAAGAGTCAGACATGCATGAGCAACTAACACTCATGTAATATATTTTTCAATATCTTTTTTCAAATTTAAATTTCTTTTAAAGCAACTGAGTGTCTGCATCAGTATTTTACTTCATGTTTCTATAAATATATATGTGTATAAGCTGGAAGAAAATGAAATTAATAAACACATGCATCCCTAGGAGTTTAATAACAAAAAGCTTATGTCTGACATAGTTTCTTATTTCTTTACCTGATATACTGAAAATCGTATGACTTTCACTATTAGGCCAACTCTTGGCTGGAAAGATTCTAAGCCACTAAATAGCACCGTAGACAAGGTAACTGAGTTTGAAGTCGGGCCTAGGCTGTCAGATCAAAGGAAAATTGCCTTTGCTTCAGTCATTCTGACACAGTCCTGATATCCCTCGCTCGCCCTTTGTAGAGTGTGGCCTTTGGGCTTTGCATTTAACCATTGTTCCTCAATGAAGTGAAACTGCGTCATATAGTTGGCATGAAAGTTGGTCTGAAAGCTGTCAGTGTGCTCTGTATGTTCCTAGTTGATAATAAACTATCATCTCTACAGGGTGAAAAGAAGCAGGTTGGTTTTACAGTCAAGCCAGTGGGAAGAAACACTTGAATTGAAGTGTAGGTGAAAGTTCCTGATTTTATGGAAAGCTTGCCGATTTTCCTGGAGTTTCTCTTTCCTCAGAACTAGTTCATAACACGAACTGAATGTGAGGCATTTGCCTCATTTCTAGCTTATTCCAGGCTAAGTTAAAGCCAAAAAAGTTGAGATTGCATCAGAATTGCTTGCCTGTGGCATAAAGCATGCTTTCTATTTCACTCCTTTGATCATATGATGTAAATATGCCTTTGTGTACAGTAGTGATTTTCATATGATGCTATCAAAGGGATTTAAAAATATCAGATCCTTGAGGAGTAAAGTGATCAGAAAGAATGAGGAATTCTATGCCTGGGAACTTAGTTACAACTATGAAATATGCAAAGGATCAGAGAAAAGTTTCTTGATATCTTAAGTTTTCTGATTCTCTAGCTTATAAAATAAGAATAGTGTGATGTATAATCTTAGTAGTATAAAAATATATTTGTCATTAAGCTCAGTTATTAATAAGTTCAGATAATGTGAGATGAAAGGGAAGTTGATAATTTAAAATTCTATATAATTCTTTCATGTTCATTGCCTAACAATCTTTTAGAATTGCTTAATTAGGAACAAACTAAATGTACATGATTTCTACACTTTAAAACAGCACCTGTCTTTTTAAAAGTCAAACAATGGCATGTCCTCCAGAAAAGAAGTGTATAGAATACAAGAGGAAAAGTTATGGAACATTTTAGGGTTGAGGATTGAAGTCTTCTGTTTTAAAAACACTGTCTAATTTAGTTCTCACAGTAATCCTGTGAACTGATTTTATTACCCTTATTTTACCATAAACAAACAAACCAGGGCTCAAAATGAGGCAAATATTGTATGAGACAAAACTTTGGTTTTGTGTAATGGACTCACTTGTTTCAAAGCCTATTTTTGTTTATATGTTGGATTTTGGTATACATAATGATTGACTCTACGTAGGAGGCTATGTCATCGGCCACTGGATAAAAAGGAAATGTTTAACAAAAATAATACAGTTTATATCTAAGTGGTGTGGGCACCATGCTATAACAAATGTGCTATTATAGAACTTTGGGACCAGAAGTCTCATTAATCTCCTCATAGACCTAGCATTATTGATTGATTTTTTTTCACATATGTAATATTTTAATGGGATTAGGTCTGTCAGCCACATTAACAGCACAAATTATTATACTCTGGGAAGTAGTAAAAATTATAAATTTTATCATGGTGAAACTTCTAGAAAATGATGGCCTCATCCTTGAGAGTGATGAATCGGGGAATGGTAAAAGAGTCGGGTTTCAGTAATGAGGAAACATGTTGTGTCACTGGTCATGATGATGACTTTTTAATATATCTCCTTTGCTCTTATTTTCATTGAAAATAATCCCATGCATTTGTCCAGATAAACTCCAATATCTATATGCCATGAAGTAATAGTATCCAGTTTTTTTCTTTAATTTATTGGGGTATAGTTGCTCCATAGCATTGTGTTAGCTTCCACTGCACAACAAAATGAATGAACCGCACACCTACATATCTCCCTTCCCTCCTTTAGCCCCTTCTCACCCACCCCCATCCTACCCTTCTAGGGCACCAGAGAGCACCAAGCTGGGCTCCCTGAGCTCTACAGCTGGTTTCCACTGGCTATCTATTTAAAACATGGTACTGTATAAATACAGTATACTAACGCATATATATGGAATTTATATTGGTTATGGTTATATGTTAGGGTTAGGGTTAGGGTTAGGGTTAGGGTTAGGGTTAGAAAGGTTATGGAATTTAGAAAGATGGTAACAATAACCCGGTGTATGAGACAGCAAAAGAGACACTGATGTATAGAACAGTCTTATGGACTCTGTGGGAGAGGGAGAGGGTGGGAAGATTTGGGAGAATGGCATTGAAACATGTAAAATATCATGTAAGAAACGAGTTGCCAGTCCAGGTTCGATGCACGATACTGGATGCTTGGGGCTAGTGCACTGGGACGACCCAGAGGGATGGTATGGGGAGGGAGGAGGGAGGAGGGTTCAGGATGGGGAACACATGTATACCTGTGGCGGATTCATTTTGATATTTGGCAAAACTAATACAATTATGTAAAGTTTAAAAATAAAAATAAAATTAGGGAAAAAAAAAAAAACACATGGTACTGTATATAAGTCGATCCTAAACTACTAACTCACCTCACCCTCAACCATGTCCAGGCATCTATTCTCACTTTTGTATCTCTATTCCTGCTCTGCAAATAGGTTCATCTGTACCGTTTTTCCACATATTTTAAAGCATCCAGTCTTTAACTCACCTAAAATGCCCTAAATACTAAAGTCTATCAGTTTTTCACACTGCTTGAATAGAAATCATATTTTTGTTTCTGCTTTGTCTGCTCCATCCATAATCAATTAATTGCATCTGTGATCTCTGAATTTTGCTGCTCCCTCTACCTACACTGCACTTCCTTCCCTTCATCTGTTCACTTAGACCAGTGTTCCTTCAAAGTTCAGTTCAGGTATCATCTTTCCCCAGAAAGCTGTTCCTGACAATCTTGTCTCTGCAGGCCTTTTCACAGGATAGTATGTGTCTCTACTGTGTTCCCATGATTCCCTGCACATAAATCCCAAGAGATAGACTTGGTGAAAAGGACAGAGACAGTGTATTAAGCCCTGGATTCATCAGTTATTAGTTGCATACTCTCAGATAAGTCATTTATTATTTCTGAACCTCATTTTTTTTATCTGCAGAATTAGAATAACCACTTTATTCAGGTTTATTGTAAAGATGCATAACATTATGTGAAAAGCACAGAACTGGCATTTGTGCTGAACATCATTCCTTTGGTCTTCCAGACCCATTTTTTTGCCTTCTCCACCCTGTTCTGGGCCCCAAGTAATACATAACTGACTTATAAGATCTGGATTAGTGGGCTCCTTGCTCCTCTGGCTTAAGCTTGGCTTCATCCATAGAGGTGCACAGACAGAAAAATCAGAAAGCAAGTGGAGTCAGGGGTCAGTGTATTTAATCTCCCAATCCTTCTTTGCCACGTAGCAAGGGGTTGCCTGCATCCTTCTACAAGGCCACAGCTCCTGCCAGCTGGCTCGGTCAACACAGTAACCTTTCTGTCTTCCAGTAATTGTTTCCTCCCCTTGCCCTTCATGCCCAGGGTACAGCATTATCCCATGTTCCTTTCCTTTAACCTTGTTGCCAAAATTGTAAATAGTTCCTTTATTAAACTCTCCTCAAAAAGTCAACTTGAGTGTGTCAGCTGTTTCCTGCAAGGGCCCTGACAGATACCACATTCACTATTATTAACAATATGCACTTAACAAACTGTTCCACAATTTTCTCTTGATTTCTCTGAATTCCCTTGCCAACTACTTCAGAGCAGAGACCATGGCTCATTAGTCACTGTTATCTTCCATTGTCACATACATTGCTGGGCAAAATACAAGCTTTAATAAATGTATGTTGGTTGATTAAATGAAAAAATAAGGCACTGCCCTTTATTCTTCTGAGTACAAGCTTCACAGTGAATAATATAAATAAATATTTGCTGCAATGAATGTGAGTTTGCCCAGAAATAAGAACATAATATGATTAAAAGGAATATTTTTGGGCAAACTGATCTTGGAAACAGTCAAAAGGCTATCAGGTTAAGTGTCAAAAAAATTAGCTTAAAAGGATAGTCAAGACTCATTGAATGCTATAGAGAGGGCACAAAAGCTGAGATCAGGTGAATATGTTCATAAACCCATACTTTAGTAATTTATGCAGCTATTTGGAGAAAAGTGAAGTGGGAAAGAAAAAATTCTATAGATTATTTAGGTAACATTTTTTCAACTGTCATCTTGCATAGAACATTATTCTGCTGCATCCATTTGGAAATATATCACCTCAAACTTAATCACTAGGTTAATTTTTTTGTATTCACCATAAAAGATATGCTAATGATGTTAACTTGGCTTGCTAAGACCTATGTTGGGAATTATATTTTTTATTTATTGAATGGATCACAGGATACTCAGGGACAAGAGGAGCCGCTCAGGAAAAGACAATTGATTTAAAATGGCCAATCAGAAATTGTGAACTGTAATGAGTGCTCAGATTTTGGATGAAACAGTTTAAACTTTAAGAGACAAGAAATTGAGTTTTTGTTATCTAAGGCTATATATTTAAAAGAAGAAGAAGAAAGCTGTGGCACATTAGCAACTTTTGGAAGCAGATAGGAGAGGCCACCACCACTGCCCTAGCCAGCCAGTCATGTGCATCCCCCGCCAGTGGACTTCCTGCCCTGAGGCCCCTGGGCTGCCCACGTGGCCCGGAAAACCCCCCCCCCCCGGGTCTGTCTGCCGTTCGCCTCAATGGCTGTCCCAGTCCTCATAGGCAGCAGGCAGCCCTGCTTTGGGTGCTCCAGTTTGTAGTGCCAAAAGGCAGACAGATTTCCTAGTCAGAGGTGTCTACCATTAATGTGAGGCAGTATAAATTGACAAACAGATCTTAAAATTCATACAGCAGGACAAGGGACTCAGAATAGCCAAAAGAATCCTGGGGTGGGGGAGGGGGAGGTGGGAGTTGAAGCAACCATTCCTCCTGATTTCAAAACTGACTACAATACTACAATAATCAAGGGATTTACCCTAAATAGGCACCTCGACAAATACTGGAATCCCCAGGGAATCTGACATTGAAGGGCAGAAGATTTTATTTCAGAACTTCCACAGGCTTGGGGGAAACAGAGAAACCTGGCAGGCACAAACAAAACCTTGTGTGCATCGGCCCAGGGGAAACGAGCAGTGACCCCACAAGAGACTGAGCCAGACCTGCATGTGAGTGTTTGGGGGGGTCTCCTGCGGAGGTGTGGGTCTACAGTGGCCTGAGGTGGGGTCAGAGGCATTGGTAGCAGCAGTCCTGGGAGGCATGATGTGTTGGCATGAGTTCTCTTGAAGGAGGTCACTGTTTACCTTACTATAGAGCCTATAGCCATACAGTAGAGACTGCAGACTCCAGGACTGAGCTACATTAGGCCAAACAACTAACAGAGAGGGAGTACAGCATCACCCATTAGCAGAAAATTGGATTAAAGATTTATTGAACATGACCCTGCCCACCAGAGCAGGACTCAGTTTTCCCCACAGCTAGTCCCTCCCATCAAGGCACAAGTCTTTTAGCCTCATCCATCAGAGGGCAGACAGAAGAAGAAAGAAAAAACTACAATCCCATGGCCTCCAGAATGAAAACCACAATCACAGAAAATGAACCAAAATTATCACATGGATCACAGTCTTGCGTAATTCAATGAAGCTATGAACCATGCCATACAGTGCCATGCAAGACTGATGGGTCATGGTAGAGAATTCTGACAAAATGTGGTCCACTGGAGAAGGGAATGGCAAACCATTTATTTAATATTCTTGGCTTGAGAACCCCATGAAAAGTAGGAAAAGGTAAAAAGGTATGACACTGGAAGATGAGGCCCCATCCCCCACAGGTCAGTAAGTGTCCAATAGACTATTGAGGAAGAGTGAAAATATAGCTCCAGAAAGAACAAAGAGGCTGAGCCAAAGCAGAAATGACATCCAGTTGTGGATGCATCTGTTGGTGAAAGTAAAGTCCAATGCAGTATTACACAGGAACCTGGAATGTTAGGTCCATGAATCAAGGTAAACTGGATGTGGTCAAACGGGAGATGATAAGAGTTGAATATCGACATTTTAGGAATCAGTAAACTAAAATGGATGGGAATGGGCAAATTTAATTCAGGTGACCATTATATCTACTACTGTGGGCAAGAATCCCTTAGAAGAAATGCAGTGGTGCTTATATTCAACAAAAGAATCCAAAATGTAGTACTTGGGTGCAATCTCAAAAATGACAGAATGACCTCAGTTCACTTCCAAAGCAAAACATTCAACATCACAGTAATCCAAGTCTATGCCCCAACTACTAATGCTGAAGAAGATGAAGTTGAACGCTTCTTCTGTGAAGACCTACAAAATCTTCTAGAACTAACGCAAAAAACAAAACAAAACAAAACACACCAAAAATCCAGATGGCCTTTTCATCATAGGGGATTGGAATACAAAAGTAGGAAGTCAGGAGATACCTGGAAAAGCAAGTTTGGCCTTGGAGTACAAAATGAAACAGGTCAAAGGCTAACAGAGTTTTGCCAAGAGAACACATTGGTCATAGCAAACACCCACGAGCAACAACACAAGAGATGACTCTACACATAGATATCACCAGGTGGTTAATACTAAAATCAGACTGATTATATTTTGCAGTTGAAGATGGAGAAGCTCTATTCAGTTTAATTGCTCAGTCATGTCCGATTCTTTGCAACCCCGTGGACTGCAGCACGCCAGGCTTCCCTGTCCATCACCAACTCCCAGCTCCTGCTCAAACTCAAGCCCATCGAATCGGTGATGCTATCCAACCATCTCATACTCTGTTGTCCTCTTCTCCTTCTGCCAGAGCTCTATACAGTCAGCAAAAACAAGATCTGGAACTGACTGTGGCTCAGATCATGAACTCCTTATTGCCAAATTCAGACTTAAATTGGACAAAGTAGGGAAAACCACTAGGCCATTCAGGTATGACCTAAATAAAATTCCCTATGATTACGCAGTAGAAATGGCAAATAGATTCAAGGGATTAGAACTGATAAACAGAGTGCTGGAAGAACTATGGACAGAGGTTCATATCTCTGTACAGGAGGTGGCGACCAAAACCATTCCAAAGAAAAAGAAAGGCAAGAAGAAAAAATAGCTGTCTGAGAAGGCCTAACAAATAGCTGGAAAAAAAGAAAAGAAGCAAAAAGCAAAGGAGAAAGGGAAAAGATATTCCCAACTGAATGTAGAGATTCAGAGAATAGCAAGAAGAGACAAGAAAGCCTTCTTAAGTGAACAGTGCAAAGAAATAGAGGGAAATAATAGAATGGGAAAGACTAGAGATCTCTTCAAGAAAATGAGATACTAAGGAATATTTTATGCAAACATGGACACAATAAAGGACAGAAACCGCAAGAACCCAACAGAAGCAGAAGAGATTGAGAAGAGGTCTAAAGAATACATAGAAGAGTTATACAAAAAAAAGGTCTTAATGACCTAGATAAGCACAATGGTGTGACCACTCACCTAGAGTCAGATATCCTGGAGTATGAAGTCTAGTGAACCATAGGAAGGAATATTATGAACAAAGCTAGTGGAAGTGATGGAATTCCAGTTGAGCTACTTCAAATCCTAAAAGATGATGCTGTGAAAGTACTACACTCAATATACCAGAAAATTTGGAAAATTTAGCAGTGGCCACAGGACTGGAAAAGGTCAGTTTTCATCCTAATCTCAAAGGAAGGCAATGCCAAAGAATGTTCAAACTACTGCACAACTGCACTCATTTCATATGCTAGCATGGTAATGCTCAAAATCCTTCAAGCTATGCTTGAACCTATGCTACTCTGTGAACCAAGAACTTCCAGATGTACAAGCTGGATTTAGAAAAGGTATAGAGAGGAACCAGAGATTAAATTGTCAAATCCATTGATCACACAAAAAGCAAGGGAATTCCAGAAGAATATCTACTTCTGCTTTATTGATTATGCTAAAGCCTTTGTCTCTGTGGATCACAACAAACTATGGAAAATTCTTAAAGAGATGGGAATTCCAGACCACCTGACCTGCCTCCTGAGAAATCTGTATGCAGATCAAGAAGCAACAGTTAAAACCAGACCTGGAAAAACAGACTGGTTCAAAATTCAGAAAGGAGTACATCAAGGCTGTATATTGTCACTCTGCTTATTTAATTTATATTCAGAGTACATTACACAAAATTCTGGGCTGGATTAAACTCAAGCTGGAATCAAGATTGCTGGGAGAAATAATCTGGTGGTAATAGAAATATTACCACCCTAATAGCAGAAAGTAAAGAGGAACTAAAGATCCTCCTGACGAAGGTGAAGAGGAGAGTGAAAAAGTTGGCCTAAAACTCAGCACTGAAAAAAACTAAATTATGGCATCTGGTCCCATCATTTCATGGCAAATAGATGGAGAAAAAATGGAAACAGTAGATGATTTCATTTTCTTGGGCTCCATAATCTCTTCAGATGGTGACTGCAGCCATGACATTAAAAGAAACTTGCTCCTTGGAAGAAAGGCTATGACAAACCTAACAAGCATACTAAAAAGCAAACTTTGTTGGCATCACTTTGTCGACAAAGGTCCATATAGTCAAAGCTATGGCTTTTCCAGTAGTCACACACGTATGTGAGAGTTGGACCATAAAGAAGACTGAGCACCGAAGAATTGATACTTTTGAACTTTGGTGCTGGAAAAGACTCCTGAGAGTCCCTTGGACTGCAAGGAGATCAAGCCACTCAATCCTAAAGGAAATCAACCCTGAAGAACTGATGCTGAAGCCAAAACTTCAATACTTTGGCCACCTGATGTGAAGATCTGTCCCCTTGGAAAAGACCCTGATGCTGGGAAAGATTGAGGGCAGGAGGAGAAGGGGTCGACAGAGGATGAGATGGTTGGATGGCATCACTAACTCAAAGGACATGAGTTTAAGCAAACTCTGGGAGATAGTGAAGGACAGGGAAGCCTGGTGTGCTGCAGTTCATGGCACTGCAAAGAGTCTTACATGACTAGCGACTGAACAACACCAAAGGCAGGCACTATGACTTTTAACTGAAGAAGTTGAAAATCAGAAAGTTTAGGTGCTTTGCCCAAAGTCACACATAACATGGCAGCACCAAAGTTAATTTGAACTGTTCTGAGTCCCACTGCTTTCTACCTTATCACGATGACTCTTCTAAACCAGTGCTGAATGAGATGAGTGCAATGACAAAGGTGATCCCATGAATCAGTGAGAAAATAGAGGAAAGTCCCACAACGAATCCTTGAAGGAGGTTTGTATGTTAGCAAAGTCTTCCTTAATATCTGAACTGAATCTTTCATTGTAACAAGACTGTGAAAGTGAAATAAAAAAGGAAGGATTTTATTGGGGAAGGAGCCTGTGCTAAGCTGAGTCCCGAGGAAGCATGATTTCTCAGTATAATGACAAAAGTTTAGTATCTTATAAAATAAGGATTTAATTGGAGAGAAAGGGCAAGTGAGGTTGCTGGAAAGAGAAAAAGGGGCCAATTTATAATAATGGTATTTAATTATATCTAATAAAATGGCTATTTCCTAGCTCTTTACACTGAAAAGATATAGAACTAATGAGAACCCTGTACCAATGAACACAGTCCATACCCAATTTGTAGTCTTTAATAATAACAGTTTCAACATTTATTGAGTACTTAATAGGTGTCAGACCTTGTGTTGAGTGTTTAACATGTATTATACCATTTAAGACTCAAGAGAGCCCTATTTGGTATGGCTAAATATACTGAAGCTGCAACAAACTATATTACTGAACAAGATGTAACTATATGCTTATTTCCTCCTCCCTTTTCTCTTCATGGGGTCTATGAATTAATAATTCATAGACCTTAGATTTAAAAAAAAGTCTGACTTCAGGGCATCAAATCCAGGGGCAGCTGAAGCCTGTGACTTATACAGCTTTGCATTTCTTCAGTATTTAGTACAGGTTCAGAGGCATGGTAGATGCTCAATATTTACTGAATAAATTTAATGAGTTTAACTTAGAAGGTAGAGGGTTAGTGGTTACAATTTTCCCCCTTCAGTTCTTCACTAGCATAGACCTAACACAATCATAAAAATCAATGTCTAACATATCATAATGTAGTTTGGCTAATGGCCACTAATAAACTGAACATTGACCAAAGATGCATCAATTTTTACATCTAAAGGAAACACATCAAACACATAAAACTCCAGAAGTCTTCATGAGCGTTAAAACAAAAATATAGGTTCTGTTTAGAGGTTGTTGGGGCATCAAATCATTATTCTGAAAATCAGTAAATCAGGGGTAAGAACTGAACATTTCCCCACCTTTCTTGTACTGAGCATATTTCAGAGTAGCCAAATAGTTGGTGAGGAAAAGTTATTATTTTTTTTACAAAAGAATCATGTTTAATAAATGCAAGTGGAGAAGTACAACTACAAAATTACCTATTCTTGCGATCTTTAGTTGAAATTCTGGAAGTAAGAAACAATTAGTGAATGATGAAGCCATGAGGTAAAAAGTCTGTTAGTTCAGTTGAGTCCCTCAGCCATGTCTGACTTTGCAACCCCATGGACTACAGTATGCCAGGCTTCCCTGTCCATCACCAACTCCCAGAGCTTACTCAAACTTATGTCCACTGAGTTGGTGATGCCATCCAACCATCTTATCCTCTGTCATCCCCTTCTTCTCCTGCCTTCAATCTTTCCCAGCATCAGGGTCTTTTCAAATGAGTCAGCTTTTCACATCAAGTGGCCAAAGTACTGGAGTTTCAGCTTCAGCATTAGTCCTTCCAATGAATATTTAGGACTGATTTCCTTTAGGATGGACTGGTTGAATCTCCTTTCAGTCCAAGGGATACTCAAGAGTCTTTTCCAACACCACGGTTCAAAAGAATCTATTATTCAGTGCTCAGCTTTCTTTATAGTCCAACTCTCATGCTCATACATGACTAGTAGAAAAACCAAAGCTTTGACTAGATGGATCTTCATTGGCAAAGTAATGTCTCTGCTTTTAAAAACTATATAATAGAGAAGACCATCTGACATCACCTCAAAACACGGATCAATTTAAAAAATAACAGTGCAAATAGCAGAGAAGATGGTGGAGGAATAGGACGGGGAGACCACTTTATCCCCCACAAATTCATCAAAAGAACATTTGAACACTGAGTAAATTCCACAAAACAACTTCTGAATGCTGGCAGAGGACATCAGGAACCTGGAAAAGCAGCCCATTGTCTTCGAAAGGAGGTAGGAAAAAATATAAAAGATAAAAAGAGAGACAAAAGAGGTAGGGATGGAGCTCCATCCCGGGAAGGGAGTCAAAAAAGAGAGAGGTTTCCAAACACCAGGAAACACTCTTACTGCTGAGTCTGTGGCGAGCCTTGGAACCACAGAGGGCAACAAAACTGGGAGGAAAAATAAATAATTAAAACCCAAAGATTACATGCCCAATGGTAACTCCCAGCGGAGAAGCAGCTCAGAGGCCTGCATCCGCCACTAGCAAGCAGGGGCTGGGCAGGAAGGTGCAGGCTGCACTGCTTAGAGTAAGGACCTGGCCTGAATGCCCCGAGGGCAATCTGAGGGAACTAACTTGGGCTAGCAAATGAGACTGTGGGATAGCTACCACGTGAAAAGCCCTAACCTAAGACACTGCCAGGCCTGCTCACAGAACAAAGGACTGAGCAGAGCTAGCAGGCTGCAGACCAGCCCATCCCGCCCCTCTGGTGACAGGCAGTGGAGGAAAGCCAGAGCCGGAAGGGGGCAGTCACGCCCCAGAGAAGCATCATCTACCAAACTGCAAGCAGGCTTCGTTGCTAACCAAGATTTCTTGGAATTCTGGATGGTCAACATCCGCCTGTGAAGGTGCGGTTGTACACCAAGAAAACCGAGCGGCAGGGACGGGGGAGGCAATAAGTCACAACGACCGCGCTTGCCAAACACCTGGTCACCTGAGCTGCTCAGTCTGTGCCTCTGAGGACCACCCGAGTACCTGAACCTGAGCGGCTTAGACCTGGGAAGTGTATACAACCCAGGGCCGGCCTCAGACAGTTCCTGGCAGAGCAACCTAGAGCCTAAGCAGGGTAGACAGGGAAAGCACACAACTGTGAGTGGAGGCAAATCCAGTGTGGCCGAGACACTGCAAGCACACACCAGTGTTATTTGTTTGCAGCGTCCCTCCCTCCCCACAGCATGACTCAACAAGTGAGCCTAAAAAAGTGTCCACCACCGCCCCTTGTGCCAGGGTGGAAATTAGACACTGATGAGACCAGCAAACAGAAGAAGCTAAAACAGAGGGAACCTCCTTGGAAGTGACAGGTGCAATAGGGTAAAACCCTGTAGTTAGTACCAACTACATAGGAAGGGGCCTATAGATCTTGAGAAATATAAGCCGGACCAAGGAACTATCCAAAAATGAACTGACACCACACTTCCCACAACAACACCAGAGAAAGTCCTAGATATAGTTTTACTATCATTCTTTAATTTTTTTTTATTTTTAAGTCCTCAATTACTCCTTTAATTTTCATTTTTACAACCTACTATTACTTTGCAAAAAAAAAAAAAAAAAAGAAGAGACAGAGAGATACCCTATTTTTAAAGAAAAGCTTCATATATATATATGTATATATATATTTTATAATTTTTGTGACTTTGTCTTCTTTTTTTAATATTGTATTTTTGAAAATCCAACCTCTACTCTAGATTTTTAATCTTTGCTTTTTGGTATTTGTTATCAATTTTGTACCTCTAAGAAGCCAATCTTCAGTACCCATTTTTACTTGGGAGCAGGATTACTGGCTTGACTGCTCTCTCCCCTTTTGGACTCTCCTTTTTCTCCACCAGGTCGCCTCTATCTCCTCCCTCCCCCTTCTCTTTTCTATGCAACTCTGTGAATCTCTTTGTGTGTTCTGGATGGTGGAGAACACTTAGGGAACTGATTACTGGCCAGATCTGTCTCTCTCCTTTTGATTTCCCCCTTTATCCTCCTGGGCACCTCTGTCTCCTTCCTCCCTCTTTTCTTCTCCATGTAACTCTGTGAACCTCTCTGGGTGTCCCTCACTGTGGAGAAACTTTTCATCTTTAACCTAGATGTTTTATCAACAGTGCTGTATAGATGGAGAAGTCTTGAGGCTACTGTAAAAATAAGACTGAAAACCAGAAGGAGAAGGCTTAAGTCCAAATCCTGAGAACACCAGAGAACTCCTGACTCCAGGGAACATTAATCAACAGAAGCTCACCAAAAGCCTCCATACCTACACTGAAACCAAGCACCACCCAAGGGCCAACAAGTTCCAGAGAAAGATATACCATGCAAATTCTCCAGCAACACAGGAACATAGCCCTGAGTTTCAATATACAGGCTGCCCAAAGTCACTGCAAACCCATTGACATCTCATAACTCATTACTGGACACTTCATTGCACTCCAGAGAGAAGAAATCCAGCTCCACTCACCAGAACACCGACACAAGCTTCCCTAACCAAGAAACCTTGACAAGCCACCCGTACAACCCCCACCCACAGTAAGGAAACTCTACAATAAAGAGAAATCCACAAACTGCCAGAATACAAAAAGGCCACCCCAAACACAGCAATGTAAACAAGATGAAGAGACAGAGGAATACCCAGCAGGTAAAGGCACAGGATAAACGCCCAACAAACCAAACAAAAGAGGAAGAGATAGGGAATCTACCTGATGAAGAATTCTGAATAATGATAGTGAAAATGACCCAAAATCTTGAAATCAAAATGGAATCACAGATAAATAGCCTGGAGGCAAGGATTGAGAAGATGCAAGAAAAGTTTAACAAGAACCTATACGTAATAAAAAAAAGAGTCAATATATAATGAATAATGCAAGAAATGAGATCAAAAACACTTTGGAGGGAACAAATAGTAGAATAACAGAGGCAGAAGATAAGATTAGTGAGGTAGAAGATAGAATGGTAGAAATAAATGAATCAGAAAGGAAAAAAGAAAAACGAATTAAAAGAAATGAGGACAATCTCAGAGACCTCTTGGACACTGTTAAATGCCACAACATTTGAATCATAGGCGTCCCAGAAGAAGAAGACAAAAAGAAAAACCATGAGAAAATACTTGAGGAGATAATAGTTGAAAACGTCCCTAAAATGGGTAAGGAAATAATCACCCAAGTCCAAGAAACCCAGGGAGTCCCAAACAGGATAAACTCAAGGCGAAACACCCCAAGACACATATTAATCAAATTAACAAAGATCAAACACAAAAAATAAATATTAAAAGCAGCAACAGAAAAACAACAAATAAGACACAAGGGCATTCCCATAAGGATAACAGCTGATCTTTCAATAGAAGCTCTTCAAGCCAGGAGGGAATGACAAGACATACTTAAAGTGATGAAAGAAAATAACCTACAGCCCAGATTACTGTACCCAGCAAGGATCTCATTCAAATATGAAGGAGAAATCAAAACCTTGACAGACAAGCAAATGCTGAGAGAATTCAGCACCACCAAACCAGCTCTCCAACAAATACTAAAGGACTTTCTCTAGACAGGAAACACAAAAGGGTATATAAACTCAAACCCAGAACAATAAAGTAAATGGCAATGGATCATACTTATCAATGATTACCTTAAACTTAAATGGGTTGAATGCCCCAAGCAAAAGACAAAGACTGGCTGAATGGATACAAAAACAACACCCCTATAAATGTTGTCAACAAGAGACCCACCTCGAAACAAGGGACACATACAGACAGAAAGTAAAGGGCTGGAAAAAGATATTCTATGCAAATAGAGACCAAAAGAAAGCAGGAGTACCAATACTCATATCAGATGAAATACACTTTAAAACAAAGGCTGTGAAAAGAGACAAGGAAGGACACTACATAATGATCAAAGGATCAATCCAAGAAGAAGATATAACAATTGTAAATATATATGCACCCAACATAGGAGCACCGCAATATGTAAGACAAATGCTAACAAGTATGAAAGGGAAAATTAACAATAACACAATAGTGGGAGACTTTAATACCCCACTCACACCTATGGATAGATCAACTAAACAGAAACTTAACAAGGAAACACAAACTTTAAATGATACAATAGACCAGTTAGACCTAATTGATATCTATAGGATATTTCACCCCAAAACAATGAATTTCACCTTTTTCTCAAGTGCACACGGAACCTTCTCTATGATAGATCACATCCTGGGCCATAAATCTAGCCTTGATAAATTCAAAAAAACTGATATCATTCCAAGCATCTTTTCTGACCACAATGCAGTAAGATTAGATCTCAGTTACAGGAGAAAAACTATTAAAAATTCCAACATATGGAGGCTGAATAACATGCTGCTGAATAACCAAGAAATCATAGAAGATATCAAAAAAGAAATTAAAAAATGCATAGAAATGAATGAAAATGAAAACACAACAACTCAAAACCTGTGTGACACTGTAAAAGAAGTGCTAAGGGGAAGGTTCATAGCAATACAGGCATATCTCAAGAAACAAGAAAAAAGTCAAATAAATAACCTAACTCTACACCTAAAGTTGGAGAAGGCAATGGCACCCCACTCCAGTACTCTTGCCTGGAAAATCCCGTGGATGGAGGAGCCTGGTACGCTGCACTCCATGGGGTCGCTAAGAGTCGGACATGACTAAGCGACTTCACTTTCACTTTTCACTTTCATGCATTGGAGAAGGAAATGGCAACCCACTCCAATGTTGTTGCCTGGAGAGTCCCAGGGACAGGGGAGCCTGGTGGGCTGCCATCTATGGGGTCGCACAGAGTCAGACATGACTGAAGTGGCTTAGCACACCTAAAGTAACTAGAAAAAAAAGAACTGAAGAAACCTCGGGTTAGTAGAAGGAAAGAAATCTTAAAAATTAGGGCAGAAATAAATGCAAAAGAAACAAAACAGACAAGAGCAAAAATCAACAAAGCCAAAAGCTGGTTCTTTGAGAGGATAAGTAAAATTGACAAACCACTAGCCAGACTCATCGAGAAACAAAGAGAGAAAAATCAAATCAATAAAATTAGAAATGAAAAAGGAGAGATCACAACAGACAACACACAAATACAAAGGATCATAAGAGATTACTATCAGCAATTATATGCCAATAAAATGGACAACTTGGAAGTAATGGACAAATTCTTAGAAAAGTACAACTTTCCAAAACTGAGCCAGGAAGAAATAGGAAATCTTAACAGACCCATCACAAGGATGGAAATTGAAACTGTAATCAAAAATCTTCCAGCAAAAAGCCCAGGTCCAGATGGCTTCACAGCTGAATTCTACCAAAAATTTAGAGAAGAGCTAACACCTATCCTACTCAAACTCTTCCAGAAAATTGCAGAGGAAGGTAAACTTCCAAACTCATTCTATGAGGCCACCATCACCCTAATACCAAACCCTGACAAAGAAGCCACAAAAAAAGAAAACTACAGGCCAATATCACTGATGAACATGGATGGGAAAATCCTTAACAAAATTCTAGCAATCAGAATCCAACAACACATTAAAAAGATCATACATCATGACCAAGTGGGCTTTATCCCAGGGATGCAAGGATTCATCAATATCTGCAAATCAGTCAACGTAATACACTACATTAACAAATTGAAAAATAAAAACCATTTGATTATCTCAATAGATGCAGAGAAAGCCTTTGACAAAATTCAACATCCATTTATGATTTAAAAAAAAAACCCTACAGAAAGCAGGAATAGAAGGAACATACCTCAACATAATAAAAGCTGTATATGACAACCCCACAGCAAACATTATCCTCAATGGTGAAAAATTGAAAGCATTTCCCCTAAAGTCAGGAACAAGACAAGGGTGCCCACTCTCACCACTACTATTCAACATAGTTTTGGAAGTTTTGGCCACAGCAATCAGAGCAGAAAAAGAAATAAAAGGAATCCAAATTGGAAAGGAAGAAGTAAAGCTCTCACTGTTTGCAGATGACATGATCTTCTACATAGAAAACCCTAAAGACTCAACCGGAAAATTACCAAAGCTAATCAATTAATATAGTAAAGTTGCAGGATATAAAATCAACACACAGAAATCCCTTGCATTCCTATACACTAATAATGAGAAAATAGAAAGAGAAATTAAGGAAACAATTCCATTCACCATTGCAACGAAAAGAATAAAATACTTAGGACTATATCTACCTAAAGAAACAAAGACCTATATAGAGAAAACTATAAAACACTGGTGAAGAAATCAAAGAGGACACCAATAGATGGAGAAATATACCGTGTTCATGGATCAGAAGAATCAATATAGTGAAATGAGTATACTACCCAAAGCATTCTATAGATTCAACACAATCCCTATCAAGCTACCAACTGTATTTTTCACAGAGCTAGAACAAATAATTTCACAATTTGTATGGAAATATATAAAACTTTGAATAGCCAAAGCTATCTTGAGAAAGAAGAATGGAAGTAGAGGAATCAACCTGCTTGACTTCAGGCTCTACTACAAAGCCACAGTCATCAAGACAGTACGGTACTGGCACAAAGACAGAAATATAGATCAGTGGAACAAAATAGAAAGCCCAGAGATAAATCCACGCACCTATGGACACCTTATCTTTGCCAAAGGAGGCAAAAATATACAATGGAGAAAAGACAATCTCTTTAACAAGTTGTGCTGGGGAAACTGGTCAACCACTTGTAAAAGAATGAAACTAGAACACTTTCTAACACCATACACAAAAATAAACTCTAAATGGATTAAAGATCTAAACGTAAGACCAGAAACTATAAAACTCCTAGAGGAGAACATAGGCAAAACACTATCCGACATAAATCACAGCAGGATCCTCTATGACCAACCTCCCAGTATATTGGAAATAAAAACCAAAATAAATGAATAGGACCTAATTAAAATTAAAAACTTCTGCACGACAAAGGAAACTATAAGCAAAGTGAAAAGACAGCCTTCAGAATGGGAGAAAATTACAGCAAATGAAACAATGGACAAAGAATTAATCTCAAAAATATACAAGCAACTCCTGCAGCTCAATTCCAGAAAAATAAACGACGCAATCCAAAAGTGGGCCAAAGAACTAAACAGACATTTCTCCAAAGAAGACATACAGATGGCTAACAAACACATGAAAAGATGCTGAACATCACTCATTATCAGGTCAGATTAGATCAGTCGCTCAGTCATGTCCAACTCTTTGCGACCCCATGAATCGCAGCACGCCAGGCCTCCCTGTCCATCACCAACTCCCGGAGTTCACTCAGACTCACATCCATCGAGTCAGTGATGCTATCCAGCCATCTCATCCTCTGTCGTCGCCTTCTCCTCCTGCCCCCAATCCCTCCCA
Source organism: Bos javanicus (assembly GCF_032452875.1). Classification (NCBI taxonomy): domain Eukaryota; kingdom Metazoa; phylum Chordata; class Mammalia; order Artiodactyla; family Bovidae; genus Bos; species Bos javanicus. The sequence continues at coordinate 6,634,949 of NC_083896.1, read as the reverse complement.
GCATCAGAGTCTTTTCCAGTGAGTCAACTCTTTGCATGAGGTGGCCAAAGTACTGGAGTTTCAGCTTTAGCATCATTCCTTCCAAAGAAATCCCAGGACTGATCTCCTTCAGAATGGACTGGTTGGATCTCCTTGCAGTCCAAGGGACTCTCAAGAGTCTTCTCCAACACCACAGTTCAAAAGCATCAATTCTTCGGTGCTCAGCCTTCTTCACAGTCCAACTCACATCCATACATGACCACAGGAAAAACCATAGCCTTGACTAGACGAACCTTTGTTGGCAAAGTAATGTCTCTGCTTTTGAATATGCCATCTAGGTTGGTCATAACTTTCCTTCCAAGGAGTAAGCATCTTTAATCATGGCTGCAGTCACCATCTGTAGTGGTTTTGGAGCCCCCAAAAATAAAGTCTGACACTGTTTCCACTGTTTCCCCATCTATTTCCCATGAAGTGATGGGACCGGATGCCATGATCTTCGTTTTCTGAATGTTGAGCTTTAAGCCAACTTTTTCACTCTCCACTTTCACTTTCATCAAGAGGCTTCTGAGATCTTCACTTTCTGCCATAAGGGTGGTGTCATCTGCATATCTGAGGTTATTGATATTTCTCCCAGCAATCTTGATTCCAGTTTGTGTTTCTTCCAGTCCAGCGTTTCTCATGAAAGGAAAGTTATGACCAACCTAGATAGCATATTCAGAAGCAGGGACATTACTTTGCCAACAAAGTTCCGTCTAGTCAAGGCTATGCTTTTTCCAGTAGTCATGTATGGATGTGAAAGTTGGACCATAAAGAAAGCTGAGTGCCAAAGAATTGATGCTTTTGAACTGTGGTGTTGGAGAAGACTCTTGAGAGTCCCTTGGACTGCAAGGAGATCCAACCAGTCCATCCTAAAGGAGATCAGTCCTGGGTGTTCATTGGAAGGACTGATGCTGAAGCTGAAACTCCAATACTTTGGCCACCTCATGCGAAGAGTTGACTCACTGGAAAAGACTCTGATGCTGGGAGGGATTGGGGGCAAGAGGAGAAGGGGACAACATAGGATGAGATGGCTGGATGGCATCACCGACTCAATGCACATGAGTTTGTGTGAACTCTGGGAGTTGGTGATGGACAGGGAGGCCTGGCGTGCTGCAATTCATGGGGTGGCAAAGAGTCGGACACGACTGAGAGACTGAACTGAACTGATTCATGAAGTGATAGGAAATATGGGATAAAGAAACATTAAATGAAGCCACAGGATAAAATTAGTCAACCTCAAAATGTGGAGAATTCTATAGAAGAGAATCTAGTTTCTTCATTAAGTATTTTATTTGGAAGAAAAAAAAGAAGTGAAACATTGATTAAAAAGAAAGCCTAAGAAATATATCAACCAAAAGCAATGTATAGGCCTTATTTGGATCTTGGAAAAAAAATACTTTTAATATAATTAAATTGAGCATAAACTTAAAATCAGATGATATTAAGGAGTTACTGTTCTCTCTGTCTGAGATGTTGTACTACTTCTCTGTTTGTATTTTCAAGTTCTTAATTGTGAACTATCTTCACTGAGATATCACAGGCAATATATGCTATCTGAGAGTTTTAAAACACTCAACAATTTTTTGCTTTTTTTGTGGATAGGACTGAAGAAACAGTACCTAGAGAAAGATGATAGTTAAAGAAGCTTGATGATGGGTATGTGCTAATTCATTATATTATTTTTCCTAACTTGAGTGTATTTAACTATTTGCATCAGTTCAGTTCAGTCACTCAGTCGTGTCCGACTCTGCGACCCCATGGACTGCAGCATGCCAGGCCTCCCTGTCCATTACCAACTCCTGGAGTTTACTCAAGCTCATGTCCATTGAGTCAGTAATGCCATCCAACCATCTCATTCTCTGTCGTCCCCTTCTCCTCCTGCCTTCAATCTTTCCCAACATCAGGGTCTTTTCAAATGAGTCAGTTCTTCGCATCAGGTGGCCAAAGTACTGGAGCTTCAGCTTCAGCATTAGTCCTTCCAATGAACACCCAGGACTGATCTCCTTTAGGATGGACTGGTTGGATCTCCTTGCAGTCCAAGGGACTCTCAGGAGTCTTCTCCAACACCACAGTTCAAAAGTATCAATTCTTCGGCACTCAGCTTTGTTTATGGTCCAACTTTCACATCCATACATGACTACTGGAAAAACCATAGCCTTGACTAGACAGACCTTTGTTGGCAAAATAATGTCTCTGCTTTTTAATATGCATAGTTACATTTATTTTAAAAATGGTAACTACTCAAACTGAACTAATTATGTTACTTATATTCAATAAATGTTAGCTATTGTTAAAATTTAGAAGAGGGGTCTAAAAATGCTGGAAAAGAAGGTTCAAGTCATCATCAAATAAAGAAGCAAAGGCAAGTGGTCAGAGTGAAGGAAACTATCAAAGTTGGCTAGGCCACAACTTGTGAGTAGCTGAATTACCAGTGCAAACACCAGAAAAGAGAGGACAGTTGTTTGTGGCTAGACTAAACTTAAACACTCAAATTCAATATGTCTAAAATTGAAACCATCTTCAATTCACAAAATACATTTTACCCTCTACAAACCAGAAACCTAGAAGTCAACACCTGATCCTCTTTCTCTTCACCTCTCATGCCTCTTGAATTCATCACTTGTGTGTGTCTTAAATTCCTTCCCTTCTTTTTATCACAGGGATCATCACTCTGGTCCAAGCCACATAATTTATTGTCTGGGTTACTCCAATAATCTCCAAGGAATTATTTCTACATTTACTCTTGCTTCCACCCTACATCTGTTTTCATGTCAGCAGCTTGAGTTTTATGTTTAAATATTTTAAACATGCACATGATTACATCAAAACTCTGCTTCAAATTCTTCAAGTACTATGACCCCATCCACACATACCTTCTATACATACATCACATCTCTTTGGGGGTTATAGCCACTTTAACTGCTTAGGATCCTTGAACATGCCATACTTTTTCCAAGTTGGAACTTCTGCATATTGTGTTTCCTTGGTCTAGAAAGCTTACACTCCTATTATTCTCTTCACCAAACAGACTTCTACTAATCTTTCAGATGTCTATTGAAATATGCTGTGCTGTGCTGTTCTTGGTCTGTCAGTCATGTCCAACTCTTTGTGACCCTATGGACTGCAACCCTCCAGGCTCCTTCATTCTTGGGATTCTTCAGGCAAGAATGCTGGAGTAGGCTGCCATTCCCTTCTCCAATAAATATTATTAAAATTACTAAAATTAAGATATTATTTTAATAGGCTATATGTTTCATGAGGGTAGAAACCTCTCATATGAGAAACCAAACCTTTCATTGTGCTTCCCATAGTATCCCTTCCTCACAGTATGCCTGATAATTGATGCTCCATAAATAATTGCAGAATATTTACAGAGGCCCTAATTCTGACTAATATAGTCTCACATTAGCTAAGGTGTTAACTCATACAATAATCTCCCAGGATAGGACAGAATACTTTCAAATTCTGTAAACTGGAGACACTTAGTAAATGTATATCTAGAGTTCAAGGAGGAACCAATCTAGATGGGGTTTGACAAAAACTTTGCACTTTTTAAAAATTGAAATATAGTTGATTTATGATGTTGTGTTAGTTTCAGGCACATAGCAAAGTGATTCAGATATAGATATATATATAGATATATATATATATATCTATATATATATAATTTTCGGATTCTTTTCCCTTATAAGTAATAACAAAATATTATTTTCTCTGTACTATACAACAGATCCTTGTTGTCTGTTTCTTGTATAGTAATGTGTATATGTTAATCCCAAGCTCCTAATTTATCTCTCCACCTCTTTTCCCCTTTGGTAATCATCTCTTTGTTTTCTATGTCTGTGAGTTTATTTCTGTTTTTTTTAATGTAAGCTCACTTGTATAATTTTTTTATTTTTAGATTCTACATATAAATGATATGAAATGATATTTGTCTTTCTCTGACCAACCTAGATAGCATATTCAAAAGCAGAGACATTACTTTGCCAACAAAGGTTCGTCTAGTCAAGGCTATGGTTTTTCCTGTGGTCATGTATGGATGTGAGAGTTGGACTGTGAAGAAGGCTGAGTGCCAAAGAATTGATGCTTTTGAACTGTGGTGTTGGAGAAGACTCTTGAGAGTCCCTTGGACTGCAAGGAGATCCAACCAGTCCATTCTGAAGGAGATCAGCCCTGGGATTTCTTTGGAAGGAATGATGCTAAAGCTGAAACTCCAGTACTTTGGCCACCTCATGCGAAGAGTTGACTCATTTGGAAAGACTCTGATGCTGGGAGGGACTGGGGGCAGGAGGAGAAGGGGACGACAGAGGATGAGATGGCTGGATGGCATCACTGACTCAATGGACGTGAGTCTGAGTGAACTCCGGGAGTTGGTGATGGACAGGGAGGCCTGGCGTGCTGCGATTCATGGGGTCTCAAAGAGTCGGACACGACTGAGCGACTGATCTGATCTGATCTGATCTGACTTAGTATGACAATCTCTAGGTCCATGCACGTTGCTGCAAAAGCCATTATTTCATTCTCTTTTATGATTGAGTAATAGTCCATTGTATATATGAAGCACTTCTTCTTTATCCATTTATCTGTTAATCGATTTTTATATTGCTCCCATGTCTTGGCTATAGTAAATTGTGCTGCAATGAACACAGGGGTACATGCATCTTTTCAAATTATGATTTTCTGTTAATATATGCCCAGGAGTGGACTTGCTAAATCATATAGTAGCTCTATTTTCAGTTTTTAAAGCAACCTACATGCTGTTCTCCATAGTGACTGTACCAATAGACATTTCTCCAAAGAATTTTGTATTAGCAATAAGACTGTTTTACAAATAGGCCAGAGGAGATAATGTCCTATATTTGAGACTAATAAAGAAGTCTACCAATTTAAGGTTATCAGTTTTGCAAATGAAATTAAGAGGACAAAGTACATCAGGAATTCCTCTGAGCATGCTCTGAAGAGTATGAAAAAGAGACTTGGGAGAATAGACACAGAAGTCCAGTGGTATGATGGAGGCTTTCTCAGTTATTCACTGGGAAGCCTGATGCAGGGGTGGTGGGGAGGGGATATAAAGCAAAATTTCTAATTAAATTGAACATGAAAAGTTAAGTTCTGTCTGTAAGTAGATGGAATAGAATTATAAAAGGCCACATATGCTTGCTTATAGAAGCAAGACTTCCAGGGACAAGAAGCCTTGTGTTAGTCTCTCTGTGGCTCTGAAAGCAAAAAGAAAAAAGATTAAGCCTCCTTGTGGAGATCATGTGATGACTTTCTGATCCAGCCAGAGGCAGCATTTCCATGGAAACTTCTCTTCTCTTCCTCTCGTGCACACACTGCTTCCTTCCACCTAAAACGGCTACTTGAGTCTCAAGAGAGTTGTAGGGCGGCCTCAATATTTTTTCTAAATAGCGAGAGAAACTCAAGCAGAATGGGAAGAGAACAGAAAGGCTGACATTCCAGCATCACATGTAGCGATGACCTTCTCTGCATCCCTGCTGCTTTTTCAGTTTTCACCTTCTTGCCTTGTTCTGCAAGTTCAAGGGGCCACTAGCTTTAAGTATGGAACAGGATAAGGAAAAAAAGCCTCACAGGGACAACTTTGACTTGACTGCTCTTATCTTCTAGCTCTTCAACTCACTTTAGTTCAAACCACTTAGTTTTTAAGCCCCTCCATGGATTGGGTCCCTGGTGCCTCAGATGGTAAAGACCACCTGCAATGTGGGAGACCTGGGTTCGATCCCTGGGTTGGGAAGATCCCCTAGAGGAGGGCATAGCAACCCACTCCAGTATTCTTGCTTGGAGAATCCCCATGGACAGAGGAGCCTGGCGGTCTACAGTCCCTGGGGTCACAAAGAGTCAGACATGACTGAGCAACTAAGCAGAGCACAGCACATGGATTGGGCCCAGGTTTAATTCCTATGGCGTGGGTGCATACATGAAGCTCATGCTCCTACTCAGCAGATGAAAAATACAGCTCTCATCTCTCTACAGTTTCCCCTGCCTGAAGTATTGTCTCCATTCTCATTTGTCTTTCCAACTTACGCCTATCCTTTAAAGCTTGACTCAGAGACTACTTCTATTAAAAAACTCTTGCATTATTATTTCAAACTATTCAATCTTTTCTATATCCTCAGTTCTCAAAGATGTCTCTCCATTAAAAGTCTGATGTTTTGATTTTCTTTATTATTATTATTATTATTTTTACTTTTCAATATTGTATTGGTTTTGCCATACATCGACACACTACTCATTTAAAAACTAGTGTAGTGGTAAAATGATATTTCTATCCATGCATTTCAGTTTATCTAGCTCACTGTACTGGAGAAGGCAATGGAACCCCACTCCAGTACTCTTGCCTGGAAAATCCCATGGATGGAGGAGCCTGGTGGGCTGCAGTCCATGGGGTCGCTAAGAGTCAGACACGACTGAGCGACTTCACTTTCACTTCTCACTTTCATGCATTGGAGAAGGAAATGGCAACCCACTCCAGTGTTCTTGCCTGGAGAATCCCAGGGACGGGGGAGCCTGGTGAGCTACCGTCTATGGGGTCGCACAGAGTCGGACACGACTGAAGCGACTTAGCAGCAGCAGCAGCAGCAGATCACTATACACAGAGAGACAAAAAAATCTTGAAAGAATTTGCATGATCAATAAAAATTTGTTGAATAAAGTATCAGACCTTATTCGCTCACTCACTGCAATGAGAACTCCTTTGCAAGACCAAATTGCAAACAAAACTTCAAATGAATTACTGATTTCTAGAACTTATGGGTGAAACAAGGTGGTGAAAGCATTAAAATAAGAAAAGTACAAACTATTATGTATATAATACTATATATAAATAAGCAGAAATACATATTGTGCAGTACAGGCAATATAGCCGATATTTTATAATAACTTTAGTATAACACTAAAATATTGAATCACTATGTTGTATACCTGAAACTAATAAAATATTGACAACCACCTACACTTCAATAAAAAAGTTTCCTTTCTAATGTGTGCTGTGTTTTCAATTGCCCAGTCGTGTCTGTCTCTTTGTGAGCCCATGGACTATAGCCCACCAGCTCCTCTGTCCAAGGGATTTTCCAGGCAAGAATACTGGAATGGGTTGCCATTTCCTCCTCCAGATGATCTTCCCAAGCCAAGGATTGAACCTATGTCTCTTGATTCTTCTGCATTGGCAGACAGATTCTTTACCACTGAGCCACCTGGGAAGATTTCTTTCAAATATTCGCCAGAAAATGTTTCCAAAGTAAAGCTGACGACCCAGCTATCAAAGTGACATATCCTTAGCAATATTCAGAAAATGAGCAATTAGACAGCAAGCAGCAACTGGCATCAAGATAATCTGGAAGTGTATCAGAAAAAGTTTTAATCTTCTGATACTTTGTATAAAATAAATAAGCTTCAAATATAAGACGTAATCTCCAGGCTCTGAAAAACGTCTCTTCCTGCAAAGCCAAATCCTACCAATGCCTTGGCCTATTTATTATTTAGGGTCTTCGAGAAACAAACCATCTTACGTCCAAAATCTCTAACAGTACCTGAATTGTCTTATAAAGAGGCTCTATTCCTGGCATGCCTTCTTATTTTCAAACTGAAATATCACTAGTTATATAGTCAATTAACTGGGTTTATGTAGATCAGATGGTATTATTAGTATTATTCTAACCATAATACTTAAACTATTAATGGTGAATAGTGTTTCTGACTTTAACATAGGCCTATCCCACTGATGGGATATATGCCAACTCCAGAGAAAAGTTAGTCATGTGGTTTTCAGAAGATGAAAGCTTAGATAAAGGCTGAGAGGGTTTAATGCGGGAGGTGGGAGTGGTATTATATAGATCTTAGCCAAAACATGTGATAGTCACTGAGTGGGGAGCTGGAAAGGGAAGAGTGTGGCTCCATTAACCAGCTCAGGCAGACCCTGTGAGGACCGGAGGAAGAATGCTCCTGGCTGCCCTGTACTGCCTACTGTGGAGTTTCCGAACCTCCGCTGGCCACTTCCCTCGAGCCTGTGCCTCCTCCAAGAGCCTGACGGAGAAGGAGTGCTGCCCGCCCTGGGCGGGCGATGGGAGCCCCTGTGGCCGGCTCTCAGGCAGGGGCTCCTGCCAGGACGTCATTCTGTCCACGGCACCACTCGGACCTCAGTTCCCCTTCACGGGGGTGGATGACCGCGAGTCTTGGCCCTCCATCTTTTATAACAGAACCTGCCAGTGCTTTGGCAACTTCATGGGATTCAATTGCGGAAGTTGTAAGTTTGGATTTAGGGGACCCCGCTGCACAGAAAGGAGACTTTTGGTGAGAAGAAACATCTTTGATTTGAGTGTCCCAGAGAAGAACAAATTTCTTGCCTATCTCACTTTGGCAAAACATACCACCAGCCCAGACTACGTCATCCCCACGGGCACCTATGGCCAAATGAATCATGGAACAACACCCCTGTTTAATGACGTCAGTGTTTACGACCTCTTTGTCTGGATGCATTATTATGTGTCAAGGGACACGCTGCTTGGGGACTCTGAAGTCTGGAGAGACATTGATTTTGCTCATGAAGCCCCAGGTTTCCTGCCTTGGCATAGACTCTTCCTGCTGCTGTGGGAACAGGAAATCCAGAAGCTGACCGGGGATGAGAACTTCACGATTCCATACTGGGACTGGAGAGATGCAGAAAACTGTGACGTTTGCACAGATGAGTACATGGGAGGGCGCAACCCTGCAAACCCTAATCTACTCAGCCCAGCATCCTTCTTCTCCTCTTGGCAGGTAAGGTGTGCAGGACATACAGTATCAAAGCTTAAAAGAACCTTAGCCACCACTTCTTCTGGCAGGTCTTCAGAAACCTCCTTTTCCGTCTGTTATTCTCCTGCCAAGCCTAGAAAATGTCCCCTGTCAAAAGCTCTCAACATACTTTATAATTTTCCTTTATAGCACACTTCACAATTGCAGTTCCATAGAGATTTGTGCGGTTCTTTGTCCAAAATCCTGTACTTGGGTCCTAAAATCTAATGAATAAAAAGTACCTGGTTCATCACTCTATCTCCTAGCACATAATACGATGCCAGGCAAATTGTAAGAGCTCATGAAGTATTTGTTGAACCAATGGATGAATGAGTATTTAGATGATTAAGTAAAAAAAATGATTTAGGTCAATATTTCTGAAATTTTATTCCCAATAAAATTCAGTGTATAAATTGAAAATACAAATCTCTGGCCATATCCCAGGATCCCTATTGATAAGAATATTCAAAGGAGGGTCCTGGGAAGACATCATTTACTAAATGTCTATAGTGATTATTACCATTAGGAATTTAGGGGAATATTACTTAGATTAAATCTTCTTTTAAAAAAATATGAATACTCAGGCTTAAACAGGTAAACAATGAAAATAGCTAATATTCATTGATCGATTAGCAAGTGTGAGGCCCTATTCTGAGTGGTTTTGTGCATTAATTCATTTAATAATCTTACTAACCTTCCCCATGTTAAAGATTTAAAAAAAAACAACAACTGAGGTTTAGAGATATTATGTAACTTGTACAGGATATCAAAGCTAGTAAGTAGCAGAGACAAAATTTGTTCTCAGGCAGCCTGGTTGCACAACCACACTATACTATTTCCAAGGACCTATCTGTGATGATATCTTTAGCCAAAGGATCTGACCCATCCTGACTCACTTTTTAAAATAGGATGCAGAAGAAATAAGCATTTTCCCTAAACCTGTGTAAACTTTTGAGGTATAGGATAAGAGATCGCTATTTTGAAATTTAATTTCTATTTTTCCTATTCTGATTTTTTTCACTTGGATTAGGGGCAAAAGGTAACAAAAGAAATGTGCTTTTAATTATTTATTATTTTAAAACTATAAGGTAGAAGGAATGCTTGTCTGCCTGTGTTCCAACCATTTCTAACACAGCACTTTTGACTAGCCATGCTTTATGGAAATAAGCTCAATATTTAAATAAGATGGGAAGAATCTTGCCTTCTCACCTGAACTCTGCAATTTTGAAATGTGAACTGCTTCCCAAACATTCCCCCTCCCCCATCCCCACCCCCCAAACCCCACACTAAGTTACTACAACTTCCAAATGGACCTATTGAAACTCATTGAAAATGGCCACTGTAATATCTGGTGTCACTAATGTCAGCTATTTACCAAAAGCAAGGAGTGTATTTGTGCAGGAAAGGCTGGAAAAAATGTGCTTCAAAAAAATCTATTTCAATAAGCCTTCAGACCTCCTACCTTAATCTATATAGTGCAAAACTCATCTAACTCTCACATCCTCTGTTACTGCTTAAAATACTGTTAAGCTTGAACATGGGATTTTTCAGTTAGTTATAATGCTTTCCTTAACTGTAAAGCTTGTCTTGACCTAGAAAAACTGATGGATTATCTAAATTACCAAAAAGTTACAACATCCACACTGAAGCTTCATAGACAAATACTAATTGGTATTTAATTACATGTATTTGTGTGTGTGTGCTCAGTTGTGTACAACTCTTTGTGACCCCACAGGCTGTAGCTTGCCAGCATCCTCTGTCCATGAAATTTTTGAGGCAAAAATACTGGAGTGGGTTGTCATTTCCTCCTTCAGGAGATCTTTCTGACCCAGGGATTGAACCCATGTCTCCTGCATCTCCTATATTGGGTGGCAGATTCTTTACCACTGAGCCACTGGCTCACTGGCTTCCCACTGGCTACCTGGGAAGCCACTTAATTACATGAGAAGTACCAAATTATGTTAACTTTTTCTATTCATTTATTGATTACTGAGTGGAATTTTTCTCTTTTTTCTTTATGATTATATTCAATTTTACTTCTAAACAGTTTTTTGTGTGTCTAGTATGTAAACACTAGGTTAAAATAGTTGCAGCATTAGATTTAATATCATTCTATGATTAAACCACTGTGGAGTAACTGGTATTAAAAATAAAATTAGGAAATACAGGGGACAAAGACCACTGAAGAAAAGTGAGCAAACAATACTTTAAGGAAGGTGGAATGAGTGAACATTTATGCCCACCTGCTGTGAGCAGTGTTGCTACCTGTGGTTACAGTCAAACTCAGTTCTAGTTGGCTGTTTCCATTCCTTTGCACATTTCTGGTTAAAGTCCTTTAAAAATGAAGATCAGTTATTTATATCGATTTAATGCAATTAAATCATGCAACTGACCTAACTCCGAGAGATAGGGAAGGACAGGGAAGCCTAGCATGCTACAGCCCATGGGGTCGCAAAGAGTGGGACATGACTCTGCAACGGAACAACAACAACAATGCAGCCATTCTCAGTATCTTCTAAATCACTCAAGAACTTAAAAACTTTTATGTGCTCCACCATCTACCTTCTGCCAGAAAATCATATTCAGGAGGTCCACTGTGAAGTTCAAGCATCTGTATTTTTAAAACCTTCTACTGTAATTCTAATGCAGAGCCAGCCCTAAGAATGACTGATTTAATTAATATGGAAATTGTTTTGGTATCTTTTTCACTTTACAGACTTAGGTTCTATAATAAACATATCACTAATTGAAATGCTTTTGCCTGAATCGAACACTCAAATAAAAAACTAGACTGTGTGAGATGGTGAGACTAAATAGCTTCCACACTTGGTGAATTCATTAATATCTTCCTAAGTAGTTATACTCAGCCCCTTTGGTAAAAAAAAAAAAAAATACCTTCTGCTTTTTCTTGATTTAAAATATCTTTTACTTCACACACAAAAAATGGAGTTTTCAGAAATTCACTGAATTTATTAACTCTTAGCTGAGAGACCACAATTGGTCTGTAGTGTTGTACCTACATTTTGTAAAACATAGTGAGGCCCCCAAAGGTAAAATACTTTGCCTAAGGTGACACAGCTGAGGACGGAAAAAACCAGTGCCTTTGACTCCAGTGCTATTTCAAGTCAACCATGCAGTTTCCTATTTATAAAGGGCCATTTAGGCTGAGAAAGGATCAAACGAGCCGCTAATTCATGGATGTAAATTCTGACTTGTAGTCGCTTTAACTCTCTTAAAGTTCAGTTACACAACTGCGGCAGATATTCTGAAGTAGTCCCTTTCATTCACTTTATAGTGAAAATATTCCATTAGGTGTTTATTTATTCACAGCCCTTATTCAGGTAGAATTGACCTTCACCCTTGTGTACTATCATTACACTTTGTACAGATTTTATAACATACTAACTATAATTCTTCAGGTTTTCAGACCTGTCTTTATCTAACAGACTGCCAACTGTTCCAATGTAGAAACCATTTCTAATTTATTTTTATATCCACAGAACCCAGGGACATAATATATACATAGAATGGGCTTTATCAGTATATGCTAAATTGAACAAAATTGAAAACCATAGAAACATTAGCTCCAGTGCTAACACACATAAAAAACTAAACTCTGTATAGACATAGCTAGATTTCTGGAACCTTAAACCATAACCATAACCTTCACCACTGGATAACCAAGACCAAGAAAACAATGATGCCAAAAATAAGCAGCAACTTATAATCTGGAATAAAACATTTTTGGTAGCTTTCTCTAGGTGTGTGTTTGTGTGTGTGCAAAAAAAGAAAGCACACATAGAGAAGATCAAGCATGTTATAACCCACTGTGAGTTTTAAGTGAGACTAATAATATTTACTGACAAGGTTTATTATTAAATAAAGTAATACATCAAAAAGCATTACTTAATTACTAAATGTTACTTTTTATAGAAAGCTTATTTTCAGTATCATATCTTCTGTATATTTGTTCATTTATTTATTTATTTTTTGGTTTGTTTAATTCTAAGAGCCTTTAAACTAGAAGCATGTTTAAAGTGCTCCTGAATTAAAGCAGTTCACTGATTTTGGAGGTGGGGGGTGCGGCGAACTGTGCTCAACACAATTAGATCCAATGTTATGCAAGCAGCAGATGAGCTAGCTGTAAGAAGAAAAGGTATTTCAAGAAGAGCTGTTATGATGGATCAAAATAAAGAGGAAAAAACATTTCGAGATGATGGACATGAGTGAAGTATGGCCAGGGAATTCACTCATCAGGTGAAAAGCACATCACATGGAAGCAAACAGTAGGAAGAAAAAAAGTTACATTTCAGCAGAGAGTCATGGGTTTTAGGTAACCATGGCAATAGCTCTGTGAAATAACAGCTTCTCTTTTTTTCTTTATGAAAAAGATTCTGTGGAATGTCATATGTTTTACATTCTTTTAGATAAACCTCTAATGCCATAATAGAATTTTTGCTCCTAACGCTTTTAATAACTGGGCTTTTTTTCCTGCTATTTCTTTAAGTTTAAGAGAACACTAAGCTCACCTTCTCCATTAATCCGTTTCTTCTTCTTTTTTTTTTTTTTCATTTGACTTGGGACACTTGATTTTTCTCTACATTATATAAGTCACCTTTGTTGAAACAGAAAAAGAACAAATCCTCACCAGAAGACTTTTGTCACCAGATTCTACCTCTGCCACTTGTCAGATGATATTGGACAAGTTATTTGTAATCTTTGACCTTTGGCTTCTTTTCTCAACAGAAAAAAATGGGGTGCAATTAAGATATATGTGTGCTTTCTGTGCTAATGAAAATACCAAGCTGAATGGAAAGCAGATTAATGAAGTGGAAGGGGATAGTCTTTTGAGCCATAAAAACATGACTTTTGTAACTCACTTAGCTACAAGATCCTGGAAAAGTTACTTAATTATCTGAGACCTTTTCCCCCTGAAAATTAGAATAATATATTTTAAAGCATTATCCTGAAGGGATTCAATGAAAACTGTTAATGTAAAATGACTAGTTTAGTATCTGACATATTCTTTGAATTTTAAGTATGGAATTATTATCACAATATATCCTCATATGATATATTGATGATAGCTATTGTAATAATGATTATTCATCCTGTGTAATAGAGTCAGGGTTAACAATTTGGTGGCCTGCCCAATAGTCTTGTATGCAATAATAATATAATAGCTGTCATTATTAAACACTCTCTACTTGGCATTATATACTAAGTGCTTTACATAGGTAAAATTATTGGATCCTTCATAAAAAGTTGTTATAGTCCCCATTTACAGATGAAAAACCTTGATAGTAGGAGATTATGTAATTTGCTCAGTTTGGAAACCATGTCTGATTGCAATCTCCATGATGATAGCTAGTGCTAATACTTTCTCCTACCCTGCCTCCCCTTTTATATCAAATATAAGAACAATAATTTGAGATTTATTTCAAATTATTTCTGGAACTGGGGTAGATTTACTCCTTGTTACTAAGACATTTAGCCATCTGAACATTTAGTCACTTGGCAGTTGTAATTTAAGTAAAATAGTTTCATTCAAACCTCTCTAATTTAACTGAGTCTACTGCAGGAGTCTTCTAGGCAGTAGGATTTTTTAGATCTTTTAAAAATATCTGGGTATGATTTATTTTTCAAACAGGAATGAAAATGCTTCCATCTATATACATGCTGTGATGGGTAGTTAATTAACACTATAAAGGGATCCAATATATTACATTTAATGCAAAAATTGTTGTTGTTCCATCCCTAAGTTGTATCTGACTATTTGCTACCCCATGGACTGCATGCACCAGGATTCCCTGTCCTTCAGTATCCCCCAAAGTAAAGTAATGTTTCTGCTTTTCAATATGCTGTCTAGGTTTGTCATAGCTTTTCTTCCAAGGAGCAAGTGTCTTTTAACTTCTTGGCTGCAGTCACTGTCTGCAGTGATTTTAGAGCCCAAGAAAATAAAGTCTGTCACTGTTTCCACTGTTTTGCCATGAACTGATGGGACTGGATGCATGGTCTTAGATTTCTGAATGTTGAGTTTTAAGTAAGCTTTTTCACTCTCTTCTTTCACCTTTATCAAGAAGCTCTTTGGTTCACTTTCTGCCATAAGGGTGGTATCATTTGCATATCTGAGGTTATTGATATTTCACATGATGTACTCTGATATAAGTTAAATAAGCAAGATAAAATATACAGCCTTGATGTACTCCTTTCCCAATTTTGAACTAGTGTTATATATATTTAATGCATATTTAAATACGAATAATGTGTTTAAGTATATTTTAAAAATAAACACATGTAAATATGATATATATTAACATTATATTTATTATTTCATATTACAGTTGAAGAAATTGAGACTTAGCAAGCCTAAATAATATATTCATTGACACATTGCTAGTAAGTCGTTGAACCAGAATTGAAGCCCACACCAATGTGAATCTGGAACCTAATTTTTTTTCTAACACACAATCCTTTATTTAGTAAGTGATATCTTTGTGACTGGAAATTAAAAGCTTCTCCAAGTGTCTGTTGTGTAACATAGTAGCAGCCATTCCTGGGGAGCAAGGCTCATTCAGTTCTATTTGATGATGATTTTACTTGATGGCATTTGTGGTCAAGAACCTGCCTGCCCATGCAGGAGACATAAGATGCAGGTGTGATCCCGAGGTTGGGAAGATCCCCTGGAGGAGGGCATGGCAACCCACTCCAATATTCTTGCCTGGAGAAATGGACTAGGAGCCTGGTGGGCTGTAGTCCATGACATTGCAGAGTTGGATATGACTGAAGCGACTGAGCACAACAACATAACTTGATTTTACATTCTTATAGACTGCCAACTCACTGGAGTAGGACACTGATAGGATTACCTTGATTATTCTTAACAGTGATATAAACAGTTAAGCAGGAAGACTCACTTTTAAAGTTTTGTTCCATGTACCTTGCCCTGTTGCCCATAAATTAATCATGATACAGGGCTTTAGATCCTACCAGCCTTTTACACACTTCCACACTCAGTTACCTTATCATTAAAATAGGAATAAAATGATATCAACCTACAAGGTGATTTGTGAATTTTAGAAAGTGTACACAGAGATGCCTTTCCTGTTGAGAGTGAGGACTCAATATATGTTTAACACAAATACATTTTTGAAAATATCTTTTAGGGCCAATGTTGGTACCAATAACAGAACTAGGAAAAAATGGTGTTCAACACATGTTGGTAGTTGAAGAGTCACTGATTCTTCCATTGATATTTTTTTTATTATTCCATCAAATATTTATAGCGTCTCTATTCTAGATTCTGGGGAAGAACAAAATTGAAAAAAAAAAAAGTTATCTTCATGGAGATATTTTAAAAGGACGTGCTACTGACTATCAAGGGAGATTAAAATGAGTCAGGTTTGAGTTTGACAAACAACCTTATTATCTACTCAGTGGACATAGGCCTCTTATGGATTAAGTGCCGTTGTGAATAGTCACAAATGGCAAGGTGAGCTCTCCTATACTTTATGCTTCGGTTTAAGTTTGTTATCTTGCTACCTGTTTAATTGCCCTCATGGAATTTAAGGCATCGATGATTTTAAGTTGAGGAATTAACTTACATACCACTGAGAAAAAAATCTAATTAAATTATAATGTGATATTTTTAATCACTTAGAATTTTTATTTTGTATTTATTGAAAGAACTCCTTTTGACTTGTCAAATATTTTGATCATAGTTTATTCTTCTGCTAGCATATAAGTTAGCACTTCCCTGGTAACTCAGATGGTAAAGAATCCACCTGCAATGCAGGTGACCTCAGTTCGATTCCTGGGTCAGGAAGATCCCTGGAGAAGGGATAGGCTGCCCACTCCAGTATTTTTGGGCTTCCCTGGTGGCTCAGACAGTAAAGAATCCTTCTGCAATGTTGGAGACCTGGGTTCAATCCCTGGATTGGGAAGATACCCTGGAGAAAGGAACAGCTAACCACCCCAGTACTCTGGCCTGGAGAATTCCACGGACAGAGGAGCCTGGCAGGCTACAGCCCATGGGGTCACAAAGAGTCAGAGATGACTGAGTGACTTTCACATATAAACGAAATTGTAAGCAAAACAATTTGGCGAAGTATCTCAAACTTCTTCAGATTTTAGAGTTGGACAATTTTGAATTACTTTTTAAGTCATAGTTGACCTTTTTATTTTTTTTTACAAAATATTGATTTAACCTTGAAGACTAAGTAGAATATCAGATAAACGGTAAGGAATGGATGTGCTTAGGCAGAAACAAAGGCATGGGATGGAGAAGCACAGGTGATGCGCAGAGAAGAGTAGCCAGTCTGACTTGGTCTAATTTGTAAACAAATAGAGATTCAAGATGTATTCTGGAGGTAGAATTGACAAGTTTGGCTGATGATTTCAATGTGAAAAATAAAGGGGAACAAAATACAGATGAGAACAGTCTTTGGCTATAAAATGAAGATTTATGGACTTCTGGTTTAAGTTTCAGGATAGTTGATATGACTAGAAGTATAGGGAGAGGAATACAATTCTTTAACCTTGTTTTAATTTCAAGTTTTTTTCATTTTTTAACTTCTTTTTACATTTAATTTTTATAGTAAAGTGGCTCAGTGGTAAAGAACACACTTGCCAGTGCAGGAGACACAGGTTTGATCCCTGGGTCAGGAAGATCCCATGGAGAAGGAAATGACAACCCACTCTAGTATCCTTTGGTGGGAAATCCCATGGACAGAGGAGCCTGGTGGGCTGAAGTCCATGGGGTCAAAGATTCAAACACAACTTAGCAACTAAACAATAATAACAACATAGTTGATTTACAGTGTTGTGCTAGTTTCAGGTGTACCCCAAAGTGATTCAGTTATATGTGCATATATATCTTTTTTCAGATTTTTCCCCTTATTAGCTATTATGAAGGAGCAATTTTTTTTTTGAAATACTACATTTGACATGCCTGTGAGATAACACTGAAATATGAAGTCAGAGGTGGATATACAGGGTTAGAGCTCAGAAGAGAACTTTTGAACTTGAGATAGGAATTAGAAAGTTCTTATCATGCAGTGGCATGTAAGCCATGAAACTGGTTATTATAGCCAAGGAGGCAGATAGAGGAAGAATTAAAAGAAGAGGGTACAGACCTAAACTCTGGGCCATGGCTAGCTTCACAGGCATATGCCCAGTGAAGATACACAGTGGATGTTTAGCAAATGTTTGTCAAGTTAATTTTCCTAACAAATATTTGACAACAATTATATGAAGTAATTATTATTATTTGTTAGACGAGATCTGTGGAATTTATTTTCTTAAGTGGTAGATGCAAGACTAGAACTGTGGTCTGAACTGTAACTTTCATGGGTTACAGTTACTCTGCAAGCGTCAGAAAGCTGCTTCCTTCAACAATTTAAGACATGAATCTCCTGATGATTAGACTTCCAAATATCCAAAATCCAAACAAGGAATCCCAACCTCCCTACCTTCCCCCTTTTACAAAACTCTTAACACAAAGGCGTTCTGTGCAGATCGTCTGCAGCAGACTGGAGGAGTACAACAGTCGCCAGGCTTTATGCAACGGGACGTCTGAGGGACCATTACTGCGCAATCCTGGAAACCACGACAAAGCCAGGACCCCGAGGCTCCCCTCCTCGGCTGATGTGGAGTTTTGCCTGAGTTTGACCCAGTATGAATCAGGTTCCATGGATAAAGCTGCCAATTTCAGCTTTAGAAATACCCTGGAAGGTAAACGCTTTTTCTTTTTTTTTCACTCATTTAAATTTTCCTTTTTTCTGAATTTATGTTTACAAACTCTTATCCAAAACCCTGGGCCCAGAAGTGTTTGAGAATATGATAATATAAATAAAACCGATCACTCTAGCAGAACGTGGGTGGCACACATATTCCAAAACATGAATAACTCTTCAGCAAATTGTATGACTATACCTACTGTGGCAATAAACAGAAACAATAGGCAGCCTACTGGAGAATAAAGTCAGGTTTCACCACTTTATGGGTGCCAAACAAAACAACACATTGTTAGAACTGTTGTATTTTGGAATCATAGATAGAGGACTGGGGACCTATCATATTTTTCTAACTTTTAGTATTTTTATCTAGTTTAAAATATTCTGAACACAAGCTTCTTTGAGACAAGTCCATGTTCTTAACTATAATAAGGATAAAATCCAGAGGTCAGGTTAAGGTCCCATCCTGTTATCCCTCAAGTTTTCTGTGCTTTATCAGAGATCCCCTCTCATAGCCTCTTCTAAGGCCTACTTACTTCTCCTGCAAAGCTCTCAACCTTGCTTGCACCTTCCCTTAAGTACCTGTTCATCCTTCTCTGCTCAGCGACATCTCAGTCATGAGAACCCATCTCCGCCACTTCAATTTTCACTGTGGAAACAAACCTACAAACAGAGAAAATAGGAACATTCACTCAAGTTACAGATTTAATTTGAGTTCCAGGAAGACAAAGGCTGCCAATTCGTGGCAAGGCAGATACTCAAAATTTACCACTAGATATTTTATCTCTCTGGTACCTTATCGTGGAGATGAAACTTTCTCTTTTCCTATTTCCTCCTTAACCTCCTTAACTTTTCACTTGATTCTCGTCATTGTGGTTTCTGCTGTGTCCTCTAACTTCTGTTGCTGAGCTACGCAGGATAGTTTCATTGTCTCTTTCATTTTCCTGGATTCTTTTAATCCTGAACACCTTAGAGCCTTGCTTTTTCCCAGAAGAATTTAAATAAGAAGAGTATCACACTAAAGAGAACATGGTGCAGCTATTAAAATAAAAATTTTGTTTATTTTCCTTAAATAGTGTTAGTAATTAATGTTTTCCAATAATCACCATGTGCAAGTCACCATACCAAAGATTCTGTGTAGCACTGTCTCAATTCTTACAACCATCCTCTGAGGAAGTAGCATTGTTATTTCCAATTTAAAGAGAGGAAACAAGATCAGAGATATTAAGTACTTTGGCTACCATCCATTTGCTAAGTGGCAGAGCTAAATATCGGAGAGGGCAATGGCACCCCACTCCAGTACTCTTGCCTGGAAAATCCCATGGACAGAGGAGCCTGGTAGGCTGCAGTCCATGGGGTCGCTAGGAGTTGGACACGAGTGAGCAACTTCACTTTCACTTTTCACTTTCATGCATTGGAGAAGGAAATGGCAACCCACTCCAGTGTTCTTGCCTGGAGAATCCCAGGGACAGGGGAGCCTGGTGGGCTGCCGTCTCTGGGGTCGCACAGAGTTGGACATGACTGAAGCGACTTAGCAGCAGCAGCAGCAGCAACAGAGCTAAATATATTCCTGGATTTGCCAAGTGCCAAAATCCAAGAGTCCTTTCTATTGCACTCTGATGACCCTGAGTGAGTTGAACATTTCTTGAAGGCCAAATATCAAGCTGGTCCTACAATAACATAACACGAGAAGGCACTGTATGGTACACAAGAGTCTGAAGCTACAACTAAGAGAAAGGCACACAGACAAGTTGGCAGTCACCGCATGGGACGACTGGGCACACTGTTGGATTTTGTAGGGGTTAATAGCTAGATTCCAGATGTTGACTTAAAGACATTATAAAGCAGGACTTGATTCTTAAGGGAATTACAGTCCATTGCAGGCTCAGTCAGTTCAGTCGCTAAGTTGTGTTTGACTCTCTGCGACCCCATGGACTGCAGCACGCCAGGCCTCCCTGTTCATCACCAACATCCAGAGTTTACTCAGACTCATGTCCATTGAGTCAGTGATGGTGATGAATCCAGCCATCTCATCCTCTGTCATCCCCTTCTCCTCCTGCCTTCAATCTTTTCCAGCATCAGGGTCTTTTCAAATGAGTCAGTTCTTTGCATCAGGTGGCCAAAGTATTGGAATTTCAGCTTCAGCATCAGTCCTTACAAGGAATATTCGGGACTGATTTCATGTAGGATGGACTGGTTGGATCTCCTTGCAGTCCAAGGGACTCTCAAAAGTCTTCTCCAACACCACAGTTCAAAAGCATCAATTCTTTGGCACTCAGCTTTCTTATAGTCCAACTCTCACATCCATACATGACTACTAGAAAAACTACAGCCTTGACAAGACAAAGCTTTCTTGGCAAAGTAATGTCTCTGCTTTTTAATATGCTGTCTAGGTTGGTCATAACTTGTCTTCCAAGGAGCAAGCATCATTTAATTTCATGGCTGCAGTCACCATCTGCAGTGACTTTGGAGCCCAGAAAAATAAAGTCTGTCGCTGTTTCCCCATCTATTTGCCAAGAAGTGATGGGACGAATGCCATGATCTTAGTTTTCTGAATGTTGAGCTTTAAGCCAACATTTTCACTCTCTTCTTTCACTTTCGTCAAGAGGCTCTTTAGTTCTTCTTCACTTTCTACCATAAGGGTGGTGTCGTCTGCATATCTGAGGTTATTGATATTTCTCCTGGAAATCTTGATTTCAGCTTGTGCTTCATCCAGCCCAGCATTTCTCATGATGTACTCTGCATATAAGTAAAATAAGCAGGATGACAATATACAGCCTTGATGTACTCCTTTCCCTATTTGGAACCAGCGAACTAAAATGGACTGGAATGGGTAAATTTAACTCAGATGGCCATTATATCTACTACTTTGGGCAAGAATCCCTTAGAAGAAATGGAGTAGCCATTGTAGTCAACAAAAGATTCTGAAATGCAGTTCAGTTCAGTTCAGTCGCTCAGTCGTGTCCAACTCTTTGAGACCCCATGAACTGCAGCATGCCAGCCCTCCCTGTCCGTCACCAACTCCTAGATCCTACACAAACTCACGTCCATTGAGTGGGTGATGCCACCCAACCATCTCATCCTCTGTCTTCCCCTTCACCTCCTGCTCTCAATCTTTCCCAGCATCAGGGTCTTTTCCAATGAGTCAACTCTTCGCATGAGGTGGCCAAAAGTATTGGAGTTTCAGCTTCAACATCAAACTTTCCAATGAACACTCAGGACTGATCTCCTTTAGGATGGACTGGTTGGATCTCCTTGCAGTCCAAAGGACTCTCAAGAGTCTACTCCAACACAACAGTTCAAAAGCATCAATTCTTTGGTGCTCAGCTTTCTTTATAGTCCAACTCTCGCATCTATACATGACTGCTAGAAAAACCATAGCCTTGACTAGACGAACCTTTGTTGGCAAAGTAATGTCTCTGCTTTTTAATATGCTGTCTAGATTGGTCATAACTTTTCTTCCAAGGAGTAAGCATCTTTTAATTTTATGGCTGCAGTCACCATCTGCAGTGATTTTGGAGCCCAAAAAGGTAAAGTCTGACACTGTTTCCACTGTTTCCCCATCTATTTCCCATGAAGTGATGGGACCAGATGCCATGATCTTTGTTTTCTGAATGTTGAGCTTTAAGCCAACTTTTTCACTCTCCTCTTTTACTTTTGTCAAGAGGCTCTTTAGTCCTTCTTCACTTTCTGCCATATGGGTATTGTCATCTGCATATCTGAGGTTATTGATATTTCTCCAGGCAATCTTGA
Source organism: Bos javanicus (assembly GCF_032452875.1). Classification (NCBI taxonomy): domain Eukaryota; kingdom Metazoa; phylum Chordata; class Mammalia; order Artiodactyla; family Bovidae; genus Bos; species Bos javanicus. The sequence continues at coordinate 6,612,657 of NC_083896.1, read as the reverse complement.
TTTCAGCTTGTGCTTCATCTAGCCCAGCGTTTCTCATGACGTACTCTGCATATAAGTTAAATAAGCAGGGTGACAATATACAGCCTTGACGTACTCCTTCTCCTATTTGGAACCAGTCTATTGTTCCATGTCCAGTCTGAAATGCAGTACTTGGATGCAATCTCAAAAACAACATAATGATCTCTGTTCATTTCCAAGGCAAACCATCTAATATCACAGTAATCCAAATCTATGCCCTGACCAGTAATGCTGAAGAAGCTGAAATTGAATGGTTCTATGAATACCTACAAGACCTTCTAGAACTAACACCCCAAAACAGATGTCCTTTTCACTATAGGGGAGTGGATTTCAAAAGTAGGAAGTCAAGAAATACCTGGAGTAACAGGCAAATTTGGCCTTGGAGTACAGTATGAAGCAGGGCAAAGGCTAACAGAGTTCTGCTAAGAGAACACACAGGTCATAGCAAACACCCTCTTCCAACAACACAAGAGAAGACTCTATACATGGACATCACCAGATGGTCAATACCAAAATCAGATTGATTATATTCTTTACAGCCAAAGATGGAGGAGTTCTATACAGTCAGCAAAAACAAGACCAGGAACTGACTGTGGCACAGACCATGAACTCCTCATTGCCAAATTCAGACTTAAACTGAAGAAAGTCAAGAAAACCACTAGACCATTCAGGTATGACCTAAATCAAATCCCTTACAGTTATACAGTGGAAGTGACAAATAGATTCAAGGAATTAGATCTGAAAGAGTGCCTGAAGATCTATGGACGGAGGTTTGTGACATTTACAGGAGACAGGGATCAAGACGTTTACAGGTTATTCAGACATATTTTCTAACTGTGAGAAAGCACGAATTTTGTTATTTGGGAAATTGGGCTGATCTTAAAAATAAGGTAGGGATCCTCATTTCTCTGGATCTCAAGTCAAAAAAGAAAACTGCTTGAGTCATGTCAACAGAGCCAGTGGCTTTCAAATAAGTTTCTAATGTGCAGAATCAGTAGAGGACATCAGGCTTATTGTAAATAATTTGTTAATACTAATAAGTTATGTTTGTAAATTATTTTTTTCCTATAAAGCATGCTTATGTACACATGCCAGAGTCCAGCTCCAGCAGCCAGGGATTCAGCCTGAAGGGGTGAGCGGTGTCGGCGAGAGAGAAACTGAGGCAGCCTCTCAGTTTTCTTGGACTGCCTGTTTATTTCAAGCTTATGATTCTCTTTTGTACTTTTACAAAAGCATTAGGTCAGAGGTTTGATATTTTTAGTTCCCATGGACCCAGATTTATTTTTCTCCAAAAATCATTGTTGCCCCTCAAAAGGAGTTCCTTCCTCAGCGATTCTCTTATCTACTTTTTCTCATGTGTCCTTGTGAATACACTGTAACTCATGCTAATGTCTGGGCTGCATACCACATTCCTCAGTTTATTTCTTGTCTTTCTAAGTCCTATTTTCCCCTAGTATCCTAAGCTCACCATTTCTTAGAAGGGGCTTCTAGCTAATAATATCTCTAAAGTCCCTAATTTCTATAAGCTATAGTAGAATATGCTAACACTACAGCAATCCTTAAATCTTTAGCTTCTAACTATTTTAATTATTCCGAAGCCCTAAATTCAGCAAACTCCTTTGCCACAAACTTTTCTCACAAATGGGCTTCAGATAGCAATCCCTCCCATGGCCTCAAGCTGTGGCCTATGTGCTCACCCTGGAACGCTTTTTTGTAAAAGTCCTTGAACAAATGTCAGTGATTAACTTTATGAATTATTCTTTGAGCACAGCTGCAGAAGGCTTTATGCCTTCCCATGCTCCTCTCAAAAACAATAAGCACCTTAATATTCTCTTCAGTCAGCTCAGCCGAGGAAAGGGAAAAACAAGTCAGAATCACAAAGCCTAACTCCTTCATTCCAGGTCCGTGCCTACAGAACAAAGGGAGGGGGTTTAGGGCCGTGCCTCTATTTTGTCAGTAATGCCCAATGCGGCTCCCGACATACACACAATCTACTATTCTTTCTTGAGGAGAGAAAAGACATTATAGAACATAATATTAATAAATATTCAATGTGTGTTTGATGATGAAAACATAAATATTATCTAAAACTCTTCCAATTGCACTTAACCCAACACTTAGTTTGTCTATACCGATTGTATGAAGCCTATTTACTGGTAGCAAGATGTCAGAAAACATTGATCTCAGCCACCACCAAGAGCTTTTCCTTACAAGGGACATAGTTATTTATTCTTATCTTTAAACTTTTACTAAGAAATAATGTTAAGCTTACAGAAAAATTACAACAATAAAATCTGTAAAAAACCATACATATGCTTTCTATTCAGATTCACTTACTGTTTACATTTTAAGTTTTTTTTCTTTCTCATTCACACATATACTTTCTACTCAGATTCGCTTACTGTTTACATTTTGTCTTGTTTTTTTTCCCTTCTTATTCTGAACCATCTGAGGATAAACTGCATAGATACATTGTAAGGGTAAAGAATACTTTACCCTTGGATATTTCACGGTATCATTCTCTTATATAAGCACAAAACAGTTAACAACTTCAGTAAATTCCATATAGGTGTAATGCTTTAATCTGCTGTTTATAGTGCAATATTTTTAATTCACTAATAATATCCTTTATATCATTTTTTCTTCTCTGTAACAGGATCTAGTCTAGGGTCAGGTGACATTTAGTTGTTCTGTCTCTTTGAGCTTCTTTTAATCTGAAATATCTTCACAACCTTTTCTTAAATGAGATTCATGATTTTTAGAGAATATAGTCTCCCGATTTTAAATAAAATGTTCCTACTTTTAGTGGGTGGGCCTCCCAGGTGACTCAGTGGTAGAAAACCTACCTGCCAATGCAGGAGACTCTGGAAATGTGGGTTCAGTCCCTGGATCGGGAAGATCCCTTGGAGTAGGAAGTGGCAACCACTCCAGTATTCTTGCCTGGAAAACTCCATGGACAGAGGAGCCTGGTGGTTGTAGTTCATGGAGTTGCAAAGAGTTGGACATGACTGAGCATGCACACAACACATTTTAAATAGAATTTTTAACAGAATGGATCCAGGTAGTATATTCTTAGCCAGAATTTTATAGAAGTGGTTTTGTGTCTTTCTAAGAGAGTATGACAGCTGAAGATACATGGTGAACATGTCTCACTTAGGAGACATTAATTTGATCACCTGCTCTAGGTGTGGCCCAGATTCCCCACTGCACAATAACCGTTCCAGATTTCACCACTGAGCATACCTTTAAGCTGATTCTTGTGACGCTCTGTCTCTGTTTCATGACCTATCATTTTTAGCGTTTTCTTTCTTTTTTTTTCTGGTGCAAAAAAATATTCTACATTCATCTTGTGCCTACACTGCCCAAAGCCTGGAATCAGCCATATCTCCAAGAAACATTGGTTCCTTTCATTGGGGAAGGATAAAGACAAAGATCAAGATCGAGAGACTAGTTTGCTCACTGGAGAGACAGAGTTCATCTCAAAACCAGGATAGGAGCTAAGGATTAGAGGTGTCTTGGACTTCAGAGAGTGCTCAAGTGGGTACAGCTGCCAGGAGGACAAGACTGGAGAAGCTGGAGCACAGTGGAGTTGAACTGTGGGTTTTGATTGAACCTCACAGTTATTGCTGCCTTTTCTTTTTTCTTTTGGGTCTTGTTAGAGGTATGTAATGTACTTCCCATAAAACAGATTCCCACAGTCAGTCCTGGGATGGAGGAACTGCAGCTTTCCTCTTAGATTTAAATGCTAAAGATTGAAGATGTGCGATTTATGAATTGCATGAAAGATACCCAGAAAGCAAAGAAAAATTAGCATGCATTATAAAAGGTAGCCTTCTGATTAGGTGGTCCCTGTGGAGTATGGGCTATGGATTCAGAGAAGAATCTTCTCATGTGCAAATCTCTGATACCCATGGTGTGTTGCATTGCACACTTTATAATAATGTTAATGCAAAATTCATACTGGAGTGTATATTGGAGGATGGGTATGGGTTGGCAGTTTAGCAAAGTAGTTAAAGGCAGTCAAGGTGACTGGGATTTTATTTAAATTCTACCACTTCCTACATCTGTTACCTTGAGTAAGCTATTTAACTTCTCAGGGCCTTAATGTCATCATCTGGAAAATGTAGATAAGAATAATAACTTACAGGGTTCATGTAAGGATTTAATAATATAATACATGTAAGGAACATATAAGATTTCTTCAATAAATGGCAGCTATTATTATGTTAAACTGGAATTAGTTTTTGACAACTTGGTTATCAGTCATTAATTTTTCTGACAATTAGCTTAGAAGCAAAGTATAGACTGAGTCCTGAGAAAACAGATTATGATGTGCGAGGTATAGAGAAAAACATAGGGAGGAGCAAGGACAGAAAAGAAAATTTCTTGAGATTGACTCAGGGAAGGAGCATTTCTGGAGATAAAAGCTATTGCTTTTCAGGGTGAATTCCCAGAATCAAGGAGGAAAGAGCAAAAGCAGTTTCTGTTACTTAAAATAGAAGAAGGTGCAGGAACAAGGAACAACTCTAATTGAATGGTATGTTTCAGCTTCAAGCACATTGCAGCATAGAACCATGGGACTTATAGTTCAAAGACTCTTCTCAACATATTCATTTCAACATCTCGCATTTTGCTGACACGTCCACTCTAATGGTATGTCTATGTGACCATTTAAGGATACAGATCAACCTATCTCATTAGGGAAAAAAAAGGAAGTTCTTTAGGTTAAGATGAAATCTAATTGCATTCAACTGGTACTATGGAAAATTATGAAAGTTCAAAGACATACAAAGATGACTCTTACACACTTTCTGACCTTGAGAAGCTCACCGTCTAGTGAGAAAACATCACACAAATCCACAAGGAAAACACAATATGATGGTCAATATAAAATGAGATAGGAACCCAGAGCTAAACCAGAACTATCTCCCAAGCTGGTGAAACTGGAACTGACAGTTGAAATATCAGTAATTTCTCACCAAGAAAAGAAGGGAAGGAAAAGCATTTCTAGTAGAGGGAACAACTTATGCAGTGAAATAGAAGTATGAAAACATAAGTGTAGATAAAACAAAAGGATAAAATATATATGGCTAGAATAGTGTCTATAGTGAAAGTGAAATTAACTCAGTCATATCCAACTATTTGCAAAACCATGGACTATACAGTCCATGGAATTCTCCAGGCCAGAATACCGGAGTGGGTAGCCTTTCCCTTCTCCAGGGGATCTTCCCAACCCAGGGACTGAAGCCAGATCACCCACGTTGCAGGTGGATTCTTTACCAGCTGAGCCATAACGGAAGCCCAAGGATACTTGAGTGGGTAGCTTATCCCTTTTCAGTGGATCTTCCCGAACCTGGAATCGAACTGGGGTCTCCTGCATTGCAGATGGATTCTTTATCAACTGAGCTATGAAGGAAGCCCATGTTTATAGTGAGAAATAGCAAAGACATATAGAAAGCAGATCAGAGAAAAAGCAAGGGAATTCCAAAAAAAATCTACTTCTGCTTCATTGACTATGCTAAAGCCCTTGACTGGATCACAAAATCTATGGAATCTTCTTAATGAGATGGGAATACCAGGCCACATTACCTGTTTCCTGAGAAACCTGTATGCAGGACAAGAAGCAACAGTTAGAACTGGACATGGAATATGGGACTGGTTCAAAATTAGGAAAGGAGTACATGAAGGCTGTATATTGTCACCCTGCTTATTTAACTTATATGCAGAGAACATCATGCAAAATGCTGGGCTGAGTGAAGCACAAGTTGGAATCAAGATTGCTGGAAGAAATACCAACAACCTCAGGTATGCAGATGACACCACTAAACTGGCAAAAAGTGATGAGAACTAAAGAGCCTCTAGATGAATGTGAAAGAGAGTGAAAAAGCTGGCTTAAAACTCAGCATTCAAAAAACTAAGATCATGGCATCCAGTCCTATCACTTCATGACAAATTGATGGGGAAAATATGGAAACAGTGTCAGATTCATTTTCTCAGGCCCCAAAATCACTGTAGATGGTGACTGCAGCCATGAAATTAAAAGATGCTTGCTCCTTGGAAGAAAAGCTATGGCAAACCAAGACAGTGTATTATAAAGCAGAGATATCACTTTGCTGGCAAAGGTCCATATAGTCAAAGCTATGGTTTTTCCAGTAGTCATGTATGGATGTGAGAGTTGGACTGTGAAGAAGGCTGAGCACCAAAGAATTGATGCTTTTGAACTGTGGTGTTGGAGAAGACTCTTGAGAGCCCCTTGGACAGCGAGGAGATCAAACCAGTCAATCCTAAAGGAAATCAACCTTGAATATTCATTGGAAGGACTGATGCTTAAGCTGAAGCTCCAATACTCTGGCCACCTAATGCGAAAAGAGACTCACTGGAAAAGACCCTGATGTTGGGAAAGACTGAGGGCAAGAGGAGAAAGTGGGTGACAGAGGATGAAATGCTTGAATGGCATCACTAACTCCATGGACATGAGTTTGAGCAAACTCAGAGATAGTGAAGGACAGAGAAGCCTAACGTGCTGCAGTCCATGGGGTAGCAAAGCATTGGACACGACTTAACGACTGAACAAAAACAATAATAGAAGGTGTAGAATATACTAATCAACAAGCTGTGGGAGGATGATGAATGGTGAGGACTTTATCCAAGGTAGGATGAAGGAGATGAAGATGAGTTGGTTGGAGTATAGAAACTCTTGTAGACTCTAGAGTACAGAGTATCATAAACACTTGGTGACTATTTTAGGAGGCAGAAAGGTAAGCATCAGATTGAGAATTATGAAACTTCTGCCATTGACTTCTAATAATGGGTCCTTGTTTTGTCCTCTTAACCTGTACAACACTAAAACATCTAGTTTATGTAGCAGCTCTTCTAAAAAAATCCCTTCTTTTATGATTCTCTGGAATCTTTTTTTTCATGCAGTCTATCTACCCTTTCTATTTTATTGTGACTACTGGAAAGTATCTTACCTTTTCATTTGCCAGAATTTTTTGAGGAGCAGTCTGCTGGTAGTTTAGTTTCTCAGTCATGTCCAACTCTTGTGACCCCAGGGACTGTAGCCCACCAGGCTCCTTTGTCCATGGGATTTCCCAAGCAAGAATACTGGAGTGGGTTGCCATTTCCTTCTCCAGAGGATCTTCCTGAGCCAGGGATCGAACCTGAGTCTCCTGTGTTGCAAGCGGCCTCCTGCATTACAGGTGGATTCTTTACCACTGTGCTGCCAGGGAAGCCAGTCTAGGAAATTTTAAGTCAGTTCTGGGTTTTCATGAAAGATAATGGGAATTTTGAAATTTTGCATAAAGTCTTAAGGTAACTGTTCATACCAGAAGAGAAAGGTCAGTGACAGGTCACAATGATGTCTCAAAGGATGTTCTAGTTTCCAGTCTCCCTGCCTGAGAAATGGACTTTCTTAGTATATCCAGAAATGGTCACTCAAACTCAAAATATAAATTAAACAGAACTACTGTGTAAACCAGAATGCCAAGGAGATTTGTTAAGTGCGATGAGCCATTCTAGTGATGGCAAGGCTCAAGCTCTTCCTTACCCATCTTCTTTACCAGTGCTGAGAAAATAAAAAAACTAAGTAGGTTGGTATAGATTGGTATACTCTGACTTAGAATGAGGTGGAAGATTTTGAGAAAGAGTTCATGCAGACCAGGAAAATCTTTCTTTGCTTGGATTACTTAACACCCCAGAATTATCACCTTGCCAACCTTGTTGATATTCTGAACAGGCAATGATCCTGATCATAATAATAACAATAAAATCCAACTTTGTTGATATTCTGATCAGGCAATGATCCTGATCATAATAATAAAATCCTCTGTGTGCCAGACTTCTCATTTCCCACATGCTATATCACTTAATCCTCGCAACACTCTTGCAATATTTAATATTCACAAATTAAGCTGAAGCACCATCTTCAGTGAAGTAGTTATTCCAATGAGTTTAGGAGACATCCTGTCTCCTTTTAGTTGAATGAGCTGATTCAACTAATTTGACCTGAAGAATATTCTTTTTTCTCTTTACTTCAAACTCTCAGTGCAAATAGGATCCTTTCTATTATATGTAAGAAATTTAAATAAGTATCCTGGATATTATTGTCTGAGTGAATTTGCTTTGAATTGGGATTCTTTTATTAGAAGGTAATGTTACCTTTTTAAAAAGCCTGAAATAATATGGAGTGCTACATTAGAGAAAGTACTAAGTCACTTCAGTTGTTTCCAGCTCTTTGCGACCCCATGTACTGCAGCCTGCCAGGCACCTCTGTTCATGGGATACTACAGGCAAAAATACTGGAGTGAGTTGCCATTTCTTTCTCCAGGAGATCTCCCCGACCCAGGGATCTAATACAGTCTCTTACTGTCTCCTGCATTGTTAGGTGAGTTCTTTACCACTAATGCCATCTGGGAAGTTCAGAGAGGAAAAATATCTCATACTGGGACAGGGCCATTTAAAAGGGATTGAAATACTAATTTTGAAGGCATGTAGCAATATACTTGAGCATCAATTCTAACATTATGAGTGTCTTCTCCCTCATTTAAAAATGTATTTAATAATTACATATCGAGGTTATTGTAAGGATGTACACATCCGTACCTCCAACTGTGTATGTAAGACATGTTTCTTTTTCCCCCTACATCTGTCTTCTTTGCAATCTCATTAGTCATCCCACTGTCCCTTATAATTAGGCATGGGTTACTAGTTTAATGATATGTATTTACTAATAATAGTTTTCATTTAGGTTTTTTACCTTTGGAAGGTAAAAAATGGCAAATAGGCACTTTCCACAGGATAATATTTTTTTTCCAATAAATATTTCAACTTAAGGGCCTAGAAGACCTTTAAGGAGAAAGTTAACAATGTATCTTTTCTAAATGTAGAGTCAGGCATTTGGTCTGTGGAGATTTCACTTCCTTGGGACAAATCTTGGGGAAAATGCCACCACTTATTAGCAATAAAAACACTGCAAAGAAAAATTAGAATTCTATTTTATGCATTTGTTCACTTAAAAATTATGAGTTGGGAGACTTGAGGAACCAAATACAATTTGGCTATGCCTCATGTATTTGTATGACTGCTTTATAATCTTCTATAACGATTGATCTAAAATCCTGTATTTTGGTTTCAGTATCTACTTACACATCTTATAATATATGGAGAATGCCAAAAAGCTTTTTTTTAATGTGGGTTATGTTGATAGCTACTTGCCATTTTTAAACTAAAACATAAGATTTATAAATATTTATATAATAATATTAGTCATTCCATGCTAATATAAATAACATAATTTTATTTTTAAAAAAGTAGTGAGTGGCATGACACTGATTTATATATTTGCCAAAAAAAAAAAAGACATCTGGATTCTATGTCTGCTTCCACACTCAACATACTATGACAAGATGTTTAATTGAAGACCTTGAAGAAAATCCATCTTCACACATATAAAATTGGAATAGGAACAGTGTTTTAAAAATATTTTTTGATAATTCTGGATCTTCTTTATCTTTCTCTACCAAAACTTAACTAGTATAATTTCTTAAATGTTCAGTTGTACTGTCAAAGCTGAAAGCAGATCAATAAGCTTTTTGTATTTGTTATATTAAAATTTGTTGATCTATCTTACATTATGAATGATTTTTATCATAATTAGTTTGTAATATCACATATGGATCATTTGCAAAATACAGGTTCACTGCAATATGTAGATCTTTCAAATGCTGACATTTCTCATTGTACAATACTAAATGTCAAATTTATTAATATCACCAACAATCTCATGAGGAAAGTCTTTAAATACTGAGAATCTGGCAAAATTACAGTGATGGACTAAAACATTCCAAAATTCTAATTTTCGCTTGAAAGCTAAAATTTTCTCATTAGCAAAAAATATTATCAGTTGTGTTAAGTGACATACTTACTTTGAATACATTGTCTACCAAACTGCCTAATTCTGAATAATCATAGTTAATTTCTCAAGTGTGCCTTCAGGTAAAAATGGCATTCCTTGGAAAGTACTGTATATGGTTACTTCAGTTCTCAGCACAAGCACAAGGGCTTTTACTCTAGGTAACCATCATATTTCAAAATGCAGCAGAAATATTATATATGTAAAATATCACATGTGTATCCCATTCTGGCTTCCCTAAGTTGGCAGAGCAGAACTTAGAGCTCTGACACACTTCTAATCCTGCATCTGTTTCATGGTCCAGCACTAATCACTCTACTCTATGTGGGATGCTTAGAAGAAATTCTTTTGTGAAAACAGTGGACATTTTAGATGGCCAAAAATATAGAAGAATCATAGTCAACACACTAATAAAAGTATACATTTCTACTTCTGAGGAAGTGGATTAGATATACTTTTCCCTATTCCTCTTTGTTCTCTGACATGAGTCTCAGCAATATATTTCTGAATGTGTCTCCTCAGATAAAGGAAATAAAAGCAGAAATAAAAAATGAGACTATCTCAAGCTAAAAATCTTCTTCACAATTAAAAAAAGCAAAATGAAATGACAATCTACTGAATGGAAGAAGATACTTGCAAATCATATATTTGATAAGGGGTTAATATCCCAATTATACAAAATTCATACAACTCAGGAGAAGGAAATGGCAACCCACTCCACTATTCTTGCCTAGAGAATCCTGTGGACAGAGGAGCCTGGTGGGCTGTTGTCCATAGGGTCGCAAAGAGTTGGACACAACTGAAGCGACTTAGCACGCATGCATGCATTGGAGAAGGAAATGGTAACCCACTCCAGTATTCTTGCCTGGAGAATCCCAGGGACAGAGGAGCCTTCTTGGCTGCCGTCTATGGGGTCTCATAGAGTTGGACATGACTGAAGCAACTTAGCAGCAGCAGCATACAATTCAAAAACAGCAAAGAGAAAACAAAAAACACAGAACCTAATTTAAAAATGGACCGAGGAGTTGGATAGACATTTTTTCAAAGATGGTCAACAGGCAGAAGAAAAGATGTTCAACATCAGTAATTATTCAGTTCAGTTCAGTTCAGTCGCTCAGTCGTGTCCGACTTTTGCGACCCCATGAATCGCAGCACGCCAGGCCTCCCTGTCCATCACCAACTCCCGGAGTTCACTCAGACTCACGTCCATCGAGTCAGTGATGCCATCCAGCCATCTCATCCTCTGTCGTCCCCTTCTCCTCCTGCCCCCAAGCCCTCCCAGCATCAGAGTCTTTTCCAATGAGTCAACTCTTCGCATGAGGTGGCCAAAGTACTGGAGTTTCAGCTTTAGCATCATTCCTTCCAAAGAAATCCCAGGGCTGATCTCCTTCAGAATGGACTGGTTGGATCTCCTTGCAGTCCAAGGGACTCTCAAGAGTCTTCTCCAACACCACAGTTCAAAAGCATCAATTCTTTGGCACTCAGCCTTCTTCACAGTCCAACTCTCACATCCATACATGACCACAGGAAAAACCATGGCCTTGACTAGACGGACCTTTGTTGTCAAAGTAATAATTATTAGGGAAATGCAAATCAAAACCACAATGAGATATCACCTCATACCTGTTAGAATGGCTTTTATCAAAAAGGCAAGAAATAAAAAGTACTGGACATGGGTTCAATTGCAGGTTAGGGAACTGAGATGCTGCAAATAATGTGACTTGGCCAAAAAAAAACGTTGAAGAAGATGGGGAGAAAAAAAGTACCCTCTACAACTGCTGGTGGGAATGCAAATTTGTACAGCCACTGTGGAAAACATTATGAAGATTCCTCGAAACAATTAAGAATAGAATTACTGTATGAACCAGCTATTCCACTTCTGTGTACTTATCTGAAGAATAAGAAAATACCAATTTGAAAAAATATATCCCCTGAGTCTGCCTTCAATGCAGGAGACCCGAGTTCAATCGCTGGGTTGGGAAGATCCCGGGAGAATGAAATGGCAACCCCGGTATTCTGGCCTGGAGAATTCTATGGACAGAGGAGCCTGACAGGCTACAGTCCATGGGGTTGCAGAGTCGGACTCAACTGAGCAACTAACACTACTTATGTTCATATATGCATTACAGCATTATTTATAAGGTATGAAAACAACCTAAATGTCCATCAGTGGATGAGAAGTAAAGATGAGATAAACACACACACACACACACAATGGTATATAACTCAGCCTTAAAAAACAGAAAATTTTGCCATTTACAAAAACATGGATGAACCTTGAGGGTATTATGCTATATGAAATAAGTCAGACAAAGACAGATATTCTATTATTTTACTAAAAAAAACAAACAAAAAGAAAATAAATAGATACAGTGAACAGAATAGTGGTTACCAGAAGGGAAGGGGTTGAGAGAGAGCAGAAAGGGTAAATGGAATCAATTGTATGATGACAGATGGAACTAAACTTTTGCTATAGTGTGGACAGAAGCTCGGAGAAGGCAATGGCACCCCACTCCAGTACTTTCCTGGAAAATCCCATGGATGGAGGAGCCTGGTAGGCTGTAGTCCACGGGGTCACTAAGAGTCGGACACGACTGAGCGACTTCCTTTTCACTTTTCACTTTCATGCATTGGAGAAGGAAATGGCAACCCACTCCAGTGTTCTTGCCTGGAGAATCCCAGGGGCGGGGGAGCCTGGTGGGCTTCCGTCTATGGGGTCGCACAGAGTCGGACACGACTGAAGCGACTTAGCAGCAGCAGGACAGAAGTTGAATATAATGTTTAACACATGAAACATATAACATCACAAACCAATGTTACTTCAAAAAAAATTTTTAAATAAACTTTTGACTTTTAAATCTCAAGAAACTTACTTAGGAAAATCTGGTCTTTTAAAATATCACAGCTACAGATGCCAAGGGTTAACTCTAGTCTTCATCTTTTTAGAGCCAATCAATTTCATGCCAGAGACTATGAATAATTATCCTTGCCTTTTAAAAGTGAAATTTAAGAGGATGAAAGTGATTATTTATTTATTTAGGTCAATTTCAGCAGAAATTTATATTACAGCTTTAGCCGGATCCAAGGGAATACATGTGAAATAGGAGCTTATCTTCAATGCTGAGTGTGTGGTGAGATACCACTTTCCTCAAGATAAAAGCTATTCAATTGTTTTTTTAAAAAATTCATTAAGGTTACTACATTGTACAACTCTAGGGGCAACATCCAGATTTTATTGTATTGTGCTAGGGAATATATTATCATAAACTACAACATAAATGGTACTCCCTAGGGTTGTGTATTTTTATTGTCCTATAAATCTATTCTGTCTCAAAAATTAAAACTCAAAAAGAACGAACAGCTAACATTTTTTGAGAGGTTACTACTAAGTAAGGTGTTTTAGTATACAATTTATCTGCCTGGTATCAGCCTTGATTTCTATTATCCCCATTTCATAGATTTAAAAAAAGTATGTTGGAAGCCATCTGCTTGCAGCACATAAATCATAAGAGCTGAAATCCAAATGTAGATCATAAAACCTTGAATACAAATGCCGAATTCTGAGCTCATAATCTCATTGGGAAATGCTTAGATATATTATAAGGATACTCTGATCCTTGAAGAATGACTGTTACTCACCTCAGGTCCCTGTGCCCAGGGCACAGTGAGGCTAAATGGTACCAAAACATCAGAGTTTGAAGGAGACAGAAGTTTATTGCAGAAGAGGAGTGGTTCACGCCGTAAAAAAAAAAAAAAAAAAAAAAAAAAAAAACCAAACTCCCAGAAGCCTTTCAGCAAAGTCCTTTTAAAGGCAAGGTGATGGAGGGACCTGCTTAATTGTTGCATACTTCTTGTTCTTGCAGCTGACCATGTGGGTCAGGTCACGATGTTCCTGTAAACCTCCAAAGCAACAAATGCTATTATCTGTTCCGCAAAATTTTATCTAAAAGTATAATACTCCTGAAGTTTAACAACCAGAGAAGGGACTCACGAAGCCTCCCTCAGATGTCAGAACAGGCTCCTTTCACACCTGCGGGGCAGCCGGTGCGAGGCCGGGCAGGAGGTCACCTCCACCATCGATGCTCCTCACAGTAGCCCACAGGCCGCCACTCCAGCTTGGGGCTGCTCGCCGGCTGTCACTGAGGGCGCCTCTGTTTCGCAGTTTTTACAAGCCAAACAAAGGGGCCCTGCCCTGCCCGGTGTCAGCGCTGGCAGGCAACTGGGCCAGGTTCCACAGACTGCCACCCTGGGAGACTGGTGCCATGGGGACCACTGTGACTCTAACCGTTGGTGGAGGGGACGGCTAACAGCAGCGCGCTAACGGCCAATCTCGCGATAACAGTCGCACGCTGACAGCTGCTCCTGTTACACGCTCTATTGAGCTCGACTTGAGACGTTGTGTAAGTCATTGAAGTTCACAGAGCACATCTTTTTCGTTTATAAAATGGAGATAGTATTTCTGTATTATCTCTGAATGTCCATGTATCAAATAAGATTATTGCTATTTAGTCAGTAAGTTGTGTCCAATTCCATGGACTGTTGTTGCCAGGCTCTTCTGTCCATGGAATTTCCCAGGCAAGAATACTGGAGTGGGTCGCCATTTCTTCCTCCAATCAGATAATGTTTGTTAAATGTTAAATATTACAATGAAGAAAGTACTGTTTAGGATTTATTCAAAGTATTAGAATTGTTACCTTTGGTTATTAATTTTAACCTTATCTGTATTTATTTTTCTTTTCCATACTAGAATAAATTCAGAATCTTGTGACAGTGACTTCACAGTAGGTGACTTGAAAATAAAAGCTTTGAAAGCTTGTGAACTTGAAATTATAACTTAGGTGTTTAAAAAGGTAGAAAAGAATATATTGATAAAAAGGATCAGTTGTAATAAATACTTGAAGTATGGTAATTAATCAGGATAAGAAGCCCCATTTATATATGCACCAACAGCAACTGTGATTTTAAGTATCCCTTCTGAGATTCCTTCCATATGCCGTGAGTTTCATAGGACATTGCTGAATTAGTCTATTTCTCCTGTTAAAATATTGTAAGAAAAAAAAACCCAAAATAATGTGACTGAAAAAGTGGTTGTTTATTTTGCTCTGATGAAACAATGCAGAGGTAGATGATCTAGAACTGGTAGTACAATTCTATGGTCCTTGATTCCCAACTTCCACCTCTAGAAGGCATTCTAATGCCTTCACTCTAATCAGTAGGAAGCACACAAAATGGGGAAAGGAGCACATGCCCATTCCTATTTAAAGACCTACGTTGGATGAGTTTTTTATCAATTCTATTTTATACCCATGGTCACACAGACATGGCCACACTTAGCTCTAAAGGGAAACTGGAAAATAAAACCTCCAGCCAGTAGCCATGTGCCCCACATTTAGTATAGTCATTATTTGGAAAAGAAAGGAATTAGTATTGGTAAAAAAAAAAAAAAAAAGTAGCAGCTTCTGTCACAGTGCCTTTTCCTAGTGTTCATTGAAATGCATAAAATTAAAATCATATACCTTTACCACAGTATTATGTCTGGGTTTCATTTAAAACAAAACTAATTCTCTACTGGTAAATGAAATGCCAAGATATTCTTTTACTCCAGACTTTTCAAGTTATTAAACTTATGAGCATTTGTTTTACAAATGGAAATTAGAATGTATAAGAGAAACATGTTAGGATATTATAGACTGAATGTTTGTGTTCTTTCCAAATTCTTGTGTTGAAACTTTATCTCCTCCCCAGTGTGATGCTATTAGAAGTTGGACCTTTGAGATTCAATTGGGATTAGATGAGGTCATGTGGGTGGAGCCCTCATGAATAGGATTAGTGCCATTGTAAGTGACAACACAATTTTGCTTCCCTTCTCTGCTGTCTACCATGTGAGGGTATACCAGAATGTAGCAGTTTGCAACCTGAAAGTGCTGTCATCAAAACTTGATCATGCCAGCACCCTAATCTCAGACTTTCAGCCTCCAGAACTCTGAGAAATAAATTTATGTTGTGTATAACACTCAGTCTATTGTACTTTGTTATGGTAGTCCAAACTGACAAGTTGTAGAAGCTGTAACAAACAAACCCAATGGCCTAACCTAATAAAAATGGGTTGATTTCTTGCTCATGCCAAGTCCAGTGTGGATGTTAATGGCTGGTGAGCAGTCTTTCACATGACCATTTTAATGGCTTCTCTAAACCCCATCTCCCTGATGATGTTCTGGGAGATAAGGCAAAAGCGTATTTGGAGGGTCCCAGAGGAGGAACTAGAGAAGGCAATGACACCCCACTCCAGTACTCTTGCCTGGAAAATCCCATGGACAGAGGAGCCTGGTAGGCTGCAGTCCATGGAGTCACTGAGAGTCGG
Organism: Bos javanicus; assembly: GCF_032452875.1. Lineage (NCBI taxonomy): Eukaryota > Metazoa > Chordata > Mammalia > Artiodactyla > Bovidae > Bos > Bos javanicus. Next base: position 6,596,368 of record NC_083896.1, on the reverse strand, counting down.
ATACGACTGAGTGACTTCACTTTCACTTTTCACTTTCAAGCATTGGAGAAGGAAATGGCAACCTACTCCAGTGTTCTTGCCTGGAGAATCCCAGGGACGGCAGAGCCTGGTGGGCTGCCGTCTATGGGGTCGCACAGAGTCGGACACAACTAAAGTGACTTAGCAGTTAGCAGAGGAGGAATATATGGGCCAAACCTGAAAGTGATCTACCTGCCTACTGCCCACATTCCACTGTCCACAATTCATTGACAAGGCCAAAACTAGGTGAGTTTGGTTGTGAGTAGGAGTTTGAGGAAATGGGTTTAGTGAACATATTAACAGATGTGTGTTAGGTCTTTCTGTTTGAGCCTTTTCAATTTTTTACACTTTAGGATCTAGTAATTGCTTGGGATTTTAGTTTTGGTCTAGGATGCCTCACTTACGTTGAAGCCTCAATTCTTGACTGAGAAAAAGTAAATTATTTTCTCTCACGTGCCATTATTTACTTTTCTCCATTTTCTATAAAATTTTCCCACTTAAGCTCATTTTCCAACAAGTATAAAAAGGCTGTGAAATTCTGTTTTCCTTAGCCATTCCATGTCCTTTTTTTCTATGGAACTTCCCAAAATATATTCCATTATTTATGGGTGAATAATTATTTATATTAATATGGTTTGTTTGAGAAAAGAATTGCCTATCTCTCCTCTCCTAACATCTATTATCATCTACATGCTGAGCAACACCATACCTATTTTTCATACAAGCTCAGGGTCTTCTCTATATGTAATTAACTGTTCCCTCAGGAGAATATTGATAGGTTCACCTATTAAATAAAAGCATAAGAGCCAATTCAGGGCCAAGATCCATTTTACTCAATCATAAACCTTGGAATACTAAAGGCATGTTCCAAAAATTTCAGCTTAACTGATTTTATAATTATGCTATTGTACTTGGAAATTGTTTGTAAAAATAAATCAAGGACTTAAATTTAAAATAAGGTCAAATAAAATTATGCTAGCAACTGGAGTTACATGGTTTTAGAAAGAAAAATATTTCATATTTATTTATTCAACAAACTTTTATAAAGTATCCACTCTGTGCAGGCACTTTGCTATTCACTAGGAATTATTGTCGTTTAGTTGCTCAGTTGTGTCTGACTCTGCGACCTCATGGACTGCAGCATGCAAGGCTTCCCTGTCTTTCACTATCTCCTGGAGCTTGCTCAAACTCATGTCCATTGAGTTAATGATGCCATCCAACCATCTCATCCTCTGTTGCCCCTTCTCCTGCCTTCAATCTTTCCCAGCATCAGGATCTTTTCTAATGAGTTGGCTCTTCAGGTGGCCAAAGTATTGGGACTTCAGCTTCAGCATCAGTCCTTCCAATGAATGTTCAAGGTTGATTTCCTTTAGGATGGGCTGGTTTGATCTCCTTGCAGTCCAAGGGACTCTCAAGAGTCTTCTCTAATACCACAGTTCAAAAGCATCAGTTCTCCGGCGCTCAGCCTTCTTTATGGTCCAACTCTCACATCCATACATGATTACTGGAAAAACCACAGCTTTGACCTCATCCATCAGAGGGCAAACTGAATGAAAACCACTAGCACAGAAAACTAATCAAACTGATCACAGGGATCACAGCCTTGTCTAACTCAATGAAACTATGGCCCATGTAGGGCCACTGAAAGCAGATGGGTTATGGTGGAGAGTTCTAACAAAACATGGTCCACTGGAGAAGGGAATGGCAAACAACTTCAGCAGTCTTGCCTTGAGAACCTCATGAACAGTATGAAAAGGGGAAAAGATATGACACCAGGAATAACTAACAAATATGATGCAGATGTTTTTGTCTTGGAATTTACAGTGTAATTAAGAACTGGGTGGTGAATAACTATAATCTAAAGAAAATAAATGACTAAAAGCGGGGAATTATGAGTATTATTAAATAGAGGGGACCTAAACAAGTGTTTATTGTCAGAGAAACTCTGAGGATCTGATATTCTCAGAGATGAACTGGAATGTCAGGTAAGGTCCAAAGGAAAAAAAGAGAAAAAATGCACATTTTTTCAGTCTGCTAAAAAATAGTCATGGAAATTCCCAGAGTCCCTTGTAATTAAAAACCACTGCCGACATCAATGTAGCCCTACATTTTCAGTTCCTGACAGCCTTTCATATCCATTATCTTAATTACTCCTTTCAAATGACTAATACCGTATTCATTATTACACTCGTAGATGAAGGACTGAGATTCAGAGAATTTAACTTGACAAGGTTACACAGCTAATAGGTAGTAAAGTTAGACCATCACCAGGGTAGGTCATATCCCCAAGTCTTCCAAATAGAGTTTTATAGGAACCATAAGGTTGTGGTTAACAGATTTGTTGTTGTTTAGTCACTAAGTTGTATCCAACACTTAGAGGACCAGGCTCCTCTGTCCATGGGATTTCCCAGGCAAGAATACTGGAGTGGGTTGCCATTTCCTGCATTGGCAGGCAAATTCTTTACCATTCAACCACCAGGAATCCCAGTTAACAGATTGCTGCTGCTACTGCTGCTGAGTCGCTTCAGCCATGTCCGACTCTGTGTGACCCCATAGATGGCAGCCCACCAAGCTCCCCTGTCCCTGGGATTCTCCAGGCAAGAACACTGGAGTGGGGTGCCATTTCCTTCTCCCATGGTTAACAGATTACCTGGGTTAAAATCCTGATAACTATTACTTACTAATTAGTTGACCTTTGGTCACTGTCTTGACTTGAATTACTTCATTTACAAAATACGGAAAATCACAATACCTACCTCATACATCGTTGTAAAATTTACGTTATCTTTACAGATATCTGTAAATGCGTATCTATTAATGGAAAATTTTCATTAAGTGATAAAGTCACTCTCTTGCATGTTGATGCTTAGTCTATTTTTTAACTCCATTTAGAAAGTAAATTCTAAACAATGGAATAGACCAGTATTTGAGACCTCCAGTGGACAAAAAATGTTTCAGAAACATTATATATTATATATTTCAGAAACGTTATATATATAAGATCTAAGCTGAGCTGATATCCAAATTGTAGCAAAATGATAGTACTTTCTACTTAGAAAGATTCATAAAAGCAATCTTTGAGATGGAGTTATATCTCTAGTCTAGAAACTTTTTTAAAATGAAATACCAAAAATTTAAATAAAGACAGAGTCAGTATTACTGATTTTTCTTTTCACCTTGCACTCTGCATGGTATTGATGCTGGTAGACAGCCCTCTAAAATAGGAACTAGGATCCTGCATGGCTAAAAATAAAAGCAGAAAGGAAAAGAGCAATTGCCTGGGAAGCTGATGGATGGAGTGGGATGATGGAAGAGGAATTGACAACAGCAGCAAGTGACAATGAATATCAAGGGAAAAGAAGGAAAAATATAGTCTACAAACATTTGACATTCAGCAAGGGAATTGCATTTGACAGAGTCAAACACTGGATAAACATCTGACCTTGTATATTGGTGGCATTACCAAATAATTCCAAACTTCTCTGTGTTTTGTGACAAAAATCTGATTGATTCAACTGACTACATGCCTTTGAAGTTCTATAACACAAAGCTTTTAAGGTAGTCATCTAAAGACAGTGGGAATGTCCATAATATCAAGGGCCTTCTCTATGCTTAAAGAGTATTTTATAGAAAACGGGGCTGGATACGATGCCTTGTGTTTTTTTGTTTGTTTGTTTGTTTTTTTAAGTTTTTTTTTAACGTGGAACATTTGTAAAGTCGGTATTGAATGTGTTACAATATTGCTTCTGTTTTATGTTTTGGTTTTTGGCTGCAAGGCATGTGGTATCTTAGCTCCCTGACCAGGGGTCGAACACCCAACACCTGCATTGCAAGGTGAAGACCAAAGCAACTGGACCACCAGGGAAGTCCTCGATGCTTTGTTTTTTTTTTTTCCCCCACAACTTTTTTCATAAAAAGAATTAAGGGAATTCCTTAAAAAGAATTGAGGGTACTGTTATAACTAGAAAAAAAGATCTGCTGTCATCTTAATGTATTTATATTTCAATACAATTAATAAATCTGCACCGAGTAAGGGAGTATAACAGAATGATTGAGAGCAGAAATCTGCTCGATAACTAGCCCAAATTCTGGCTTCACCACTTACCAGTTGAATGACCTTGGATAAACCAGTGAATCTTTCTAAGCATTAGTTTCACCACCTGAAAGTTGCTTCAATTGTATCCTCTTTACAGAGTTACTGTGAGGATTGTTTCATAACTATGTAATAAAACAGGCCACTACACAGTAGTTGAGAGCATAGTAAAAGCAGTAATCTCTGTTGCCAAGTGGTAATTAAGTCATAACAAAGATATGAATTATACTTCCATTTATAATTAAACTATGAAGATGAGGCTTTGTAATTTGTTAGCCTAGGGAAGACTCTTTTTTAAATTGAAGGTTGATGAATGTAAGCACACCTATGAAAAAATTCAAACATTTTCAAGTGACTTTAATCAAAGCATCTTAAAAATAATTACCCTTAGTATAAATAGAATCTTTACTAATTATACTTTCCTGCGGCTAACTTTGTGTGCTAAGTTGCTTCAGTCATATCTGACTCTTGTGTGACCTCATGGGCTGTAGCCCATCAGGCTCTTCTGTTCATGGGATTCTCCAGGCAAGAATCCTGGAGTGGGTTGCCATTTCCTTCTCCAGGGTATTTTCCAACCTAGAAATTGAACCTACATCTCGTCTCTTATGTCTCCTGCATTGGCAGGTGGGCTCTTTACCACTAGCACCACCTAACTTTATTTGATGTTGATTTTTTTTTCATCTGTGCATATGTATGCTCTTACACATTCATAGCAATAACTCATATACAAGTTTATAGATATGAAAGAGGAGAAAAACAATGATATAAGGAGAAAATATGGGATTTGAAATGAGATGATTGATACAGTTTTGGAATTAGCCATTCAGAAGACATGTGACTTTTAATGTGTCATCTAGATTTTCAATCTCATTAACTTTATTTGTAGCATAAGCATGCTGAGCTTTATTCTGTCTCCTTTATGTGAGGAACATACAAGTGTGTGCTAATTCATATCTGCTTTGAGAGTTGACAATACCTTTTCCCGACCCTTTACTCAATGAGACCCAGTTGGTACTTTGAAAGAAACAATCATGGGACTATTTACATTATGGAAATTGACAGACAGTACAAGTCGATATATTCTCCACTACCACCCTCATTTTTCCTCTGAGATAAGGTTAATATTTTTCTAGTACATTACTGGGAATGTCAAGTGAAAAAATGCTTTATGAACTCTAACATGTTATGCAAATATGTTATAATATTCATTACAGAAAATTATAAATAGAGTGACAATCTGTGAGTTGCATATGAAAGTATCATTAAATGATCTTATCTAATTAAAAAGCAGAGACATAAATGAGCTTGTAGGTTACATTTAAATGATTTAATAGACTTCTGTATGATAGAAATGCCCTATCAAATCAAGCTGATGAAGGAATATTATATATAGAAATTTTGCAGTATGACTAACCATCCTTGTTTGCCCGAGACTATGGGGTTTTCCAGAATTAAGATGAGCTATATAATTTCCAGAATATATCACAAAATGAAAACATGAAGCAGTTCATTCAAAAATTATTAAAAATTTCAAGATAGCAACAGCAAAGCATTAAACCAGATATAGATAGGTTTGGGTGAGGAACACTCAGTTGCAATAAAGCTGGCTCTACCTAGGACCCAGGACTTTTAGTGCTAAAATCAGAATAGACTGGGGGAAACAGAGACTAAGATGGTTGTGACTCTACCTTTGCTTCAAAAATAGTTAGCATTAAATTAACATTAATGTATTATCAAAGACTTATCACATCTAATGAAGTATACCAACTGTAGGAGGTACTATCAATTCAGTCGTAAGTAAGGACAAGGAAGAGAAGACAGCTTGAATACCACTTTGCCTATAAGACGTTTGCTTGATTCAGTCTGTGCCATTTAGTGAACTAAATGATTCTACTGTGACTCCTGAGTTTTCCTGAATACACAAGTCTAAGAATATGGAATGCCATTTAAAATTTTACCTTAAAACAACCTTCAGACAAATTGTAAATGAAGACTGAACCATTATGATTAGTGTGTAAGAAAATTTTATAGATATGTTTATAAACTGGAGATAAGATCTAAGAAATGTTGAAAAAATCACTGGATAATGTAAATCACATGTATACTGTGTAAATATGTATATAAACAAAAGGATTACATGTCATTTTCTTTGCATACACACACACACAAGTATACATATACACACATGAACATTGGTGTTACCAAGAGGAGAAATCAGTCTGATATCTAAAATAAACCATTTCAAGTGATAATACGGAAAATAATTCTACTTTCTTTATTGAGTTCATGGAGATGACTATAATTTTGACTGGTTTCACCATTGTCTTTGGGCAAACAATGAAAATTAGAGCAGCAGTTCTCTAATGCAGACTTTAGTGTGCCTTAGAACCACGGGAAAGACTTTTTAACACAAATGGTGAATCCCAGTGACTTTCTGATTCACAGTTTTTGGTCGCGTTTGAGTGTTTGCATTTCTAAGCAATTTACATAATTTGTGGATCATTTGTGACCTTCTGTGCTGTGTGTGCTGTGTCGCTCAGTCATGTCCAACTCTCTGAGACCCCATGGACTGTATGTAGCCCTCCAGGCTCCTCTGTCCATGGGGATTCTCCAGGCAAGAATACTGGAGTCGGTTGCCATGCCCTCCTCCAGGGGATCTTCCCAACGCACAGATCGAACCCAGGCCTCCCCACTACAGGCAGATTCTTTACCAATTGAGCCACCTGGGAAGTCCAAGAATACTGAAGTGAGTAGCCTATCCCTTCTCCAGAGGAACTTTCTGACCCAGGAATCAAACCAGGGTCTCTTGCATTGCAGGCAGATTCTGCACCATCTGAACTGTGACCTTTTAACTGCCATCTAATAATTACAGGGTAAACAGTCACCCACAACCGTGTTTGCTTCATTGCTTTGTTCCCCATAGTTGAAGAGACTTCCTGAGTCAAATTAAAAATATTTTTAATAAACATAAATGCTAATTAATTATGACTGTAGAGCTAGCACTTTGTGTAAGAAACCTTGAAGTTGGAATGAAAGTTAATGCTTCATTGTAACTAGGGACTTGCACAGGTCCGAGGATCCTTTTTGATCTACAGTATTATATTTCTGCTGCAAGTCATCTAAATTATAAACTTTTGAAAAGTACTCAACCATGAAATACAACCTCATAAAATCATTGTGTGTAACCCTGTGAGGCTATGTACTTCATAGTTCCAGAAGAAAGCTGCACCAGGAGAGTGAATTGGAATATAGCTGGGGAGGGTAGGGAGTGGGGAATGCTATCAACCATCCCTTCTCTTTGATCTTTACATGCATCAATGTACATTTTTCTATCTTCTGTTTGGTTTTTTCCTCCAGTTATATCCCTGAAACTCTATGAAATGTTAAAATAGGTTAGAGAAGCACTTAAAATTAAATAAATTCAATGTACTCTGTTCTAAAAATTTAACCATGTATTTTTTCACATTTTAGACTCCAACAGACATGATAAAATGTAACATTTATAGCCCAGCTTCCTAGAAAGGAGTATACTGAATTAGATAATACATGTGAAAACGCCTACCTAGTGCCTGCTTTGTAGTAGTTGCTCAATTTTTTAAAACATCATTTTCATGGGTACACATTGGAGCAGTCATCAATATGAAAATATTTCAAGGTAGAAGTTCATGATGTGGAATTTTAAAGACAAGCATTTTTAGACTGTCACAATATAGGAGGAAAATATTTTAGGTGAAGAAAATAATATATTCAGAGGTAAAGTTTTTTAAGTGTGAGTTCAAGTTTAGAGGTTAGAGAGCAATTTTGCCTAAATCATTGAATTTCCACCCTGTTTGCACATTAGAACCACCTGGGGAGTTTTTAAAACTCCAAGTGCCTAAGCCCCACTCTGTACCAATTAAATCTGAATCTCCAGGGCTCAGAGATAGGCATCAATATTAAAAAACAAGCGAACAAACACAAAAACTCTCCAGAGTGCTATTGGGGAAGAAACGAAAGAGAAAGATAGATGGAGTGACAAGCTGAAATTTCCTATTGTTATCATTAGCCTGAAACTGTGTTTATTAATTTCCCATAGGAATGTAGCACGCAGACGTGAAGGCATAACAAAGAGTAATTTGGGCAACTGTCACTGCCCTTCACAAAGAACTTTGAGCCATTTTGGCATTTGTGACTGCTAACAAGGTCCCTGCTGGCTTATTAGACTTTCCATCCATGGGGAACCCTTGGACAAGAGAGAGGCAATAATGCATTCTGCACCTTGCTGATGATAGTCAACGGATGAGAATAGCAAGTCACTAAATTCATCTCATAGGGCATAATAAAAGGTTTTCAAGGTGTGTCAGCAAGTCAATATGAACACTACCCTGGTTTAGTGTGCAGAAAAGAGCATGGCATTTGAAATCAGTCAGAGCCATAGTCAATTCCTTGATTGCCTTGGTTTCTAGCTTGAATTTAAGTGTGTTTTTTAACTTCCATTAAGTCTTCTCATCTGAAAACTTGGGGCAGTGATAATATTCACCCCTGGGATTCAAATGAGATCATGTACATGAAAGATATTTGAAAAGTTTAATCTATAGACTAGAATTCCTCCTGGACTCGCTCTTCCAAAAGGGAATAAAATCTTGGCAAAAGAAACTACTGATGTTGGTGTTATTTTTTCTATTTTTTCAAGGTGATTCACCAGGCAAAAAATGAATTGTGTGAAGAAGTAAAATAGAAAACAAATTATTCACATTTTATATTAATTTACATCCATGACATTCTCTTTATTTGGTCACTTAACAACTAGGCACATAGAGCTCTTTAAAGGTCCCTTGTAGATTTTATGGAGAGCACTGTTATTTTTCCTCCTCCCAATCTTTACAGGATGGTATCAGTGAAGAATTGAGAAGTATTTTTTAAGGCTTTTTAAAAAATTGATGTATAGTTACTGTATAATATCATATGTTACGGGTGTACAACATACTGATTCACAATTTTCAAAGGTTATCTTTCATTTATAGTTATTATAAAGTATTGGCTATATTCCCTGTCTTGTACAATATATCCTTGTAGCCTATTTTACACCTAATAGTTCATACTTATTCACCTATCCCTATACCGGCCCTTCCCCACTTCTCTCCTCACTGATGGTTTCTAAATTCTTCTCCATATATGTGAGTCTGCTCCTTTTTTGTTATACTCACTAGTTTGATATATTTTTTAGATTCCACATATAAGTTGTATTATACACTATTTGGCTTTCTCTATCTGACTTATTTCATTCAGTGTAATGCTCTCCAAGTCCATCCATGCTGGTGCCAATGGCAAAAGTTCTGTCATTTTTAGGGCTGGAGTAGTATTCCACTGTGTATAACAAACACACACATATATACGTTGTATGTATCTGTATATACATATAATATATATATATATACATATACACATACATATGTTGAGAAATACTTTATATTTTCTTTTAAATACAAAGATGTGCAAGGTTCTGTTTCTGACTATGGACAATCAAAGCAAAGTCTTTGGTTTCTGTTTCTGAGGACTTTCCAGTCCTATTTTAAGACATTAGATACACATAGTCCGTTTAAAATTGTTAATATAATCAGATTGTCTGTATTAACAATTTGGTATTTATCACAAAGAGGTTGGGAGTTTGTCCAACCTATACCTTTGAACTATTTCTGAGCACATAACACGATATATTCTGACAAACCCCACATGCTTCTCATTCAAATACCCTTCATAAGAACATTGGAGACTTTCCTAGATGCATCATCTGGCAAGTTAGCAAAAAAAATGAGTATAGAAACTCTAGCCTAGCTGAAAACATGCTTCGAATAGCAATCTAGTTTTCAAGATCACCCTGACGTATCTATTGTTGGCTGAGGGCAAGCAGGCAGGCTTTTGTAGAGAAATCGAGTTTAGGAGAGGTTTCCCAAGTGGTGCTAGAAAGAATCTGTGGCCAATGCAGGGGTGGAAGAGACATGGGTCTCATCCCTGGGTCAGGAAGATCCCCTGGAGAAGGAAATGGCAACCCACTCCAGTACTCTTGCCTGGTAAATCCCAGGGACAGAGGAGCCTGGTAGGCTACAGACCATGGGGTCATGAGTCAAGAAGTGTGTGATGCTGGGAAGGATCCTCAAGGTGGAAATTTGTGGCAAAAGCAGTTTTTCTGCAGTTGGGGTGGCCCATATTCTTGGTTAGCAGCTCTCTGGATAGGCACCGATTTCTCAGATGCAGCAAACTTACACAAATGATAGGTGCTATTCAGGAAGCATTTGTCTTGTGCTAGATTCTATACTAATTGTAGCACACTTGCTATAAAAGTGAGAGAAATTGTTTGATAAATAGACAAATAGATGAGGAAACAATGGAAACACTGAGAGACTTTATAGTGTTTGGGCTCCAAAATCACTGCAGATGGTGACTGCAGCCATGAAATTAAAAACCGCTTGCTCCTTGGAAGAAAAGCTATGACCAACCCAGACAGCATATTCAAAAGTAGAGATATTACTTTGCCAACAATGGTCTGTCTAGTCAAAGCTATGGCTTTTCCAGTAGTCATGTATGGATGTGAAAGTTGGACTATAAAGAAAGCTGAGCACCGAACAACTGATGCTTTTGAACTGCGGTGTTGGAGAAGACTCCTGAGAGTCCCTTGGACTGCAAGGAGATCCAACCAGTCCATCCTAAAAGAAATCAGTCCTGAATATTCATTGGAAGGACTGATGCTGAAGCTGAAACTCCAATACTTTGGCCACCTGATGCAAAGAATTGACTCACTGGAAAAGACCCTGATGCTCTGAAAGATTGAAGGCAAGAGGAGAAGGGGACAACAGAGGATGAGATGGTTGGATGGCATCACCGACTCAATGGACATGAGTTTGAGTAAACTCCAAGAGCTGGTGATGGACAGGGAGCCCTGGTGTGCTGCAGTCCATGGGGTTGCAAAGAGTCAGACAGGACTCCGTGGCTGAACTGACTGACTAAGGGTATGAGAGATGGGTATTAATTATTCCCTCTTTTACCAGTGAAGAAAACAAGGCTCACAAAACATAACTAGAAAAGTAATACTTTCAGTAAGAAACGTAGAATTTAAAACCAGTTTGGTCTTCTCTAAAAGTCTTTTCTCTACAAACAGTATCTTCAAATTGCTAAAAAAAAAAAAAACAAAAAAACAAAAAAACACCACTACAGGTTCACTAAGACACTTTAAAGGGTACCTCGCACAGTTTTAAGAAAATTTATTTCCAGATCTTTCTTCCAAATATACTTTACTAAAATGACTCTGAATGAAAAATCTCCTGAGATTCTTCTTTACCACATACCCTTGCATAATCTCCCTTCAACTTTTCAGAAGAAAGGCGTACCTCTAGCCTATATCCCTACTTATCACAGTACACTCCCAGAAGGGATAAAATCATACGAGGTACTAAAGCAGCAGAGAACTCAGAATATTGATGCCAGTGTTGCTGGAATGAATGGCTCTAACGAAAAGTAGCGAGTATCTTGAAAGTTAAGTGCTTTGTAAACAAAAGCACTTATAGCTACTTTCATCAGAGAATTTTTGTTTGAGTTGTCACTGATGGATTAGATTATTTTCATGCTGAATCAGCTATGTCATTTTTGGCATATACTAAGAAAAGACTTTAAGTAATTAAGTGAAACTCCTATAAAAATCTTTTTATTACCATCTAGTTTTTTATGAGAATTAAGTTTTCAGGACTAATGGTTTTTTGTTGTTGTTTGTTTGTTTGTTTTCTTTTTTTATTTGATTTTATTTTTTAACTTTACAATATTGTATTGGTTTTGCCATATATCAACATGAATCTGCCACAGGTATATACGTGTTCCCCATCCTGAACCCTCCTCCCTCCTCCCTCCCTGTACCATCCCTCTGGGTCGTCTCAGTGCACCAGCCCCAAGTATCCAGTATTGTGCATCGAACCTGGACTGGCGACTCGTTTCATATATGATATTATACATGTTTCAATGCCATTCTCCCAAATCATCCCACCCTCTCCCTCTCCGACAGAGTCCAAAAGACTGTTCTATACATCAGTGTCTCTTTTGCTGTCTCGTATACAGGGTTATTGTTACCATCTTTCTAAATTCCATATATATGCGTTAGTATACTGTATTGGTGTTTTTCTTTCTGGCTTACTTCGCTCTGTGTAATAGGCTCCAGTTTCATCCACCTCATTAGAACTGATTCAAATGTATTCTTTTTAATGGCTGAGTAATATGCTGAGCCTTATTCTTTCTAGCAATGACTATTGTAGGGTATTGTAGATATCTGCAATAATTTTTAACTAAGGGACGTTAGTCACTCAGTCATGTCTGACTCTTTACAACCCCATGGACTGCACCCCACCAGGCTCCTCTGTCCATGGGATTCTCCAGGCAAGAATACTGGAGTGGGTGAGTGAGTGAGTGAAGTCGCTCAGTCGTGTCTGACTCTTTGAGACCCCATAGACTATAGCCTACCGGGCTCCTCCATCTATGGGATTTTCCAGGCAAGAATGCTAGAGTGGGTAGCCATCCCTTTTCCAGAGGATCTTTCCAACCCAGGGATCGAGCTTGATCTCCTGCATTGTGGGCAGATCCTTTACTGTCTGAGCCACCAGGGAAGCCCTTTTAAATAACAATCTTCCATAAATATTGTTAATAAATGAATTTTCAATAAAACTTTACTTTTTACATTTAATAACTTATTTTGTAAAATATTTAGTGTTACATTGTTCTAATAAAATATGTATTACTAAAATTTTTAATGACAATCTAGATTATATTGTCACATGAAGTTTTTAAAAGGTAATTTTAACTTTTATACCTAGTTTTGTTTCATAAAAGTATGATAGGCTGATGAATTTTTAAAAAATATTTCAAGCATAATATATAACATTTTGGCATATTCCTGTGGGAAAACAGAACAAGAACATGAGATCTAGTGAAAAAAAGGAAATCCTATAAAATTTCAGACTACAATAGAAGAGTTTGTTTAGGTACTTTTGATATGGATGATGGCAAATATCAAATCATTACACTGGATACATTTTTATAAAGTGATTTCAAATTTTTATTTTAAAATTTATACTATTTGCAATATCTACACCTGAATTTTTTCCTCTAAAACTATTTGCAATTATAATTAAAGCAATTTAGAAGCTACTTAAAATATGTGAGAGCATACATAAAAGATGGTTTTAAAGCTTTCATTTTGTTCTACTCAAAGATAAAAGCTTAAAGACCATTGCTCTACAAAAATTCCCCCCATGATATATGACTTATTACTAATAGAAAAAGCAATAAACCAATGCATTTAAGAGCTTAAGTTCTGGAATAAAACAGGTTTATGTTCCAACCTTAGCTTCTGTTGTTTGCTTTTTAATCTTAGACAGTTTGCTTAAACTCTCTAAACTGCTTTATCCAAATCTACATAACAGAGATTATGAAGATATCTAATTTGTAGAATCATTCTGAAGGTTACATGAAAATAATCATGTTAAGCTTTTAGAAAAATCCCTGCACATGTTAAGAACCATGTATATACAATCTTGGGCTTCTCAGGTTGCGCTCGTTGTAAAGAATCCACCTGCCAATGCAGGAGAAGCAAAAAATGTGGATTTGATCCCTGGGTCAGGAAGATCCCCTGGAGAAGAAACGGCAACCCACTCCAGTATTCTTTCCTGGAAAATCCCATAGACAGAGGAGCCTGGTGGGCTACAGTCCATGGTCCTCAAAGAGTCAGACATGACTGAGCAACTGAGCACACACACACATACACAATCATAAAAGTTGTCATACACGAGCAAAGTCAGAGGGGAGAAAGAAGTGTGTGCTCTTGGGCTAAGCTTCCAGAGGTAGCTGGGCTTGATACTGTCTCTGAGAATGAATATAAAAGCTCAAAAGGAGGAGACAAAAACATCAGCTAAAGGGGCAGAGATACTGTCACCCACAAATGTAGGAGAAAACAAAGCATTGAACTCAAAAGTCAAGAGCTGCACTTTAAAAATGGAGCTGACAATGAAATAATCCTAATTGTTTGAAAGGAAGCTAGTTTCCCTCTGCCTCCTATTGTCTGCACTGTTTCTATCCTACCTTTTAAAATAAAATTATAACCTCACAGTTTCTGTTTTCCTGATAAGGCTAAATTTTGAAATTCAATATGTCCTTGGCATTTTCCTTTAGCTTGGTTCTGATTTACAGTTTAACTCTGTTCCTCCCTCTTTGTTTGATTTTAAATCTGAGTTCTATTTTTGTTTTGTGTTTTCCCTGAATGGACACTGAAATGATATCATACTTCACCTATTCCCTGGTAATGTATGGGAGAGAACACAGAATATCAAGAGCTCAGATATTGCCGTCTAACTGATATGGGTTAAAATACCAACTCTGCTACTACCTATGCAAGCTTGGAAAACTCAGGACTTTTCTAAGCTTCATTTTTCTCTTCTTTCCAGTAGGGATAATTTCTAATCAGTAGAGCTACTGCAAAGACTGAAGGACTTATGTCACAGAAAGCATTTAGCTCAATTAATATACAGAAAAAAATAACTCTTATCATAATTATTATTCCTGGTGCAATGAATAGAGCCGTTTAATGGAGTCCTGATTAACTTGGAAATATTTTGCAAAATGAAACACATTACCCGAAGTCCTCCAGACTGTCAAAGATGAATTGTAATGTCAGTGGTCACAAGTTTTAATTTTTCTCTGGAATCAGAAATAAAAAAAGTAACCACCAGAACTAGAGGGCAAGAGGACACATAACAGCTGGAAAGATCTGTTTTTAAGTGCTGGTACAGACTGAAGTGAGAGTGACTATGCTGATTATTACAAAAAGATCTTATTACTTTTTAGGATCTAAAGGAGGAATAGTAGACAGAAGCAACAGGATGGAACACAGACTGGCTTAGCCAATTCCATCTGGCTAATCAGTCCATTGTGATCAGATTAATACCATTCAACTCTACAAAGATTTACTAAATGCTCACTGGGTATCTAGAATATGAACAATCCCAATACAGAATGCATTTTATGATTGACTTTATTGTTTTGAATCAGGCAATTATTTTTCAAGTGCAGTTGTAAACCAAATGAGAAACTCACTTAGATTTTCAATCATTAAAACAAACTACTTCCCCCCCCCCAATTTTCTTTTTGCCAACAGGATTTGCTGATCCACTTACTGGGATAGCAGATGCCTCTCAAAGCAGTATGCACAATGCCTTGCACATCTACATGAATGGAACGATGTCTCAGGTACCAGGATCTGCCAATGATCCCATCTTCCTTCTTCATCACGCGTTTGTTGACAGGTTGGTTGGCACTTCATAAATTACGTGCTTATTGGTTTTAAATGTAGTGGATGTCAAGACGATGTACAAAAAGCCAACAGGTCCATAAAAAGATGCTCAGCATCACTAGTCATTGCTGCTACTGCTGCTAAGTCGCTTCAGTCGTGTCCGACTCTGTGCGACCCCATAGACAGCAGTCCACCAGGCTCTGCCATCCCTGGGATTCTCCAGGCAAGAGCACTGGAGTGGGTTGCCATTTCCTTCTCCACTGCATGAAAGTGAAAAGTGAAAGTGAAGTCGCTCAGTCGCGACCGACTCATGGTGACCCCATGGACTGTAGCCCACCAGGCTCCTCCATCCATGGGATTTTCTAGGCAAGAGTACTGGAGTGGCTTGCCATTGCCTTCATCACTAGTCATTAGAGAAATGCAAATTAAAACCAAAATGAAACAGTACTTCTTGCTTGTTAGAATGGCCATCAACAAAAAAACGAGAGATAGACACTGGCCTGGATGTGGAGAAAGGGGAATCCTTGTGCAGTGTTGGTGAAATTTGTAAATTGATATAGCCATTATGGAAAATGCTATGGAGGATCCTCAAAAAATTAAAAATACAACTGCCATATGATCCAGCAGTCCCAATTCTGGGAACGTATCCAAAGAAAACAAAACACTTAACTCGAAAAAAGCACTCCTACCTTCATAGCAGCATTATTTACAATAACCAGCATGTGGACACAACATAAGGGTCTATCAATGGATGAGTGGTTGAAGAAGTTGTTACCATCTCCACCTCACTCATGTTCCCAAGAACATGGATATAGTATCAAATAAGTAAGTGGAAGATTATTAAGCAGATTTTATTGTTTTCTTGGCAACTTTAATATTATAATAGAATTAAGTAATATCCCATATCAAGTTTTATTCAGAGATCAATTTTCAAGAAAGTATGTAAGTACCAAAATTATGATAGCAAATAACATCAAAACCACCAAACCTAGACATCAAGGCAGAAGGAAGAGTGTTGGGAAGAATATCCTACCAGAACAGATTAAACTCTGTTTGCTGTTGTTCTTCAGTCACTCAGTCTTGTATGACTCTTTGCAACCCGATGGACTGCAGCATGCCAGGCTTCCTTGTCCTTCACTGTCTCTGGGAGTTTGCTCAAACTCATGTCCATTGAGTCAATGATGCCTCTCACCATCTCATCCTGATTACTGAGTCATTTTTACGTCATATTATCTTTGTGAATTTTTGGCATTTTTTGGATCTTTGGTACCATCCTGTGAACTTTAAAGAAACCTAAATTTCCTAGATCTCTTGATGCCCCAGGCAAAAAACATGCAAACTCTGGCTTTTAGGCCATATCTGTCCCTTACCTTATTCATAAATAAGATGTAATTGGAACACAACCACAATCATTCATCTACATATTGTCTATGGCTGTTTTCGTGCTAAAATGGCAGAGTTGAAACAAGACTATATGGCCCACAAAGTAGAAAAGATCTAGTTTCTGGTCATTTACAAAAAAAAAAAAAACATTTCTTGACTCCTGCCAACCACCGAATTCCATATTTATAAGCCAGGTGAGAGAAAATGATTGATCTTTATCTAGCCCTCCTTGATCTATATTTATAGAAAATACTATAATTTAATTCAACGTTTAGAGGCATGTTTAAGGGAGGTAAAGCTATTAGGAAGATATACAACATTTAGAAGCCTCTCCCACCTATGAAAACTAAAATTTTCTTCTTTCTTAGAATTATTTGTTAATCCTATCTTATGGCTTCTCAGTTGTGTCCAACTCTTTGTGACCCCATGGACTGCAGCATGCCAGGCTTCCCTGTCCTTCCCCATCTCCTACAATTTGCTCAAACTCATGTCCATTGAAACAGTGATGTCATCCAATCATCTCCTCTGAAAAGCATCTTTACGAAGAAAGATAGAGACCTGTGGATTGCTGCAACATCTGAGCCGTCCTCTTAGTTCTCGGCATACAGAGATGCATTTTCCAATCAGATGGTCTATTTACTACTGTTCAATTATTCACAAACATATTTGTTGAATGCCTACTGTGTGCTGAATACCTTTGCCTGAATGTCCCACACTCATTACTGCTGTTATGCATTGCTTTTACCAGTCTCCAAATCTGGAATGTCTTTTCCATGACTAAACTATTTTCTATGCAGTCTTCAAGACTATTTTCAATTTCTGGCTCTTCCATGATGAATGACCAGACCATGACTGTCTAAAACCATTTCTCCCATCCAAAGGCATGTTGGAGCTAGCCGCAAATCACTAGCAAGGTTGAATTATGTACATATTTTCACAACTTTGCATTCGGTGATCTCAAGCATAGCTAGAAACCAGTGTTGGTAGGAGTATTTACATCAGGAAGCTGGCAAATGCTACAAATCAAGGCTTTCACTCAGAGAGCTGGTTGTTAAAATAATGACCAGCATAATCCTGCTCCTATCTGTTAACTCACATCACTTTCTCTGCTTCTTATTTTGAACACATCATTTATATCATTCTTATTGATTGTGTGCTTTTCTTATTGATTGTGCTTTGTCTCTACCACTAATCTCTGAGCCACTATGGAGAGACCCACGTCTGGAATTATATCTGTTGTTTTGTTTTTCCCCACAACATTTTGTCTACTTTGTAATTAGAAGATCTGTAATAAATTTGTATAAAATAAATAAATAATTGAAAAAAATCTTAGCAAGTTACTTTCATCATAGCTACAAAGGAAATTATAGAGAAGTCATTTTAGCTAAAAAATGTTTTTTGCAAGTCTGGTAAAGCACAAATCATCCAAAGCTATAAACTTGCTTCAAGATTTAGCATGTTTCTAGACCATTAGACCTTGTTCTTGGCATTGGCTAAACAGAATAATGAGATAAGATCACTGGCTTAACAAAGCTTAGCCTACTGGGAAATACAAACAAGTAAACAACTGTAGTATATTATAATTCATGTGATCATTACAGCCATTCTTGGAAAACTACATAAAAAGGATGAAACATGAATGGAACCCTGAAGAGCGGCAGGCCTACAAGACAAAAAGGATACTCAGGATCTGGAGAATAACTCTTACCTCATTGAAACCAGGCACAAGCCAGAAACATGAACTGAAGAAGAAAATGGAAACATAGGATCCAAAACTAGGAAAATATGTCTCAAAGCGCATGTTTAGAGAAAGTGAGAAGATTCCAGTAACAAATTAGCTTACCACCAAAATGTACCATTGTTGGGCAAATAAAGACATCAGTTCAGTTCAGTTGCTCAGTCATGTCCGACTCTTTGTGACCCCATGGACTGCAGCACACCAGGCCTCTCTGTCCATCATCAACTCCGGCATCTTACTCAAACTCATGTCCATTGAGTCAGTGATGCCATCCAACCATCTCATCCTCTGTCGTCCCCTTCTCCTCCACCTTCAATCTTTCCCAGCATCAGGGTCTTTTCCAATGAGTCAGTTCTTCAGATCAGGTGGCCAAAGTATTGGAGTTTCAGCTTCAATATCAGTCCTTCCAATGAATAATCAGGACTAACTTCCTTTAGGATGGACTGGCTGGATCTCCTTGCAGTCCAAGCGACTCTCAAGACATAGAGTAATTCCAATTCTTTCCATCACTTTAAGTTAAAAAAAAAAAAAGAAAGAAAGAAAAGAAAATCAGAGAATGAGACTTCTGTAGTGGTTCAATGTTTATGAAGCCACCTGCCAATGTAGTTGATACATCCCCGAACAGAGAAGATCCCACATGCCACAGGGCAATTAAGCTGGTGAGCCACAACTGGTGAGCCCGTGAGCTATAACTTCTGAAACCCTTGCATGCTACAGCCTGTGCTCCACTGCAATGAGAAGTCCATGCACAGCAATGAGAGCATAATCCCTTCTTGCTGCAGCTAGAGAAAGTCCACAAGAAGCAACAAAGATCCAGCTCAGCCAAAAATTTTAAAAATAATGAATTAATATTTTTTTTCTAAAAAAGTAGGAGAATGGATCTAATACAGTAATTCTAAAGGATAATATGTATTTAGCTTTTACTATGTGCTAGACACTGTTCCCAGGTGGCTCAGTCAAAAAGAATCTGCCTGCCTATGCATGAGACTTGGGAGACGCAGGTTCAATTCCTGGATCAGGAAGATCCCCTGGAGGAGGAAATGGCAACCCACTCTGGTATTCTTGTCTGGAAAATTCCATGGACAGAAGAGCCTGGTGGGCTACAGTCCATGGAATTGCAGAAGAATTGTACATGACTTCCGACCGAGCATGCACGCATGTAGGCGCTATTCTAAACTCTTTACAAGTTTTATTTCATTTAATCCACAACAAGTCTGCAATGTTCTAGTATTATCCTTACTTTATATTTTAAAAATGAGAGTTGGAGAAGTTCTGTAATTGTCCCAAGATATATAGCTAATAAGAGAGCAGAACTGAGAGTTAAACAATGCAGTCTTACTAAAGAGCCATGTTCTTAACCACATTGGAGAATTCTTGGAAAGTCCAAAGATGAGTTTTACTTTTGACTACTCTTCAGTTCAGTTCAGTTGCTCATTCGTATCCGACTCTGCGACACCATGGACTGCAGCATGCCAGACCTCCCTGTCCATCACCAACTCCCGGAGTTTCCTCAAATTCATGTGCATCAAGTCGGGGATGCCATCCAACCATCTCATCCTCTGTTGTCCCCTTCTCCTCCTGCCTTCAATCTTGCCCAGCATCAGGGTCTTTTCCAATGAGTCAGTTATTTGCATCATGTGGCCATAGTATTGGAGTTCCATCTTCAGCCTCAGTCCTTTCAATGAATATTCAGGACTGATTTCCTTTAGGATGGACTGGTTGGGTCTCCTTGCAGTCCAAGGGACTCTCAAAAGTCTTCTCCAACACCACAGTTCAAAAGCATCAATTCTTCGGCACTCAGCTTTCTTTGTAGTCCAACGCTCACATCCATATATGACTACTGGAAAAAGCCTTGACTAGACTTGACTTGATTTGACTACTCTTAGATTGAGGATAAATCATTTTCATTAAAAATTCATTCATTCATCAAACATTTTAAGTTTTTACTATATTCTAGATACTATGCCAGTAACTGTGCCTTTTTATCTATTGGTATGAATAAAAAGGCCTGACCTCCAGATGCTTTGGTGGTGTTTAGTAGCCAAGTTGTTCCAACTCCTTGCAACCCCATGGACTGCAGCATGCCAGGTTTTCTTGTCCTTCACTATCTCCCAGAGTTTACTCAAATTCATATCCATTGAGTCAGTGATGCTATCCAACTATCTCATCCTCTGTTGCCCCCTTCTCCTCCTGCCCTCAATCATTCCTATCATCAGATCTTTTCTAGTGAGTTGGCTCTTTGCATCAAGTGGCCAAAATATTGGAGCTTCAGCTTCAGCATAATTCCTTTCAATGAATACTCAGGGTTGATTTTTTTAAGATTGACTGGTTTGATCTCCCTGCAGTTCAAGAGACTCTCAAGACTATTCTCTAGTACCACAGTTTGAAAGCTTCAGTTCTTTGGCTCTCAACCTTCTTTATAATCCTTCAAAAATAAAGGAGACAAAAATAAATAGTAATATAACACTTTCACCTGCATCTCCTGCAATGCAAGCAGAGTCTTTATGGCTGAACTGCCCGGAAAGCCCATGAAAAAAATGTAAGAGGTATGTGAATCCAGAGAAGGAAGAACTTAACTTTGTCCTGAAAATTAAATGCTTTCTAAAGAAGACTATGCTTAGATTGATTCTTAAAGATGAGGAGAAATTACAGACATGACAGGAAGGTAAGGAAGTGTATGTCATACTAAGGAAACAAAATAGATAAATTGTAAGACAGACGAAAACAAACTGAGGTATTTGGCCGGGCTGGCTGGAGAATAGTTTTCCATGAGCGAAAATTGAGAAAGCTAAGGTCAAATTTGGGGAAACTTGCATGTTCTTGATTTCTTTGAAGGACTTCCTTTAAAATTCTATTAAAATATGTTAGTTTTTCTTTAATTTTAAATTAAATCACACATACAACCTAAGGAATAAGCAAATTGAGGAAAATTGCCTAAAGTCTATACTACCATCTAAGTACAATAAATGAATTTTAAATGTTTAGAAAATTTTAAAAAGTAGAGAAAGAAACAAAGTAAGAGAAGTTTCACATAACCATTTTTCTTTGGTATTTCCAGAAAGAAAAATATTTGTCTGATATGCACAAAGTTGTCTTGATTCTATACTTTTCCCTCTATTTAATAATCTGTATCAGGTATATTTCTACATCAGTACATACAGATCTATCTCTTTCTTTTTAAAAGCTTCATAGAATTTCATTTAAAGCCACATATTGGGGGAAAATATTTGTAAAACACACATATGGTAAAAATAGTTATCTAAAATGCACAAAGAATTCTTAAAATTC
The DNA here is from genome assembly GCF_032452875.1 of Bos javanicus. Lineage (NCBI taxonomy): Eukaryota > Metazoa > Chordata > Mammalia > Artiodactyla > Bovidae > Bos > Bos javanicus. The sequence goes on along the minus strand of NC_083896.1, from coordinate 6,574,546 downwards.
AACAATAAGAAAATGGTCCCAAGTAAAAAATGGGTCAAAGTCTTAGCAGACACTTCACCAAAGAAGATATACAATGGGGCACAAACACATAAAAAAGTGTTCCATGTTATATGTCATTGGAGAAATGCAAATTATAACACAGAGATACCACTATACACTTAGAAGAACTGGGAGCATCTGACAATACCAAATGCTGGTGAGGACATGGAGCTGTGAGAACTCTCAGTCATTGCTGGTGGAAATGCAAAATTATGCAAGCCACTTTGGAAGACTGTTTGGTAGCTTCTCATAAACTAAAAATACTCTTACCATAGGATCTAATAAACATGCTTCTTGGTATTTACACGAAGGAGTTGAAAACCTATGTGCACTTAAAATCCTGAACATACATGTGTATAGCAACCTCCAACTTCCAAACTTGGATACAAACAGAAAGTCTTTCAATAGGTGAATGGATAAATAAATGCAGACAATAATATATTATTCAGTGCTAAAAAGAAATGAGCTATCAAGGCATGAAAAGACATGAAGAAACCTAAATGCATATTACTAAGCAAAAGAAGCCAACCTGAAAAGGCTATGTATTGTATGATTCCAACTATAGAACATTCTCAAAAAAAGCAATACAGTGGAGATAATGAAATGATCAGTTGTTGTCAGTGTTAAGAGCAGCAGGAATGAACACAAGTAGAACACAGAGGATTTGTAGGGCAGTAGAATTTGTATGATAGCATAATGCTGTATGATAGCAAAATGATGATGGCAGTAGAATTTGTATGATAGCATAATGCTGTATGATAGCAAAATGATGGTTACATCATTATACGTTTGTCCAAACGCATAGAACATATGAGGCCAAGAGTGAACCTAAGGTAACCTATGGACTTTGCTTGCCTGTGGCATGACTTTGTAGGTTCATCAGTTATAGTAAATGCACCACTCTGGTGGGGGATGTTGATGAGGGGGAGGTTATGTGTGTGTGGTGGAGGGAGAGGTATCTGGAAATCTCTGTCTTCCTTTAATTTTGTTGTAAGGCTAAAACTTCTCTTTCAAAAAGGTGTTTAAAAAGAGGTAAGTATGGCTGTAGCCAACTTAGCACTTTAAATAACTGAAATTATGACTGGTCACAATATACTGTTGTTGCCTAATATCAAGCAATACACCATCAAGACTCATAATCAGAAATGTGACATGGACAGTGAGGCATTGATGAATCTCTAGGAAACTGTCATAAAGCCCAGAAGTTCAAAAAAGTTAATGGCATTGACTTATACCAATTTAACCTAGGTAGCCTGAGTTGGAGAAGGAAATAGCAACCCACTCCAGTATTTTTGCCTAGAGAATCCTGTGGACAGAGGAGCCTGGTGGGCTTCCATCTATGGGGTCGCACAGAGTTGGACACGACTGAAGCTACTTAGCAGTAGCAGCAGCCTGAGTAGCTTCTTATTTGAGAATGTTTCTCATGCAACTCATCAAACGTAACTAATAAATGAACCTAAGTATTTCTAGCATCTCTCTTCTTGTAAGGTGAAGCAACAAAACTCTGTTATTTTCTGAGAACCCTCTAAGAAATCACAAAGGTAATTTAAAAGATACTCTACAAGATTTATTTCACATTTTCTATACGGAGGATCTGATTTGAGCAAGGCAAAAATCGAAGGAGGAAACGTGGGCATGAGTAAGTAGGATTATGAATGGCTGAGAAATAATATTTCATTATATTTTTAATCAAAGTATCAATAAAACTTTTAAAAAGACAGTAACAGGATTGTAAAGAATCTTCATTCTAAGTGAGGAACAAGAAACATTTGCTTTTCTCTCTTAAACAATCAAGATTATAGTAAAGGCTACATAAGTCTCAGAAAATTCTTCTAGTTAGACACAAAATATCTGCTATCTAGAAAGGTATTTTTTAATCTTTATATTGTAGGCAAAGGTTGTAAGCAGTAAGCCAGTGAGTAAATAAATAAGTAAATAAGTCTGTCAGTAAGTAAACCAAGTCAAAATTTAGACCATTTTAAAGTTTTAAAAAATTTTATAACTTATTTTTCAAACTTAGGTATTATAAATAAAATTCACTTTCCAAAATTTATCCTTCATTAACTCCTTCATATCCTGGAACACAATGGCACTTTAAGACAGATTCTAGGGACTCCACAAGGTCAACACTAATTTCATTATAATATTAAGATGTCATGGCTGATTCATGTCAATGTATGGCAAAACCCACAATATTGTAAAGTAATTAGCCTCCAATTAAAATAAATAAATAAATTTTTAAAAGATGTTATTATCATGCAGTGTTAATCTAGTCACTGTTTAAGTGATTCAATAAAATATTTTAAAAAAATAGAATTTCATTGTATTGGTTGCAACATTCTTTAGTAATCAGATTCAATCCCGGGATCAGGAAGATCCCCTGGAGAAGGAAATGGCAACCCACTCCAGTACTCTTGCCTGGGAACTCCTGGGAAATCTGGAGAGAGAATCCTGATGGGCTACAACCCATGAGGTTGCAAATGAGTCAGACATGACTTAGTGACTAAACACAACAACAATCACTTATTAACAGGCATTTTGATTGTTTCTTTTTTCTATCTTTTTTTGGTAAAATAGTATACATATATTATTTAATATAATATTTATTTATAAAAATTTAAATCATATATATATGACTTTGGACATTTGTGAGCATAGCTAAAGAATAGATTTTTCATATTGGAATTGAAAGGTGAGAGGTTAAATACATTTAAAATTTGTCAATATTTTAAAATTGCCATTCAAAACTGGTTGTGCTACATATTTACACATTTCCACAAATAAAGTGTGTTGGCCAACCTGTACTCTCATTTACACTATCTATTCTCAAACTTAATAATCTTTTGTCTCAAGTGGAAAAATATTTATCTGTATTTTCTCTCTCCTATGTGTGTCATTTACATTCTTTGCTATGTTATATTAGGTTAACTTGTCACTTTATTATTGAATTGTACAGGATCCTCATAGTTTCTTAGTTGGTCTTTTTTGTCATTATCTTTATGAATATTTTCTGCAGTTGTTAATTGTCATTTGGTATGTTTCTTGGTATTCAGAAGTTAATATATGACCTTTTATATAATTTTTCATATTCAATGTTTATAGCTTCAGAGTCTTTAACTCTTTGTTCTTCAGTATTCTTCTTTGTCAAAAGAATGGACTGATCTCAAACTCCTTGGTTCTTTCTCAACTTTACAGTCCTCTGGATAACGTGCTTTTGATGAGATGACAGTAGAATGCATTAGGACAATTACAGGGCTTTAGGCGGGTTTCTTAGTGACATTGTAATCATGCTTTTAGTTAATGATTAATAGGTAACTGGCAAATAGATAAGTCCAATTTATAGTGTAAATTATTTTTCTCTGCTATAAAGATTAAGGTTTGACAAAGGACTCCATTCTGTTCTCAGATCTGTAAAAAAACTTTTCAAAAGAAGAAAGGATTGAAGAGTGATTCTCTTAAAAAAGCAAATAGTTTGGAATGTTGTTTATTCTTTTTCTCTAAGAAGATCAGATTTTGAGTATGCTAAAAACAGAGACATTTGAAACTTTAAAGCAACCTAAGACTACAGCACCCATCAAGCCAAGCTGATGTTTTTAGCTATGGAATCTGGAATGTTTATGCCCATAAATTCCTCCGGAAGGAAGATGAACATTGATGCCTGAGGGTACTCTATGGATAACTGTCAGAGAAACAGAGAGAGCTTTAGAAATACTTCCTTTTCCTTAATACCTCATTACTTAGGAGGGCTCAAGTGGACAAAAACAAGCACATCTCTGCATGCATGCATTCATTCAGCTGTTAATTCAACAAACAATAAGTCCTCTCTCTGTTTTGTGTGCTATATTATATATTAGGCCACGAGGATGCAACAGTCACTAATATTATTCCTCCCCACCTAATGCCACTGATCCAGATATGTAAAAACTAAGTAACATAAAAGAAAATGTAACTTCTGCAGGGGTAGTGGCTTAATAGGCTGGAATATATGAGAGTGAAGAGAAGAGCGTCAAGGAAGTAGAGGCCACAGGATGGTCCTCCTCAACCCCTGGATCTGCAAGACCAAGCAGTCTGCCAAGCGCAGAGCAGAGAGTCATGAATAGTTGTTAGAGTCTACTGTTTGGAATTCATATGACTGGTACCTTTATGAAGAATGAGTAAGATTTTGACACGTGAAGTTTGGTAGTAAAAAATGTCAATTCATGGGAAACAAAACAAGAAAAACTCAGAAACTTCAGGAAATAGGTCATTGTTAATACCCAAATAAAATACTGAAACCACAGCTTAACTCGAGTCTTCTCCATTGCAGGCTATCTCTTTACCATTTGAGCCACTAGGGAAGCCCAAATGTGAGTGCTTCAGTTCAGTTCTCTTCAGTTGCTCAGTCATGTCCAACTCTTTGAGACCCCATGGACTGCAGCACGCCAGGCTTCCCTGTCTATCACCAACTACGGAGCTTGCTTAAACTTGTGTCCATTGAGTCAGTGATGCCATCCAACCATCTCATCTTCTGTCGTCCTCTTCTCCTCCCGCCTTCAATCTTTCCCAGCATCAGAGTCTTTTCCAATGAGTCTTTGCTCATCAGGTGGCCAAAGTATTGGAGTTTCAGCTTCAGCATCAGTCCTTCCAAGGAATATTCAGTGTTGATTTCCTTTAGGATTGACTGGTTGGATCTCCTTGCAGTCCAAAGGACTCTCAAGAGTCTTCTCCAAAACCACAGTTCAAAAGCATCAATTCTTCGGCACTCAGCTTTCTTTATGGTCCAACTCTCACATCCATACATGACTACTGGCAAAGCCATAGCCTTGACTAGATGGACCTTTGTTGGCAAAGTAATGTGTTTGCTTTTTAATATGTTATCTAGGTTGGTCATAGCTTTTCTTCTAAGGAGCAAGCATCTTTTAGTTTCATGGCTGCAGTCACCACCTGCAGTGATTTTGGAGCCCCAAAACATAAAGTCTGTCACTGTTTCCATTGTTCCCCCATCTATTTGCCATGAAGTGATGGGACCAGATACCATAATCTTAGTTTTCTGAGTGTTGAGTTTTAAGCCAACTTTTTCACTCACCTCTTTCACTTTCATCCAGAGGCTCTTTAGCTCTTCTTTGCTTTCTGCCATAAGGGTGGTATCATCTGCATATCTGAAGTTATTGATATTTCTCCTGGAAATCTTGATTTCAGCTTGTGCTTCATCCAGTCCAACATGTTGCATGATGTACTCTGCATATAAGTTAAATAAGCAGGGTGACAATATACAGCCTTGATGTACTCCTTTTCCTATTTGGAACCAGTGTTTTGTTCCATGTCCAGTTCTAACTATTGCCTCTTGACGTGCATACAGATTTCTCAGGAGACAGGTCAGGTGGTCTGGTATTCCCATCTCTTTCAGGATTTTCCACAGTTTGTTTTGATTCACACAGTCAAAGGCTTTGGTGTAGTCAATAAAGTAGAAGTAGATGTTTTTCTGGCACTCTCTTGCTTTTTCAATGATCCAACAGATGTTGGCAGTTTGATCTCTGGTTCCTCTGCCTTTTTTTAAATCCAGCTTGAACATCTGAAAGTTCACAGTTCATGTGCTGTTAAAGACTGACTTGGAGAATTTTGAGCATTACTTTGCTAGTATGTGAGATAATTGCAATTGTGTGGTAGTTTAAACAGTCTTAGGCATTGCCTTTCTTAGGGACTGAAAAGAAAGCTGAGCTTTTCCAGTTTAATTTGCTGGCATATTGAGTGCGGCACTTTAACAGCATCATCTTTTAGGATTTAGGATGTGAGTGCATACTACACACCACATGTTCAGGGCATCCATGGACTGACCCATTTAATAGTTACAGCAATCCTACCAATTAAGTGCCATTATTATCCCCATCTTAGGGACGATCGGACTAAAGTACAGGAAGTTTAAGTAACCTGTCAGGATATAAACCCATGTTCTGATCCTGTACTATTTACTGCTTCATAAAGGGTTTGGAGAACAGAAGAAGTATATGTCTATATATAGAGAGAATCTAATATTACCCCAACATAAGAACAGGAGCTAACAGAATAGGTGGTTATCTTGAGCCCTAGTCAAGCAGTGTGGTTACTGCAGCAGGAGGCCAATCAACTAAGCAGAATTAGATGGTGAAAAATTTAGCAACCTCAAACTGGACAGGGTGTGGGGCAACAGGGGGAGTGTGAGGGTCGGGGAAGGGTGCAGGGGGCAAGTGGAGGCTAGACAGTGAGGAATGGGAGATGTTAAGCATAACAAAAACCAGACTAAATATTTGGAATAAAGGTTGCAGTTTAGAGTCCCCAGAAGCTTGAGCCTGCAGTTTTAACTGATTCTTTTTAAAAATTGTATTGAAATATAACTGATTTACAATGTTGTGTTAATTTCAGTTGCACAGCAAAGTGATTTAGTTTTATATATATAAATGAAAAAATATATTTATATGTTATTTTTACATTTTTCTTCATTATGGTTATTACAAGATGTTGAGTGGAGTTCCTTGTGCTATACAATAGGTTCTTATCTATTTTATATACGGTAGTACATATATTTTAAACCCAACTCCTAATTTATTCCTCATCTTCTTTGTCCTTTGATAATCATAAGTTCATTTTTTATGTCTGTGAGTCTATTTTGTAAATAAATTAATTTGTATCTTTTTTTTTAGATTCCACATGTAAGCTATATCATATATTTATCTCTCTCTTAGTTTATTTAGTATGAGACTCTCTCGGCCCATTCATGTTGCTGCAAATGGCATTATCTCATTCTTTTATGGCTGAGTAGTCCTGGGTGTTCTTTGAAAGGAATGATGCTAAAGCTGACACTCCAGTACCTTGGCCATCTCATGCAAAGAGTTGACTCATTGGAAAAGACTTTGATGCTGGGAGGGATTGGGGGCAGGAGGAGAAGGGGACGACAGAGGATGAGATGGCTGGATGGCATCACTGACTCAATGGACATGAGTCTGAGTGAACTCCGGGTGTTAGTGATGGACAGGGAGCCTTGGCGTGCTGCGATTCATGGGGTCGCAAAGAGTCGGACATGACTGAGCGACTAAACTGAACTGAACTGAACTGAATATTCCATTGTGTGTATACTACACATTTTGTTTAGTCACTAAGTTGTATCCAACTCTTTTGCAACTCCATGGACTGTAGCCCGCTAGGCCCCTCTGTCCATGGGATCCCAGGCCAGAACTGGAGTGGGTTGCATTTCCTTTTCCAGGGGATTCAAACCTAGGGATTGAACCTGTGTCTCCTGCAATGGCCAGTTATTCTTTACCACTGAGTCACTAGGGAAGCCCATACTACACACACACACACACACACACACACACACACACACACACACACACACACACAGTACAGAAGTCTGCAACCACATTAGTTTTTGCCCAAAATAGAATAACTTATCCTTAATTTTGCAAAGGTTTCCAATGTAGACTCTAAATTCTTCAAACATCACTTGGACATACCCTGTGGCATATCATGTAATATATTTTGATGATATTCCATGCATCTAAAATGTCATATTATATGTCATATGTCTTTTATATATATATATAACACACCTTCTTTATGCATTCATGTTAAACCCTCCTCTGATGTGGGTAGGGCTCATCTTTGCTGAGCAGGCAGCAGGCACTGACTCAGGAAGTAAATGTGGCAAAGTTGGAGAAGGCAGGAAAGGACACCCAACCTCTAGAATCTCATAGCATAGTTCCTAGACTCTAAGCGTGGATGAGAAGTCCTGTAGCGGAAGAACCATGAGACCTGGGAGCAGAAGGCCTGTGAGCGCGTCCTGGCTTTGCTTTGAGATACAAGTACAACCCTGGGAAGGTGGCTGAACCTCTCCCCACCTGTTTCCTCATTCACAGTGTGGTAATATTATTCCTTTTCTCATAGGAAAGTGACTCTGCAGTTTATAATGCATTATATACAAGAACTAGGGCTTCCCTGGTGACTCAGTGGTGAAGAATCTCCCTGCAATTCAAGAGACACAGGAGACTCGGGTTCAGTCCCTGGGTCGGGAAGATCCCCTGAAGGGAGGGCATAGCAACTCACTCCAGTATTCTTTCCTGGAGAATCCCATGGGCAGAGAAGCCTAGTGGGCTACAGTCCATGGGGTCGCAGAGAGTCAGTCACAACTGAAGCGACTGAGCACACACATATGACTAGTTCTTGTAAAGAGAGTAGAGTATAAGGCACTTTTATGAAGCATATGTAATACTTTTGTTCTTTGCTCTATTTTCAAGTGCTCTCTGGGATCAACAACACTTCCTCAGTTCTCCTGTAGTCTGTCTCTTGAGGGCATGGGAATCCCAGCTAGGTACTAACCTGAAACAAAACATTCCAGGGATGCCAAGTCTGCCTCACTCCTCAGCTACAGATTATCTATATCTTTTGGAGTGACTTCTTGGCTGTGATTGCTGATGAGGCTTCCTTTCCATTCTATTCCTCAAGCCTCCCCTGGGTCATCTTGCTAAGAAGGCTGCCCTGACCCACATGCCTGCAAACCAAATGCCTTGCCAATGTGGCAGCTCAAAAATAGTCCAAGCAGAAAGCAGATCCCTGGAGCTTCAGGAATGAACAGCAGATTGCCTGCCTGCTGGTGATTGCAAGGCTGAAGCTTGCTTAAAAAGACAGAAATCCCAGGGTTAGGGAAGGAGGTGAACTCAGAAACCAGAGGAGTGTCTGAAATTCTGCTGTAGGAATCAGATCAGATGGTAGAGGAGGACCTCCCTGTTTCTTGGTTTCTTTTCATACTTTTGGATTCTACCGGCTTTAAAGATGCTCCCTGGACTTAAATCCCCAGAACAAATAGAAAGTTATACCATTATAGTCATGCTTATCTATATTTCCACAACTGATTTTGTTGTTGCTGTTATCATTGGATTTAACTCTGATATCAGTTGCTTTGACTAGACGTATCATAGGTTTGTCTGTATCTCCCACTCAATTTTGAACTCCTTTAAGGCCACACCTGGGCTTCCCCAGTGGCTCAATGGTAAAGAATCCACCTGCAATGCAGGAGACATGGGTTCAATTCCTGGTTCAGGAAGATCCCCTGGAGGAGGGCATGGTAACTGACTTCAGTATTCTTGCCTGGAGAATCCCATGGACAGAGGAGCCTGGCGGGCTACCATCCATGGGATTGCAAAGAGTTGGACAGACTAAAGTGAGTGAGCATGCACACATGTGGCCACATCTATGCACTGATCATCTGTAGCATCTCAACACACCAAACTCCTAACAAAGACCCTAGCACATAGGAGACATTCATGAAATACTTATTAAAGCATTGTTGTACTTGATTAACTGATGAAGAGGCCATGTGCTATAAATAAGGTAAAGAATGACCTTCCTACAATGTGGGGAATCTCCCAACTCTTTGCAGGATTAGTATGTCTTAGTAGTAGGGAAATTAAATTGCTAAAGTTAAAATCATGATAACTTAAAAGTTCCAAATGAAAGACAATAAAGAAACATGAGTTGTGACTATTATTGCTGAACTTTTAAATCTGAAACAGAGTGTTACGAAATTGAGGCCCAGAGAGTATAACTTAACCAAGGACACACTTTTTTGCAAAGTAAAGGGAAGAGTGTTTCAAGGTCTTGTGGGGAAGGGTAAGAATGGAATATCTAATATGACAGGGGAGATTTAACCAAAGAAGGCAGAAGTAGTGTGACTATAGGAAGCTACTCACCATAATCATATAGATATCCAAAGCTTAGGCCTGCTGAAATAGCACCAAATATCAGATTCAAGGAATGAACAGGACTGTAAAATTTATCAAAAGGTCAAAAATCAGGAGACCTGGAGGCAGTCAATCATGTGATTAAGGTCACAGATTTTAGCATCAGATATGTGACATTTTGAATCCCAAGGCTGCTACATCTAGCTACATGATCTCTGGCAAGCTATTTATTCTCCTCTAAGTCTTACTTTCCTCAGCCATTAAATTCTGCTAATATTGGTACCAATATGAAGTTGTAGCTTTAATAGTTAATATTGTATTTTTATAAATGCATATTCAAGTTGCTGGCACACAATTACAAAATAGACAAGGTATTTGACATTAGGATGCTTACATTCTAATTTTCTCACAATTCTGGAGGCTAGAAGTTTGAGATCACTGTACTGGCAGGTTTAGTTTCTGTCTCCTTGGCTTGTATATGGCTGTCTTCTCTCAATATTTCCACAGGATCTTCTCTCTGTACGTGTCCATGTCCTAATTTCCTCTTCTTATAGGGATACAAGTCAGATTGGGTAGAAGACCACTCTAATGGCCTCATTTTAACTTAATTACTTCTTCAAAGACCCTATCTCTATATAGTTACATTCTATGGTTCTGCCAAAGAATGCTCAAACTACCGCACAATTGCACTCATCTCACATGCTAGCAAAGTAATACTCAAAATTCTCCAAGCCAGGCTTCAACAGAACCTGAATAGTGAATTTCCAGATGTTCAAGCTGGATTTAGAAAAAGCAGAGGAAGTAGAGATAAAATTGCCAACATCTGTTGGATCATAGAAAAAGCAAGAGAGTTCAAGAAAAACATCTACTTCTGCTTTATTGACTATGCCAAAGCCTTTGACTGTGTAGATCACAACAAACTGGAAAATTCATAAAGAGATGGGAACACCAGATCACCTGACCTGCCTCCTGAGAAATCCATAAGCAGATCAAGAAGCAAGAGTTAGAACTGGACATGGAACAACAGACTGGTTCCAAATAGGAAAGGAGTATGTCACTGTATATTGTCACCCAGCTTATTTAACTTCTATGCAGAGTACATCATGAGAAACACTGGGCTGGATGAAGCACAAGCTAGAATCAAGATTGCTGGGAGAAATATCAATAACCTCAGATATGAAGATGACACCACTGTTATGGCAGAAAGCAAAGAAGAACTAAAGAGCCTCTGGATGAAAGTGAAAGAGGAGAGTGAGAAAGTTGGCTTAAAACTCAACATTCAGAAAACTAAGATCATGGCATCTTGTCCCATCACGTCGTTGCAAATAGGTGAGGAAACAATAGAAACAGTGGCAGACCAATTTTTTGGGCTCCAAAGTCACTGCAGGTGGTGAGTGCAGCCATGAAATTAAAAGACGCTTGCTCCTTGGAAGAAAAGTTATGAGCTACCTAGACAGCATTTTAAAAAGCAGAGGCATTGCTTTACCAACAAATGTCCATCTAGTCAAAGCTATGGTTTTTCCAGTAGTCATGTATGGATGTGAGAGTTGGATTATAAAAAAGCTGAGTGCTGAAGAATTGATGCTTTTGAACTCTGGTGTTGGAGAAGACTCTTGAGAGTCCCTTGGACTGCAAGGAGATCAAACCACTCCATCCTAAAGGAGATCAGTCCTGGGTGTTCATTGGAAGGACTGATGCTGAAGCTGAAACTCCAATACTTTGACTACCTGATGTGAAGAAATGACACATTTGAAAAGACCCTGATACTGGGAAAGACTGAAGACAGGAGGAGAAGGGGACAACAGAGGATGAGATGGTTGGATGGCATCACAGACTTGATGGACATGAGTTTGAGCAAGCTCTGGGAGTTGGTGACAGACAGGGAAGCCTGGCGTGCTGCAGTCCATGGGGTTGCAAAGAGTCAGAGACAGCTGAGCGACTGAACTGAACTGAACTGAAGGTTCTGTAGATGCGAACTTTAACATATGAATTTGGCTTGGGGGAGCATAATTTTCATCCTAACGAGTGGTGAGTCTGGAAATCTAACTGTAGTAGACTTTCTAACTATACTAGTAACAGAAAAGGAATTGAAAATGTTAAATTAGGTCAAAGTTTTTTAAATGTGGTAACAAACTAAAACAGAAAGGACAACAAATTTTTTGAGGAAAAGATTTAAGAAAAAGATCTTTTTGGAATGGCTTTTCTTTCCATCAACAAATAGAAAGAGATACATGCCTGAATTATAATTTAAGGGAAATATTGCTAAGGAAACAAGAAAAAACAGCATTGAAATGAAGCACATTGAAATGCTTTAAAAAATAAAGAAAAAAGATAGATGGTTTTAATTCTAAAAGATAATCATCTAGAGTAGATTACCCCATATTTTTCCCAAAGAAAAAATTAATCGAAGAATGATAACTAATGTGCAAAGTATCAATAAGAAATGCTATATTCAGAACCTCATTTGTCAAATTATTCATAAAACGTCTTTTTACAGTATGCATTTGTTTTATTAAGGTGATTTAGATGATATGAAGATTTCTGGAAATATCAAAACAAAGTTTTTGCACGTAGGATTGGCAACGCTGAGAACAGAGAAAACCAAGGATGTATGATACAAATGTTATTTCCATCCTGAAGTCAACAACCCCCAAGATAACTATTGTCAAGCACAAGATGTCACAATAGTCTAGAAATAGCAGTGAGGATGAGAATCTGTTGGAATCTCAGGAAAGACATGTTACTAGACTCACAATGTCAAAAATGTCAGTAATGAAAAGAATTTTCTACAGCTATATCCTTAAACAGAGGAGTTTATCTGGAGAAAGAGAAATATTTACCAAAAGAAAAATCGTTTCTGTAAAACAAAAGGCTCACTTCCTCAAAAATGGAAGCATCAGAGTCCCTTTAATTTCAGGAGAGGAAGAAAAATCAGAACAAGTTTTCAGATTTGTGTTGTGGGGGTGTGCTAATGTCAGTTACAGCATGGAGTCTGGTGGCAGAATTCTTAGCTCTCTCCCACAGGCAGTTAATTTTTGTCTGATGACAGGGGTGGTGGTGAAATGCTTCCCCCTGCTGAAGGAGGTCATTGAGAAGATATGACTATTGTGGTCTTCTTTAGAGCTGAAACCAGGCAATCAGAGGCTCCTAATCTACTTGCCCATATTAGGAATGGACAGTCTGACTACCATTCATTGACAGTGGGAGCTATGCCCAAGACCTAGGCTTGAGATAGTTAGTTCAGTTGCTTAGTTTGTCCGACTCTTTGCAATCCCATGGACTGCAGCACACCAGGCCTCCCTGTCCATTGCCAACTCCCAGAGTTTACACAAACTCATGTCCATTGAGTCAGTGATGCCATCTAACCATCATCCTCAGTCAGCCCCTCCTCCTCCTGCCTTCAATCTTTTCCAGCATCAGGCCTGCCAGGATGCTCTGTCCATAGGATTCTGCAGACAAGGATATTGGTGTGGGTTGCTATACCCTCCTCCAGGGGATCTTCCTGACTCAGGGATCAAACAGAGTTTCCTGAGGTCTTGCATTGCAGGCGGATTCTTTAATGCTGAGCCACCTGGAAGCCCCCAAGACCAGCCTCCACAATGTAGATCCCTTGGGTATTAAACCCTCCACCTACCAGTCAGAAGTGGTCTGCCTCTTGCTTCTGGCTGTCCCAGCCCCCTGCTAAGGGGGTGAGTTTCAGATTACATGGGGAAAGTTCCCAAGGTGGTTTGTGAACCAGCATCTTCCATTTCCCAGTAGCTTTCTTCATATGAAAGAAAGATCTGGGGTCTGAACACAGTCAGTTATCACCTTCGCCCCTGAGCACAGTGGGCCCTCCAGGTGCACCTCCTTCATCTTCAGAACACAGGCAGGCCTCCCAGTCTTTCCATAGGCATCCAGTGGAGTCCTGGAGAAAAGGACTGGCAAGCGGTTGTGTATTCCTCCGTCTGGGATTCCCAGGACTCCTAAACTGTTCCGTAGCCCACATGTAGCTTAATCAATTTGTTAAAATTTCAGTGTTTCCCTCTTGCCCAGTTTAATGACTTTTATTCTGCCAAAGGTGAAACAGTTCACATATCCTGTCTCCCCTCAACATTTTTTTTATCACCCACCGTAATCAGTTTGCTGGTTTCATTGTGACTCTAGCTCTTGGATGAGACAAACATATGTTGTTGTTGTTTTTTTAATGATTTTTCTTCTTATTGTTAAATTAGGAGCTACAACCTCTTGCAACATTTTACCTCTTAAGCAGAAACAGAACTGATTACTGACAAGTATTAATTTTGTCTTCTCAGTTACAAGTAAAGGCAATACTAGTGTCAGTGGTGAGTGTAAATATGGAAGCCATCAAGCAAAGACCTTGGGACAGAGACTAGGGAGTGAGGAATCCTGAGAGATCAATGAATAATAGCTAAGACATAAAAGTGTGTTCAGAGGCGGAGACAGAATTGATGTCAGAGGAACTGCTGAAACAGAGTGGTGTAAACTCAGGAAGCAAAGTTCATGAGTAAGTACAAAAGCTCAGAAACAAAAACAAAAAGAAAAAAAAGAGTCACGTGCTGCTGTGGCCCCAATTTCCATCCAAGATATTTCTCGTGGTGCACTGTTATTATGATGGGATTGACATGAGAGAGCTGTGTTCCCTAGCTCTGTCAGTCTTGTGGGCACGTGTAAAATTAGAACAAAGATGGAAAATGGAAACATCATTGAATAGTGGTATTTTATTTGCATTCTGATCTTTGGCATCATACGACTGCCACATATAGCTCAGACGGTAAAGCTCTGCCTACAATGTGGGAGACCTGGGTTCGATCCCTGGGTCAGGAAGAGCCTCTGGAGAAGGAAATGGCAACCCATTCCAGTACTCTTGCCTAGAAAATCCCATGGATGGAAGAGCCTGGCAGGCTACAGTCCGTGGGGTCGTAAAGAGTCAGACACGACTGAGCGACTTCACCTTACCTTAACCTTACCTTATATCATCGTAGTCTAATATAAGTAAGAAGGTTAATCATCTAGGTCTGCAAATTTGACTTTTGACCACTGGAAATATCACTAGTGCAACTCAAGATGTAAGTTTTAGTTTTACTTCAAAAACAGATGTGTGCATCTGTTATTAAAAAACTTGTATGCTTGGAACAATTTGAGTATGTGAATATACTTTTTCACCTGTAAAATATATGAAATCTGCTGCTGCTGCTAAGTTGCTTCAGTTGTGTCCGACTCTGTGCAACCCCAATACATCTCAAATATTTGTGGTACTGTCCTATGCCTTATATCTTCAAAATATGCTCTATGATTACTCACTGGGTTTTTCTTAACTTTGTATGGAAAAAAAAAATTAACCCATAATCAATTAGCCAATAAGAACTTAATTTTCTGTGGTTTATTATGAAAAATGATAAGGATTTGTGTGTGTGTTTCATATCAGATTAGAGAATTAAAAAGTAAACAAAGAAATTGAAAGAATATATCCAGGGAAAGGAAGTAGAAGAAGCAGTACCCCTTCTAAGGCTGAGGGGAGATATGGCGATGGTTAGAGATAAGTGGCATTTGGAAGAAGTGGGGTACAGTTCATGGGGTTGCAAAAGGGTCAGACACAGCTTACTGACTAAACAACAAAACACAGAAATGGACTCAGACTTCTGACAGAGGGTATTGTTCAGCTAGAATAGGTATTTCGTGGTGTTTTGACATTGGAAGAGGGGCCTCACAGAGCAGGAATTCAAAAGTTTCATTGGGGGTTCTAGTCAGCTGGTCTTCAGCATTTTACAGGACTAGATACCAGACTTTGGTGGGAGGTGCTAGCCCAACAATGTAGACACTTCTTAGACGGAATGGTGATGATGACTAGGAGTTTAGATAAAAAAAGCTGGAGGCTGGACTCTACTGCTCTTCTCTTTAAAAAAAAAAAATTATTGGATTATAGTTGTTTTACAGTGTTGGGTTAGTTTCTGCTGTACAGCAAAGTGAATCAGCTATGCCATATATATATGCCCCCTCTTTTTTGGATTTCCTTCCCATTTAAGTCACTACAGAGCATTGAGTAGAATTCCCTGTGCTATATGGCAGGTTCTCATTGGTGATCTATTTTGTACATAGTATAATTAGCGTATATATGTCAATCCCAATGTCTCAATGCATCCTACCCCTCCTTTCCGCCTTGGTATCCATACGTTTGTTCTCTATATTCTGCTGCCCTTCTGAGGGTAACAAGCAGTTGCTGAAATAAACGAGGATGAACAAGTCCCTTTGCTTCTTCCAGTCTACTAGCAGTGTCTGTCAGGGATCCATTTGGCAAAGGATGTGTGCAGATTATACAGTCCCATTCCCAGTAGAAGTAGAAGTATCTTTGGGACTGAGAAACACTAGCTAATAACAAGCGGAGCCCATCCATTGGCTATTTAATATCGAACTTTTATTCCTAGAGAACCTGAATTTTAAGTTGTTTTACCTTTCTCTGGTTACAATAGTCTTCCACTAATTCATTAGTATTTAATGTAGAAACACTAAAAACGCCCCCAGAGAATTCCCTGAATATCTTACATAGTGCTTCCTGCACTACTGTGTGGAAGAAACTCAAATATACCTTAATAATCAGGATAATTTAACATAGAATCATTAACCAATATAGTAATCCTCTTTCATATGCATATACTCAGTATCATGAAGCACCTAAAATATTTTTCAATTAAATTTCCAATTCAATGAAATATTTCTATGTACCCATGTGGAAGCAGTTCTTCTATTTCAGAAAATTAATACCTAAAAACCAGACAATTTCAAAATGATAGTGACAGGAAAAACGTTTGTAAGTGTGTTATAAGATGTTATTGTGAAAGGAACCATTCCATTTCCACTCTTATTTCTAGCGCCTGTAGAGAATATACACAGGAGAATTTCAAAGCATATACTGTCTTTCAACAGTATATAATTTCAAATCTTCCCTTGTAGCTCAGTCGGTAAAGAATCTGCCTGCAATGGTGGAGACCCGGGTTCGATTCCTGGATTGGGAAGATCCCCTGGAGAAGGAAATGGCAACCCACTCCAGTATTCTTGCCTGGAGAATCCCATGGACAGAGGAGCCTGGCGGGCTATAGTCCATGGGATTGCAAGAGTCGGATACAACTTAGTGACTAAACCACCACCACCAGTGACAGTTTTAGTAGTGAATCATGTTTTTGGGGTTTCCTTCATAGCTCAATTCGTGAGTCATCTGCCTACAGTGCAGGGGACCCGGGTTCGATTCCCGGGTTGGGAAGATCTGCTGGAGAAGGCAATGATAACCCACTCCAGTACTCTTGCCTGGAGAGTCCTATGGACAAAGGAGCCTGGCAGGCACAGTCCAGGGATCGCAAGAGTCGGACATGACTTAGCGACTAAACCACCACCACTGTCTTTAAAAGCATTTACTGTCTTTATAAAACAGAGGACCTCAGCTCTTTAGGATGCGAGTCCTCACTGGCACCTAACTGAATCTTCAGTGGCCAATTCATCATTTTATCAGGCTGGTTGCTTTTAGATAGGAATACATGGTAAAACTAGTGAATTCCATAGGAAATAGCTGTGTTGCATTGGTTTTGCTATGAGATGGATTCTGTACTCAGAAGTAATGTTGAGTGGGAGAATGTAGCACTAAAGAAACATTTCATGGGTCTATGGGTGGTGGTAGTTGCAGAAGTACAGAGAAAGTACAGTTCAGTTCAGTTCAGTTCGGTCGCTCAGTCATGTCCGACTCTTTGTGACCCCATGAATTGCAGCACGCCAGCCCTCCCTGTCCATCACCAAATCCTGGAGTTCACTCAAACTCACATCCATCGAGTCGGTCATGCCATCCAGCCATCTCATCCTCTGCCGTCCCCTTCTCCTCCTGCCCCCAATTTCTCCCAGCATCAGGATCTTTTCCAATGAGTCAACTCTTCGCATGAGGTGGCCAAAGTACTGGAGTTTCAGCTTTAGCATCATTCCTTCCAAAGAACACCCAGGGCTGATCTCCTTCAGAATGGACTGGTTGGATCTCCTTGCAGTCCAAGGGACTCTCAAGAGTCTTCTCCAACACCACAGTTCAAAAACATCAATTATACACAAATTTTCATCTGTGCTGGTGAAAGCAGTTGTGGTATACTTTATGATGATAGGAATCCAATATAATCAACATACCAGGTAGTAAATTATGCTCTGCTTCCAAAGGTTGTTACTTGATCAGAACCTCGAAACAGATCCCTGGTGTTAGCAGATTTGGCACTCAGTGGTGGTAGCTAGGTCAGCCTTCCTGAGAAGGAAACCTGTATGAGCTATATGGTTGAACCCATGTCCTGGCCTCCATCTCTGCCACTGTGGCTACTCTGTACATGAATGTATCGAGCAAACATTGTTGCAACTTGGCAAAGAGGATGGATGACCTCAACAGAATATAGCAGTTTGTCCACGTTATTATTGATAGTGGTAGGGTATATTTGGGTCTGTAAAGCAATAGTATAATAACTATCACAGGATCTAAATATAAAATATTTTTCTATAGCATCTAACCCCCTCAATAAAAATTCCCTCAGAGACTCCTCCCTTGAGAATTATTTCTATGGAGAAAAGGAAATGAAGTATTCTTCAAAGTGTCTTTCACTCCTTCTTAGACTGACAAACCCCAAAGATTTTGGTATATCATGATGAATCATGAAGCTTCTTCCTATTGGCCTACAGGCCTCTAAATGCAGAGAAGGGCAGTACACAACCTTTGAGGAGAGAATGAAAAGTAGATACCGTAACTTAGGGCACCAAGAATTGAAGGCAAAGTATACGTGCCAGCTCCTTAAGATATCCCTGCGTGGAATTGTCACAAATGTACCCCGCTCCATGGAGCCTTTGTGTAAACTAGAATCTCTTCCTTGAAATTCTCCACCAGCTTCTCGGTCTTCATTTATCACCTGGTCTTCTAGCAGCATTTTGATATTCAGCTCAAACACTGTTACTTTCTATTTCCTTTCAATAGAAGCTGATCACTTCCTCCTTTTTACTGTCTTTTACTTGTCTCTATCCTAGTGTAGATTAAAATAGCATATTCATATATCTGTCTTCCTTTCCAGACTGTGTGCTTTTAAGTGCAGGAAATATATTTTTAAGATTTTTATGTGCAAGAATCATAGTAGCCACTCAGAAATATTTGCTGAGTTTTTAGGAGGTATTTGAATTTGGGGATTAACAAATAGTAACTCTTAATTGCAGAAGGAGAATGTGCTGAATATTCTGTTCTATTCTAGGCAGGGGATGGACAGTTAACATTGTATTAGCTGCAGTTGAAAGGGACAGTCTGTTTAGAAAAGAAAATTGCTTACTCAAGTAGATTCAATTTGGGGCAAGACACCCGATTGTCTTTGGAAGTTTTGTTTAGATAGGTAGAGACTCAATTCTAGAAGAACTTCACAAATAAGTTAATAAGCTAGTAGCCAGATCAAGGAAACATGGCAGAAAAGAAGCAGAGTTATTGGAATAGATATGTCAACAAACGGTCAGGGTTAGTCTATGGTAGGACTTAAGTTCTATTGTAGTCATGTCCCAGGTCTTCCTGGGCTTCCCTGGTGGCCCAGGGTAAGGAATCCACCAGGCAATGCAGGAGACACAGGAGTCAGGAAGATCCCCTGGTGAAGGAAATGACAACCTACACCAGTATTCTTGCCTGGGAAATCCTGTGGACAAGAAGCCTGGTGGGCTACAGTGGATGCTGTTGCAAAGAGTTGGACACAACTTAGCAACTAAACCGCAACAACAACAATAACCAGTTCTTCCTACTGAGATCAAGATCAGTCCTCAAAACTGGGACAACCCTGAACTCCGGGCAGAAATTAGCAAGATCTGCGTGAAAGGGGCCTATTGGGGCTGGAAAAATAGGTCAGTGTTTATTTACATTGTCTACAACGAACATCATAATGATTATTTTGTGGGCAATAAAAATATTCCATTTTTTCTCAAATCCATGCAATATCTATCAATATATGTTTTGCTTTTGTTTATCGATTTATTCACTCTTCCAACCATAACGTCATGAGATTTTCCCCCAAATACCATCTGTGATGCACATCGTCAAAGGTACCAAAAGAGGTGGCCCTTAAATCCTCATTTCTCTAGTCTAATATCTAAATAGAAAATCTTTTCATTTTTCACACTGAATAAACAGTATCCCCAGGTAATTTTGCTATTTTTCCATTTTGCACATTTTATTTGGCCAGATGTTGGCAAATAGGTGATGGAAATTTTTCCTTATTTTCTTTAAAACAGGTTACTCTATCCACCAGACTTTTAGAAAAAAAATCAATTTTCTTTTTATTCTTGCTTGATTTGATGCAGACAGCTAATATGAAAATGCAATTTTTCTTCTTCATTGCCTTCAAGATATAAGGTGTCGTGATTCTTCAAGTTATAATAGTAAAATAAACAAAGACAAAAAACACAACTTTTTTTCATCTGTGTTCAGGGAGAGACTGTCTGAAATCGTCTGAGATAATTTTTACCTTTCTCCACAGTAATCAGTATGCATCCCACTGTCACAATGCCACTCTTTCAAAATGAATCAAAAGACATAAAAATAAATATTGTGGAAGCAATTAAAGCAATCTCTTGGGATTTTGTTTTTACCAAAACACAATTACACATTTTAAATTTTATGAGAACTGTGAATGGCTTATTTTTTAAAAATCAATTAGTCAGTAGCTTTGCAGCTCCACTCAGCTTGAGATACTTAATCTTCTGTTCAGTGTCTGTCTCATTCATTTCATAAATCAAACCTAACAAAATAGGTTATTTACTGTAAAAGTGGTTCTCAATCCTTGCTGCTTAAATCCACTGGATACCTTTTTAAAAATACCCAGATACAGACCTGAGACATAGAACTTCTTAGTTAATAAATATGGAAGCTTGGGCATCAGCATTTTAATGTGCTCAGAACCACTATGTTCATGCCCTAGATGAATAGGTTGAATAAGCACCGTTCACATTACCACAGAGTTGGCAAAAGTTAATTTTATGAACACAGATATCCACCAACATACAGCATTCTGTTAACCTCCTCTTTGTGCACCTGGACTTCTTTCTTTCAAGCTTGTAGTTTAATCCCTCAGTCTTGTCTGCTTCTTTTCCAACCCCACGATCCACCAGTGTCTTCTGCTCGTGGGATTCTCCAGGCAAGAGTTCTGGAGTGGGTAGCCGTTTCCTTCTCCAGGGGATCTTCCTGACCCGAGGATCAAACCCAGGTCTCCTGCATTGCAGGTGGATTCTTTACTCCAGAGACACAGGAGAAACTCTTCATATTGAAAATCAAATTCTTCCTTGTTGTGAAGGATATTTGGCTAGGATGCTAATATATCTTGCCTGACTCTTCTTAGCCTCTTTTTCAAGAAGGTTGAGGCTATTTAAACCTCTATCACGATTTAAACCACTGTTTAAGTCTGCTTGATTTTAAAAATATCAAGCAGACAGACTACCTACAACTATAACCTTAGCACTCATCTGCCCCTGACCCACGGAAATTAAATTTGGTCCTTCTGCAAAAAGAAAAAAATTGTAAATAGTGCCAAATATGACTTGACTTAAGTATCTAATGTAGCTAGGTTGTGGGGTGGGGGGGATACTATTCATACGAAGGGTTGGAAGAAATAGGAGGACCCAGGAATGACTTTTCAATACCTGTGAATTTAGGTAAGTCAAAGTCAAACCAGAGTCTATCACGTGCCTTTGAATGCTTCTGTTTGGATCCCTGGATTCTGCATTTAAGATTTACCTACCAAAAGCCAGGGCAGTGTTGAAACTTCATTTACTTGTGACTACATTCTTTTGTTCCAAGCTGAAATTCAATTTTGCAAATGTATTTGTTGACCTAACATCAGTAAGTAACAACAGAAACATTTGGAACGTCTTAAAACATATGCCACTATTGTTGTACTGAATTTCTTCTAATGATAATTAAAAATTATTCTCATTATTTAATCCTATTATTCTCTTTAGTTAGGAGATCATGAGTGAACTCCATTAATTGATTTTGGGATGTTAAACCAAACTTGAATTCCTAGGATAAATCCCACTTCGTTACTCTGTATAATTCTTTTTATGTATTTATGGATTGGGTTTGGTGGTATTTTGTTGAGTATTTAAAAATTGTATTCATAATGAATGAAAAGACAAATAGTGTATCCCACACACAAGGAAGGAAAAACAGTCAGTGGAAACTGTGACTAAGGGAATCTAGACGTTAGACTTCCTAGGAATATACTTTAATAAATTATTTTAAATATGTGCAGGGAGCTAAAGGATACCATATATAAAGAATTAAAGGACAATATAAGAAGGGCAACTTACCAGAGAATATTAATAAAGAGATAAATCTTATTAAGAGGAAATTTTAAAGTTAAAAAATGATAGGTACTCAATATATACAAATGTAGTTTGTGACATACTGGTGTAAAGATGAGAAAGTGTTCCATAGCAGCATTCCAGGTTGGGGGACAGATCACTGACCTTTGTAAGAAATATATCATCAGTTTTTCTCAAGTTGAATAGGAGATTAGAGGAGTAGGAAAGGAAAGATTAGGGCATATTCGTAGATGAAGATTTCAGCTGCAGGAAAAAAAAAAGTGACTAGATGGGTATATAACTACTATTTTAAAGAAAATCACACAGAAAATAATCTCTTCTTCAGTCCTTGACCTGTGTTTTCCTGGGCTCTTTCCTTCCAGCCGTCAGAATCATTAGTTGTGATTAAGATGTCAGGTTGTCAGCTCCAGATGAATTTACTTTCTAAAGGATGTTTTACATTGTCTTCTTTGTTCATTATGCTAGTCTTGAGCACATTATATATTTTTTTCATCTAAATGGCTAATGATATTAGTATTATTACTTTATAAATTATTTATGCATTTCTGTTGCATATGTTTCTATAATTGTACAACATCATAAATACTCTTAGGCGTGCATGGAATATTTTCTGTTCATTGAAATGCAGTACTTGAGCTCAGAATGATTTTTTTCCCTCTGCCAGATGGCATCCTTGGTGTTCAAACATTTGTGATCTTCTTTGCTCCCTTATCTCATTTACACACATTACCTTTGATTTTTCTTACATTTTTAGTAGAGGCTGTAAGATACTTAACTGCCTAGAAGTATGCGTTGCCTCTAATCTCTCCAACCAAAAAATCCTCTAATTCCCTCCAACTAAAAAAAGTGTGACACTTTCATATAAATCCTTTTATGCATAAGTTATTTTCATGTCATTCACCCTCTCAAATGGCAACACAGACTCATTACATATGGAGAAGTGCAAATGCCTTAAGCTGACAATCATAGATTTTTGTCCTATCGGCTCACTTTCCTCATTACTCCCTTTTAAAATATATATGTACTGAATTAACCTATTCAGTTTTCTCATTATATGTTCTGGAAAAGAGACAGAGACCAGCAAATATGCAGGCCAGGTATGGATATTGATAAATTGACAAATATCCTATTAGTGAGCCAAGATGAAAAATGAGGATCTTAGTAATTTCTATTAACATGGACTCTTAGAGCCAGCAAGGGAAATAAAATTGATTTTATAGTCTTTGTTTAACTGTGAATGCATGTTATCTCTAGGTTGTGATGTAGTCTATGAGGTGAAGGAATAATTCCATAACTTCTCTGAATTCCTATCAAACCAATATCAATTCCATGAGAGGCTGAAATTATACAAGCTGTGTCTGAAGGGCACTGTGCTAAAATGGTAGCAATATCCTTTGTCTGGAGGAAGGTGTTATCTTTCCAAATGAAGGAGTTCTCTATCTATTTAGTTTGATGGACTTTCCACCGTGACCATCAAAATGAGGTGAATCCTACCATAATCAGTAAAGCCATTAACATCATATTGAAAGTGATGTTTACATAAGCTTGTGTTTGTGCTAGGTCACTTCAGTCGTGTCAGACTCTTCACGGCCCCAAAGACTGTAGCCTGCCAGGCTCCTCTGTCCATGGGATTCTTCAGGCAAGAATACTGGAGTGGGTTGCCTTTTCCTTTTCCAGGGGATCTTCCCGACAGAGGAATCGAATCCACAACTCTTACATCTCCTGCATTGGCAGATGGGTTCTTTACCACTAGCGCCACCTGGGAAGCCCCTATGACATAGAGATAATGGTATTAAAACCATAATTCACAGGGAAAGTTGGAAACCACAGAGTATTGTCTAGTGTTCATGAAAGGAATGTTAGGTGGGTGAAACTGTATACTAATTATGCCCACCTTGAGCATATTGTTATTACCACAAAGGATGACTTTTAAGTATCAATACCTAAAAAGGCTTTTCACATCATATACAGGTCCTAGAGCCTTGACTAAAGGAAAGATACAAAAACAATATGTGTAAATGGTATAAATCCTTCCTAAACATTGCTTATGGGAAAGACTCTGCCTTTTGTAGCCTTTTATCTTCCACATTACCATATATACTGCCTGACTTGCCTGCATGGGGAGATGCTCAATAAATCCCCATTTAGTGAATAAATATTCACTAAATATCTGGAGAAGGAAATGGCTACCCACTCCAACATTCTTGCCTGGGAAATCTCATGGACAGAGGAGCCTGGTGGGCTTGCAGTTTGTGGGTCACAAGAGTCGGACACAACTTAAATACTAAACCACCACCACTGTTCACTGAATATGTACAATATATTCTCCATAT
This sequence comes from Bos javanicus, assembly GCF_032452875.1. Taxonomy (NCBI): domain Eukaryota; kingdom Metazoa; phylum Chordata; class Mammalia; order Artiodactyla; family Bovidae; genus Bos; species Bos javanicus. The sequence continues at coordinate 6,550,131 of NC_083896.1, read as the reverse complement.
CCCTCTGGGATCATTATTTATCCAACATTTATTGAGTGCCAGCTGTGTACAGATGCTATTCTAAGTTCTATGAATATAACAGTGAACAGATTGAGCTTTCATTTCTAATACTCAGTCACAGAAAATCTCTGAGACTCAAAATCTCTTTCCAACATTCTTTTTCTTTTCCTGACTAAATTGGAAAATGTGCAAGTCACACAGGTCTACTCTGTGTGTGTGTGTGTTTGCAAAACACACAACTGGAAGCATTTATGGGAAGTGCTGAGTGCAGCAAACCTGAGTTTGAGCCCTGCTGCTACATTTATTAGCTAAATAAACTGAGAAAAGTTATTTAAACTCCTGCTTTTTGTTTGCTTGTTTTTTTTTTTCCTGTATTTTAATGTGAATACCACCATGAGGTCGTACTTTGCTAAGGCTAAGAGCTAGTACTGAGATCAGACTGCCTAGATTTGAATCCTGCCACTCCTGCATTTGAATCCTTCCAAATCCTGGATTTGAATCCAAGCTATGTGACCATGGGCGATTGTCATAACCATTTTGTGGTTCAGTTTTCTCATGCGCAAAATAGGAATAACAACAGAACATTCCTTATGGAATTATTTGGGGATTAATTGAGTTCCCATATAGGAGTACCTAGAATGGTACCTGATATATAGTGAGTGTTATATGAGCTAACTCTCACTACTGCTACTGTTACTAAGACCTCTCTTGCAGTATTGGTGGAGAAATAATATAATGATATATATCAAAATCCCAAGCCTAGTACTAGATACATGACTACGTAATAAATGGGAATCATTACTGAATTGCTTAGTTGTTTACAAGCATCACTCTGAAGAGTAGAAAGTGATGGAAAAGTTAAGAGAAGAGAAATTTTGTATGAAAGAGAGGCATCGTAACTACCTGCAGAAAAGTAGTAATTGTCTGCATAGGTTTTACTATTGGTCCACTGTTACACTGTGCGATCTTCAATAGACAGAAGTAATAGATGTTGATTTATTGTTATCTAATAATATACATATCCATTATAATTGCATTTAGAAAATTCAAGTTCAGTCATGTTCACTCCTTATCAGGTGTACTTAGATGGCAAATTAACTCTGAGAATGGAATTAAAATTACTTCCCCATCCCTACTTCTTCCATCTCCTTGGTGGACAGCTGATCTTTTACAGTCTGACTCTTCTCACCTTTCTTGTCTCACTTCCTGTTGATCCTGCACAACTCTATATTCCACTCTGACACAACAAGCCACTTTCACTTTTCAGTAGCATGAGTGCCCAGGCTCCCTGTTGGTCTGTGCAATGCCTTCCCTATAATCTATCCATCCAGTTTAAATATCATCCCTGCTGTGAAACTTTCCTTGACTCCAGCAGTTAGCTGCTTCTTCTGTAATCCCATAGGTTTTATACACATGCCCCCTCCAAAGTGTCATTTACATTGCTTTGAAATTTTATTTATCTTTTTATCATGGAGTGAGATCCATGAGAATTGGAACATTACTTTTCCATCCTTGGAATTTAACATGTAGTGGGTTCAAGATACAATATTTAACGAATTACAAAATGGGCACCATAGTGAAAGGAACAAGGTAAGCTTTATTAGCACAACTTCCCAGGTAAGAGCACAGAGTCTCTGAAGGTCAATCAGTAGTGTTTACTAAGAGCCACATGAATAGCCTTCCTCTCACTTACAGTGAGCATCAGCTGAGAGGGCTGACCCTTTAGGATACCTTTTTCACAAATTCACTCTAACTAGCTCTGGTCTGTGAGTGCAGCTTGGCTCATTTGATTTCAATCAATTTTTGTCTAATGAATTTTCTCTCAATTCTGGGTGCATGTTATCTTCACATGGGAAGCACTATGGCTTGCTTTTTTCATGTTTTTTAAAATATTTATTTTTAACTGGAGGATAATTGCTTTACAATATTGCTTTGGTTTCTGCCATGCATCAGCATGAATTAGCCATAGGTTTACATGTGTCCCCTCCCTCTTAAAGCTCCCTCCCACTTCCCACCCTTTCCCATCCCTCTAGGTTGTTATAGAGCCTTGGTTTGAGTTCCTTGAGTCATGCAGCAAATTTCCATTGGCTGCCTATTTTACATATGGTAGTGTACATGGTTCTTAGTAGTGTACCTTGCCACTTTATGATACCAGTAAATATTTATGGGAAAAGAAAAAAACAGTAACTTATGAAACTGCTTTTTCCTCCCTTTAGACTTCTAGTTTACTGTTTTTTTTCAGTTCGCTATCATTGATATTTTGGTTTGTACCCTAAGTTCCTTCAAGTTTTATCATTAGCTTAAATGATTGTAATCTGGTTTTCACTCCGTACCATTCCCCAAAGACTTCTTTGCCTTTTCCTCAACTAAGCTAAGAAATTGTGGAGTAGAGTATACATTTGGAATTATAGTCAACTGAGGTTGAATTTTTTAGCTGTATAGCAGGCTTTTCATTTGCAGCTACTCATTCCTAATAATTTATGCTCTTAAAGTGTCCATTTCTTTTAAAAGTATTGCTTTTCAGTAAAAATTTTCAAATACTCCTTAAATGAGTTCTATAATATCATTAGCCAGCAACATGAAGACGAGGAATTACTGGGACACTGTTATTTCAAACCCAAAGAAAGGCTCCAAGTCTTTCCAGTGGTCTCAGCAGAAAAGGAAGGAGGTGGGAGGAGAAGGGGATGACAGAGGATGAGATGGTTGGATGGCATCACTGACTCGATGGACATGAGTTTGAGCAGGCTCTGGGAGATGGTGACAGACAGGGAGGCTGGGTATGGGGTCTCAAAGTTTTGGATGTGACTAAGCAACAGAAAAACAACAACAACAACAATGCTTATTACATGCCAGACACTGTGCTAACTGGTGTGGGTCAGAGAGTAACTCCACATTTAGAGACAACCAACTCAAAATAAATCATCAGCATCTCTTGGATTTCTCCTTCTCTCAGTTCTAATAGTTAACCACTAAGTAAATGATTCTTTAATTCATACTCTTTCAGAATTTGATAAAATGTAGGCTCTCTCCCAAAAATACTACAAAATTCTCAAATTTTACCTATTTTTGATCTACACAAATCTAGCCCTTTTGTTAATGAGAAGGCACTGTGATGGCCATTTGGTCTGCAGTGACCAATAAGACAATGTAATTACTCTCCCTGGATTCCCCATATACTATTGGAGAATGACACAATATCAAATAATTACAATCTAGCATGACATATGTAATGATCAAAGGAGGGAAACAGTAAATCTGATTGATGTTTTTATACCCTAAAAGCCTTAAAGAAGCAAAGGATACAGTGGCAAATAAAAGTTTAAGGAAATCATAAGGAAAGGGGTTTCCCTGGTGGCTCCATGGTAAAGAATCCACTTGCAATGCAGGAGTCATGGGTTCGATCCCTGCGTTGGGAAGATACCCTGGAGAAGAAAATGGCAACCCACTCCAGTATTCTTGTCTGGGAAATCCCATGGACAGACGCGTCTTGGTGGGCTGCAGTTCTTGGGATTGAGAAAGAGTTGGACATGACTTAGCAACTAAACAGCAACAGCAAAGGAAGAAGAACTCAAAAACAGACTCAAAATTCAAGAACACACACAAAAATGGCCATGTGGACACAGTAGGGGAAGGGGAGGGATGAACTGAGAGATTAGCACTGACATGTATTCACTACCACATGTAAAATAATGGCTAATGGGATCCTGCTGTATTGCACAAGGGGCTCAGCTCAGTGCTCTGTGATGACCTGGGGGGTGGAAAGGAGTGGGGCAGGAGGGAGGCCTAAGAGGGAGGGATGTATGTGTACATAGAGTTGGTTCAGTTTGTTCCACAGCAGAAACTAATGCAACATGGTAAAGCAATTATACTCCAATAAGAAACTTAAAAACAAAGTAGCTATAATTTTCATAAAAGTAACAGCATTCTGTATTCTATTATATGTATTATTCTAAGTAATTTTACATATATTTATTCACTAAATACTTACAAGAAACCCTTCATATAACATGCTGTTTTGTATTAAACCACTACGGCTACCATGACATAGTACCATAGACTTGGTGGCTTAAACAAGAGAAATTTATTTTCTTGCAATCCTGGAGACTAGAAATTTCAAGATCAAGGTATGGGCAAAACTGGTGACTTTTGAGACCTCACTTCATGGTTTCTTCTTGGCTCCCTTTTCCTTGTGTCTTCACAGGCTCTTCCTTCTGTTGTACCTGTGTCCAAATTTCTCCTCCTTATAAGGGCACCAGACATCATGAATTAGAACCAACCCCGAGGATCTCATATTCACTTAATTAGCTCTTCAAAGACCCTATGTCTAAATATAACCACTTTCTGAAAACCCACATGTGTATTTTGGGGAGGCACAATCCAACCCATATTGTAGCTGTCATTTTACTGGGAAGGAAACTGAAGCACACAGAGGTGAAATAGTTTGCCCAAGTTTGCACAGCTTCTGAGCATCACAACCAAAATCTGAATCTGAGCAATCCAATTTCAGCATCTGTGAAGCTAACTTCTATAATTAATTCACTCTCTGTTCATATAATTTCTTTAAAACAAGAAATAAAATTCACTGACATATTTGTTTGTTAAGTTAACTCCATCCTTCTTGTGATACACCAAAATTCCCAAGGAGTAGAAATATAAAACCTCTGTTCTAAGGGAATTCAAATTGGCTCCTTATATTAAACTGCCGAAATGATGGCTTCTGATGGGTGTAAGAACAACAACAACAATTACCCACTGTTGAGTGCTTACTGTGTGTTGGCACTGTTCTGGGTGTACTGTACACCTAATCTCAGTTATATCTCATGGCATTTTGAAGTTTATTATCCACATTT